>NC_056750.1:830312656-830550692 GCF_019279795.1 Protopterus annectens | reverse complement strand
TCCACTATGCAATCTCTAACTACTGAAATTCTGAATTTCAGTATTTCTAAATTACATAACCGAAAACTCAAAGTTCCGAAACCAGCAGAAGCATGAAATTTAAACCCGAAGCACGGAGATGTTGAATTTCTGCTTCTGCTGATGCTGTGCCTGGATGGGTGGAACTTTAGGTAAGTATGTATGTGTAAGTGTGTTGGTTAGGGGCTTTAGTGTGTGGAAGTGTGTGTTGTGACTTTGATATGTGTGTGTGAGGGAATGTGAAATGTGTTGGTGTGAGTTTCGTTTGTGTGTCTGCGAACTCGGAGTTAGAATATATAAGTGGTAGGGGGGTGAATGGTGGCTTGCCACCCATATATCTGTAGTGTAGAATCATTTATTTGATTGTGCTGTGTGTGTGTTTATGTGTGTGCTGTATGTGTAGAGTACCTTCGGGATTTTGAATTTTGCGGTTATGCGGTTTTGGAATTGTGTGTTGTGGTTGGGTTTTCGGCTATATAATTTCAAAATACTGAAATCCGGGATTTCAGTATTTCGAAATTACAAAGTGGACCCATATATATATATATATATATATATATATATATATTATGTGTATATGGGGTACATACTGATAGATACACTATGCATGTGGGAGAGGATAGGGTCAGATAGATATGTAGAAGAAGCTGCCTGTATGTACAGATGTATTTTCATATATCAGGACTTTGTGAGGAAGTGGCAACAGAATTGCATTCAAGTTAGTTTAGTGGAGAAGCATGCCCAGTGGGATTGTCAGTACTTACAAGGTGACTCCAAGCCAGAGCTACCTGTACTCCAGGCTGGGACTTTATGTACAACAGACATTGGCAGCTGCCACTGATTCTGCAATACAGCACTTCCCTGGCATTGTCCATGGCATTCTCTAGCTGTGTGTTGTAATTAATATGTGATTGGGGTACATGATGTAATATCTCATACAGGGTGACTGCCTGCATACCTCTCACTATACATGTTTTTTCATAATGTCCAGCATTTCACCCCATATGCCTGGCCTGTTCCTCATACATTTCTGGTGTTCCAGTAAAATGTTGTATAAGGCCAATCCAACCAGCCCTGATACTAATGTTCCCATCGAAACACAATTCAATTCCCACTTTGTGAACTCAATTCTATCCTTAGTATCACAGGACAGTTCCTTCCTCACTAACCCCCCCCCAACACAAATAACACTAATACAAGATTTACCCTCAAAACAGTTTCCACCACTTCATTCAAAAGCATGCTCTCCAAACTAAAAACCTCATCAACAGCAGACGACCTACTCCCCAGCTATTTCTTGAAACTTACAGCAGATGCTATTGCTATCCCAGTCTCCACTCTCATAAACAGATTAGTTGTTGAAAACTATGTGCCCAAACTCTGGAAAATATCATATTTTACACCTATACATAAAGGCGGGACCTCCACTGACCTTAATAACTACAGACCTATTGCTTTACTCTCCCCCTTGGCCAAAATCCTAGAAAAATGCATCCATACCCAGGTGCTAAAATATCTCCTAGACAGCATGGTTTCAGACCTGCCCATAGTACCACTACAGCCCTCCTCTGCTTCACAGACACAGTAAACCATCTCAAAAACAAAGGCCTGCAGGTGTCAACTCTTTTTTTGGATATGTCCAAAGCATTTGACCCAGTCTTGCACCAAGTCCTGCTAAACAAACTAAACCAATATCATCTATCAAATTCCACTCTTACCTGGTTCCTAAGCTTCTTAACTGACAGGTACCAAGCTGTGAAATGTGAAAATTCTCTCTCTCCTCAGCTGCCCATAACTATAGGAGTCCCACAGGGTTCTATTTTAGGAGCACTACTATTCACAATCTTCACAAATGACCTCCATAACTCCACACAGCATGCATCTATCATTCAGTATGCAGATGACACTACCTTAATCTGTGCTGCACAAAACATTCCCACCCTCCTGCAAATAACTCAAGTAGCATTCTCTGATGTTGAAAACTACCTTACCAAAGCCCAACTTATCCTCAATCCAAAGAAAACTCAGCTTATGATTATAACCAGTTCTAACAAAAACACTGATAACAGTAAATCTACTCCACAAATGCTACTCCAATTGCTCCAGTGGCGCAGGCTAAGCTATTGGGAATAGCCATAGACTCCCACCTAAAAGTTGATAGTCATCTCACATTAAATATTACAAATGTAAATGCCAAACTGGGATCACTCTAACGTATCAAACCATTTCTTACCAACAACACAAGATCAGCCATTGCTCGCTCCCAACTTCTATCCACCTACTCTATACATCTCCCATTCCCACACTCTCAGCAAAACTGAACTAAGCAAAATGGAAGCCTGCTATAACAGAATTGCCCGCTTTGCTGCAAATTGCTCCTATAGAACTCATCACTGTACTGCTTTGAGACAGCTCCACTGGCTTGAACTGCCCAACCTCCTAACCTGCAATCAGTTCTGCCTCTGTCATTCAATCTATTACTTCCCAATAAGTGTCCTGCTCTCAAAAACCTAGTACAACATCACTCAGCCAAAAGGCCTCTTAGATCATCAAACAAACTACTACTAGAAGTCATCAACAGCTACAATAGCTTTGGAGATGCACTATATAGCAGTTCAGTGGCTAAAAAATGGAACTCTGTCCCCACTAGCATTCAAAACACATCATCCAAAGCCTCCTTTAAAGATCTCATCAGGCAACATCTCAAGGAAAGTTGGCAGCATAGCTCTCAACCTTCCATGTCCAAAGTGAAGAACACTAGCCCTCATAATGTGGAACAAATGGGCAAAATGTGGAACACATACTAATGGCATACTAACAACTTCAACTAGGAAGGTCATAGGATGGTTAAACTATGCTGGTTTTACTTATAAAGAAGATCTTTTAATGAATTAATATGTTTCATTTCTATTTGCAATGGATTTCACTTAAAAATTCCTAACACTGAATGTGTGACAGAATCTTTCAATGTGGAACTTTGAGGAACTTCGAGGAACATGAACTTTTGAAGACCCCAAATGAGGTACATTCCTCGTAATGAAGTACACTTGAGAGATGCCATGATTGCTCCCCAGGCTTGTGAAAGCGGATAAGGTACACATATTAAACCTAGAGTACTTGATAACAGTTTTCAATCTTACTCACAAACACTGGCTAATCTACAATGTATGTACTGTACCTGTGTACTATGTATGTATTCTACCTATGTTCCAAATTTCAGCTGTACACCACAAATCTATTAATTACCTTTATTTTTAAATTAATATTTTTTGTTTGTTCTCTCCACTGTAACTGTTGATGTGCTGCATACCACTGTAAAAACATGTCTTTTGTAATTTGTGTGTATACTGATCATGTCTAAATAACTAAATGTATCTGTAATTTTTTCTATGTGGAGCTTTTCTCCCCAGGCCTCTGCTGAAAAAGGGCCTTTTTGGCTCAGTCAGACACCCCCAGTTAACAAATGTAAAATAAAATAAATAAAATAAAGGCAGTTAGTGGCTAGTACTAACTACAGACAAACATTTGAGTGTTGGACTTTATATCCTCCATATATGCTGTACTAATGCAACATGCTTTCACACTAGCCACCTTCTAGGTGAATCAGAGCATCTGAATGTCTGTCACTAATTTTGGCCCTTTGTCCCCCATTCTCTCTGGCTTTGTCCAGCTTTCATGAAGTAACATATTTAGGGGCATGACAGTCTGTAGTAACATCATACGACTACCTCACATGCAAAAGATGTGGATATTGCCAGATTCAAACCATCAACACCATCACCCAGGTTAATGTCCCTACCCTACTGAGCCACAGGCTGCCAGATAGGGACGTGTCATTTATCACACAATCAGTAGCATACAAACATACATTGTCATGCCTGCATTACATGAGATATAAAACGTGTGACCAGGTTCTATGTCACAGCCCTGGAACTGGCTGGTCTGCTGATATATAATTGCAGATTTACTGTTACAGCAGTTGTATGGGTACTCTGATGTGCTTGGCGTGAAAGATGACCAGCTCATGCTCTGCTGGCATAGACAGGTGTGTGACTTTTGTGTGACCCCACTGTTTGCCATATCCCTTGAATAATGTAATGCACTTTTCACCCATGTGCCCTACTGCATATTATGGAGCACATACTATTGGGCAGAGTACCAGTTGTCCCAAGTGGCTGTTAGAGCTTCCCAAGTATCCCAGTAGCCCACTATATTCCCTTGCATACATGCGGCAGGTCCATACATATGCTACCATATGCTAGTACCCCTTACAAGTGGTGCATAAGTGAGTGACTTACCTTGCAAATGCAGCAGTTGATAGACCTGTAGTTCAGGATTGACTCTGATGCACCAAACACAAAACACGAACAATGTCCCAAAAAGCAGCTAGGAAAAAAGTTAGCAGAAGCACAAGTAGCCAATAAACTTCTTCATACGAATCTCAGCAATGTTGTAGTCATAAAATACTTCTCTGTTAATAAGATACTTTTAATGTCAAGCAAAAATTAAAATACACGGAAGAAATAACACTCAGTAGTAGTAGAATCCAACGTTAAAAAAGGAATAAATCAAGCGCTTTCACCCGTTCCTATGACGGGCTTTCTCAAGATAAATTATGACCATTACCTTGCTTGCTTATATACAATGCTAGTGATCCAATTATACAATTAAGAAAATTTTTTAACAATCTAAATAAATCAATTATTGGATAGTATTTCCTTGGTGTTTTTTTAAAAAAGCAACTACTAAGCGTGTTCAATTAAAATGAATTATCTTACAAGCTTTATTGTGAAACATTTCTATCGCAATACATTCTGAGACTCTGCTGGTTGTATTTATTAAACACTGTTTTGTAGTGCATTACGCTGTAATTAGCTAGCTATTCCTTTCAAAACTGGGAATGTTCCTAAGCCCAATGTTCATATTGAGATGCAAATCACAACTAATGTCTTAAAAAAAT
Organism: Protopterus annectens; assembly: GCF_019279795.1. Classification (NCBI taxonomy): domain Eukaryota; kingdom Metazoa; phylum Chordata; order Ceratodontiformes; family Protopteridae; genus Protopterus; species Protopterus annectens. The sequence goes on along the minus strand of NC_056750.1, from coordinate 830,545,714 downwards.
CTTCGCGCTGTTTCTTATAACTGGCACGGATACATTTAACCGTATTACCATATATTAACCATTCAATAAAACTAGGTAAATTTAAACTAGTTTCTACTTCTTATTTCATTTTCTGCGTATATTGCTCGCTATAAATCATTGAAAATCCAAAAGTGTGTTAAATAATTCGTTCTCTTCTGATGTTAAAAGCAATGTTTTTTTGAGAAGTGATGATCGCGTGATACATGTTCCTACAAACTGGAACCTTTAATGGAATGTAGTGTGTGACTCTGATGCACACAGTACACAGCCAATACATGGTTAGGTACAGGTTGTGTGGGCTGGCTGGCATCATTTTTATTAATATGTATGTGAGTCGGAGTAAGGTGTCAGTCCCTAGGGCCCTAGGTTGTTAGTGCATGTGCTATGCATTGTCTGTTGGCCAAGGCCAGGGCATACTGGGCATGCCTATGTCTGCCTAGAGGGACAACCTCAGGAGTTTCCTCCACGGAGTCCCCCTGTGCATGTGGCTGTGTTGACCTAGGCACTGGTGGGGGGTCTGTGTATCCTTCCTTTGCTGATCCTGCTGCAGCTGTTTCAGCAGGATCATATTGTGTAGTATGGCACATGCTGTGAACATGTGTGCACGTGTAGTTGGAGAGTACTGCAGGGCTCCACCAGATATATCGAGACACCGGAACCGTGACTTCAGCAGCCAAACACATGCTCTGTGATGCTCGTAGTTCTTGTGTGTACCTCATTATGGTGTTCTTTGGTGGGTGGGTGTGCATTTCTGATGGCTGTCATCATCCACATTTCCAGTGCATAGCCAGCATCTCCCAGTAAATGGCCATATGGGATGTCCCCCCTAACAAGCATCTGGTACAGCTGTGGTGTATGCCAGCTATGAGAGTCATGATAACTGCTAGGGCTGCCAGCACACACATTCATGATAATGTCCTGGGCATTGCACACAACCTGGTAGTTGATGGAGTGATACCCCTTGTGGTTGATGTAGATTCTACCCTCCTCACTGGGTGGTGCCTTGATGTGTACATGAGTGCAATCTATGGCACCCAGTACCTCAGCGTAGTATGCTACAAGGTAGAAGTGTTGCATACTGCTGGGCCTCACCTCAGGGGTGAGGAGAAAATAAATGTGCTCACTGGCATGTGGTAGCATGGCATCCAGGAAATGGTGGAGTACTCTGGATGCTGATGCTTGTGAGACCCACATCATGTCCCCATTTGATCTTTGAAAAGTACCTGCAGCTAGTATCCTAAGAGCTACACATACCTTGTTTCCACTGGGATGGGTTTGTTTCTGTTGGCTCTGGGTCTGAGTTGGGATCGGCAGAGCTCAATGACTTCTTGTAGTATGTCCCTGTCCACCCAGTAGTGCACTAGTCTAGGCCTATAGTCAGCAGCAGCAGCACTGACCTCAGCATCTACTGTAGCACATGCATATGTAGTAGACCTGCAGCAGACCCTAGCATTCCTACAGTTAAAACTCCCAAGTCTGTACTCCACTGGTGCAGAGTTTGGTGGTGAAATCAGATTGTAGGGTGTATGCAACCTTTATAGTGCTCTGCTGTAGGTACAGCATGTGTTATTGGCAACCTATGATGCATTCTACCTGCCAAGTACATCATTAAGGACTGTTAATAGCCCTAGTTTAAGTATAACAGGGTTATCAGTATTTAAGATATCATTGCCTTTCTCAGCCAATTTTTTAACAGCCTTCCATGCTCAGCAGAAAGCCGTGCCATGCAAACATGCTCCTCAAAGGTAAACAGTGCTCAGCACTTAGTGTACATGCCCCATGAAAGGTCACTCTCAGCACAGCAGCATGCCGCCCAAACATGCTCAAACCTGATGAAACATTAACCCAAAAGGTAAACAAAGCTTAGCAGTCAGTGTGCACCCTGCCTACTCAGCAGAGTGTCTCACTATGCAAACAGGCATCGCTGAGCTCCATTGAGTTTATAGGTCCTCAGACACACCCCCGTTTGATGTCAGCCATGTCTTCTGTGGACACCAACACAGTTCTGTGCCTACACAGACGGGAACTGCGGACATGGATATCCATTTGTGCTATTCAGTAATCCCAGCTCATTTGCATAGGCAGAACCTGGAAGCAACAAGGTTCCAGGCACTGCCTGCTTAGCAACAGCACCATTCCACCACTGTAGATACTCCGTGCAGGGTTCTATAATACATTACTGTCACATACTACTAAATTTCGTTTTTACACTTTTTGATTTTTTTTTCATAACGGCATGTGCAAACATATCCACATTATTAATAAAAAAATAAAATTATTTTAAATTATTTTCTATACAGTTTGGACACATGATGAATAGTTTTGAACATGTCTGTGTCTGTTATGCTATTTCTGCCCATCTACCTGCAATTGTACAGCCCCTGTTGTTTTTTTGTATATCCTGTATACGGAATTTTTCACTGTACACTACGGACACCAACACAGGGTCTGCAGGACTGCCTATTTGCTTCCTGGATTGCTCTACCTCCTCATTTACATGCAATTCACCTGCTTATCAGATGATTTGCATGTAACGGATACTTCTGTGTAAGCGTGAGAGTGCATGCTGCCCAGCTCTGTTTACTGGATTGCACATCTGCTTACTTTCATGTAAGCAGTGTGCCACTATGCATACACAGAAAAGAAGCCCATGTAGGCTTTATTAAATTCCCCCTTACATCTTAAGAAGGTAAAAGAACTCTGTAACAAGTGTATAGTGCACCCATTTTCCCATATGGCCTTTCAGTCAGTTTTCTAAATCTTGATATTTAGTCTGGATTGCATTTTGGATTCATTCTGATATCGTTTCTATTGAACTGGTTCTTGGTAAGACACATTTGGCTGCATGGTTTATTCATGTAAAAATACTTTCTCATTTGGCTTTAGTAAATTTGTGTACCTCAGTGCTTTCTCAGCTTGCATTACATTTTCTAGGCTAGACATTCTTGTCTTGTAGAGATTTTTAGTTTCTTCCAAACAACATCTCATTACCCATGTAGGATGATGGCTCAATAGCAGAAACATTTACTATAAGTTCATGTAACTAATTCTGTCATGACTGAGTACTCTCACACTGTTTCCTTTCACAACTGCCCAACTCTTCTGCACTGGTTTCCATGGTAATAGTGTTGCCTTTTGTTGATTTCCATCTGCTGTGTATTTTACCTGGTCTTAAACCAAAGGCATTACTAAGGTAGTACAAAAGGATAATTTGCTTTTTCGTTTTTTTACCTGTTAATAGCTGAGCTGTGGAGAAAGATTTCCATCCTGTAATGCAGCATTCCTCTATTTTAAAATTGATGGCATTTCCTACAATGTTCTTGTTTATCAAGTTCTTGACTGTCAGGATAATTGTCTCTACAGGTCTATTACATCATGAGTATCACAAACTCATAGTCACATGTTTCTGCTCCTACTGTTCTTCAAATCTTTTAAATTTCATATTTTTGAATTGTGGGCTTTGGTCTGATTTGAGAATATCAGGTAAGATTTGTCAAGAAGATTGTCTTCTGTGCCTTCTGTGTATTATCATACTCCCTTTTGTTACATTTCATTATTGAAATTATAATTCATACAAACCATGTATGTAGTTCTTTAAACCGGAAAAAATTGTATCCATTTTACTCAGTTCACAGCTGTGTTTAAGGCAGGGTCTGTTTTTGTGGATTGTTGCTACAGCACACATTGCACAAATCACAACTGTTAACAAATCCGTATAGTTGTGCTGGTATTCCTGGCTAAGATACAGTGTCTCTTGCTATTTCTTTGCCCCTCTATATTCTCCAAAGCATCTATTTTTTCTTATTTGATTAGATAGAGTGTTATTGTTAGCTTTGAACATAATGCTTCAGGAATAATTTACTTCCTCCATGAAGAAAAGGTTAAACTAAATTTCCTTTGTTGTTGACTTTTTCCTCTGATTAACCAAACACTATCACTTCTTTAAGTAATTACATTTCTAAGACAGTGTCAGAATATCTGTGGAATTATTTTTTTCCTTGTCTCATTGCTACTAGTGGAAACATCCATAGGATCATTAGTTCTTATAGTATTTTTTAGCATGTTTTTCTTGTTTGCTTGTAAATATGCTTTGCTCAACATGTTTGCAATATGTACTTCCTCATTGTTCTATATTTTATTTTCAGTGCATACTTATGGAGATGAAGTATTATCCTCTGTAACCTTGGATATGCCTTGCACAAAAACGTTCTGATTGTGTTTCACAAGAGATTGTGTTCTGCTTTTATTTGTATTTCTTTGGCATAAATGCATTTGTTGCATTCTCCATCTGCAAATGTTCTTTTGGTACTTACGTATTATCGCAACCAGATTTCTAAGCCCGTGTAGTTTCTGATGTTATTGCGAACCGACTATATAGTGAAGTAAAAAGGGCTGTCTGAAGTCCAAATCACTTTTTCTATCACCTTGCTTCTGAAACACTAACTGGAATAACGGCCACAGTCTTCGTCCTTGGTAGATAACTTCAGCCAAAATAACATGAGCGTGGCAGAATAAAGAATGCCAGATTCCTACATCTTTCACAAAGTTGCAAAACAGTACTTGACCCTTCACATACCCCTTTTTTACTGAAGCAGAAAGTTGTTTTGTGATCACATTACTATTTACAGCAGGTTACAAATCTGGTGGCGATTTCATGCAAAATATGATGAGCAAACCTGAATAAATTATGCCCAATTCAGCAGAGGAAAAACAGCTCATTTCCAAGCCACTTTGCTTTCTCTGAATGTAGTAGCACACAAAGGTGATCTGAACTCTGCCCTACGCACTCCAATACAAGCCAGCATTGAAACGTGTAAGCCCTTCAGCGAAACTCCTAAACTGCTAAGCTGAAGACAAACTCACACACACACACACACACACACACACACACACACACACACACACACACAGAAATATAAGGCCAAGATATTCCAGTGACAGTAGCACACACTCACACTTCAGGTCTTTTCTAAAAGCCTCAAACAGAAAGCCGAAATCATTGCTTCCCAGTACTCTCAGAAAAGCACCAGCCTACAGTTCCACTGCAAAGCACAACTTAGAAAGTGGTAAAGGACGCTACCGGTAAAGAAAATCTGCAGTTGTTCCTCTTCCTACATGTCACTCCCAAAGTGGCAAAACAGCAGTTAAGAATTAACACACTCCTTTTTACTTAAGCAGAAAGTCGTTTCAGTGATCAGATTACGAGTTATAGGAGGTAAGAAAATCTGGTTGCTATAATAATGTAAATACCGTTCTTTTTACATCTTATAATGTTCTTTGCTGCTATGCAACATTTTTGTTTTTCCTATAAAATTACTACTCCTACACCATTCTGACTTGCATCCAATTGTAACACATCTAGCTAACTTGCATCATTATAGTTTAATATAGCTACTTGTCTTTCATTTCTTACATTTTCAAAGCATGTCTCCTGCTCATAGCTCAGTTCCTAGGCTGGGTTCTCCTCCAGTAACTTGCTAAGATATATAGTTATCATAGATATATTAGGTATAAACACTGCAGAATAGAAATACTACTAAAGCTCTCAGTTCAGCTTCAGTTCTTCAGATGTTAGATGGTGACTATTCTACTGCAGACTTCTCAGTCTTACTCTATAATATTTTTATTAATTAAAATTGCATTATACCATGCAATTGTGCAGTTCAACCAGTCTTTTGTCATTTCTTCTTTTGTCTATCTCTACACTTGCAGATCATCAGTTAAGTCCAATGCCTTCCATGCCATCAAATACTGAGCAAGAACTGTTTGAAATACTTCTGCTGCTGAGCTCCTAAACAGAAGTCTCAAGATTTTATCTCTTCCTAATGGTGTACTATATGTACCCAAACTAGAACTTTCTCCCTTGTTGTTTTATTTTTCATAATCCCTAGTTTGAAACTAATACTGAAAAGATCTTAGAATATGGCATAGCTGAGATAACTTTCTCAACTATTTTCAAAAAAGTAAGATAACTTTCTCAATCATTTTCAACAAGTAATACTGCCAATCACTTAAAATCATTCATATCAATACAACTGCAAATGCAATTTTCAATTTCTCAGTTTTGACATTTTCTGAATTATACATTGTTTTGCATACTATAATTTGAATTTTAATCTTAGAATATCATCTAAATGTATCTTTGCTTAAATGAATATTTAAAATTGGTGATTGTGGTTTCTTTTTTATCCTTTTGCCACAATTTCCTTGAAAATGTTTAGTATTAAGAATTAAACATTAAATTAATAAATGAATAAATAAATTCATAAATAAATTATGAACTATTTTACAACAGAGACTATACCAGTCCCTCATTTGTCATTTCTGTTTCTTAGTGACTCTTAAGCTTTTATTTCATTTTATTTCATTATTGCTTCTACTCCTGAACATTACTGGTTCTTTTCTTGTTGCATTTTACTGCCATATTATCTGGACTTATTTGATTATAATATCCTCCTGGCTACCTACCCAAGTCTATAAATAAACAAGCACAGTCACAAAAGAGATACTTTTATGTTTTAGTGCATTATTTGAGAATGCTGTCTGAATATTTGACTGCTCCTTGACAAATGTATGCAATGATTTTGTATCATGAATATATTTCCTTTGTCCAAATTCTCATAATCCAGATAATTCCTAACATTAGACAAACTTCCTTCCTGTTATAATGCTACCATTTGGAAGAATATATTATTGTTTTTACTTTAATACATATGTGTCATCAGCTTTTGATCAAATGGCTTTGTTTGCTGTCCTAAATATGCCAGCAGCAGCACACCACCATCATTTCAGCATTTTCAGGCCCATTACTTCAAAATGATTTTCTTTCATCCAGTTAAAGTCTACACTTGTGTATAATATAACAACATAAATTCAATGTCATGTGTGTGTGTGTGTGTGTGTGTGTGTGTGTGTGTGTGTGTGTGTGTGTGTGTGTGTGTGTGTGTGTGTGTGTGTGTGTGTGTGAGTTTGTTTGTGGGTGTGTGTGTGTGTGTGTGTGTGTGTGTGTGTGTGTGTGTGTGTGTGTGTGTGTGTGTGTGTGCGTGCGTGTGTGTGCGTGTGTGTGTGTGTGTGTGTGTGTGTGTGTGTGTGTGTGTGTGTGTGTATGTGTGTGTGTGTGTGTGTGTGTGTGTGTGTGTGTGTGTGTGTGTGTGTGTGTGTGTGTGTGTGTGTGTGTGTGTGCGTGCGTGTGCGTGTGTGTGCGTGTGTGTGCGTGCGTGTGTGTGTGTGTGTGTGTGTGTGTGTGTGTATGTGTGCACTTTAATTTTGACCCTTCCTTGCCACTCTCTTTTAATTTCTCACTTTTCTCTGATTTCACCTGTATGATTATTTATAAATTACAAATTATTAAATGCCTTATTAACAAATCTTACAACTCACAAAATTCACAGTCTTGCCTAAATGTTTTAAAGCAGAGTAATGTAGTCAGCTTTAGTTCTTTTGTACATGTTTTCTTGCAAAGAATAAATTATAAGTAATAGAAGATGTTTCCTAGGTCTGCAATAATTACATATTTCCTCTATTGTTGACATTTTGCCATTTATCTTTTTTTGAAAAGTAAAAAAAAAATATTAAATTACTAGAAAGATAATTTGTCTGAGACGATGAAAGTCATGGTATGACGTGTATTTTCTATCTTAATTTCAGCTATTCCTCTATGAATCAAGATCAAGGCAAATTCTGGATTCAACATTTTCCAGATCTCGGCTAAATTTCCTTGCAGAGAAAGAATACAGTTTGACCATTTTTTTTGCAAGAACAGAATGTTCCATGAGCTCTCACAAGTTATATGAGTGAAAGATGAAAAGGCAACTTTATGTCAAAAAATGAATGGATTTCAAAAATGAGGTTGGGTAACAAACTGATTTGTCCAAGGATATCGTCAGGTCAGGGTCAGGTAGGAATAGTAATGGGAGTTAAGAGAGTAGTGGAAGAGAGATAGTGTGGTGGGGATGGAAGGGTTAAATTGGGAAAGTAGGAGGGGTGGGAGGAAATGAGGTAAGTGCAAGGAGGGGCTTAACTTGTTTTGTGTAAGTGTAGCTGGGTAAGGGATCAGATTTTGGCATGAACTTGCTACTTGCACGTAGTATGTCCAAGATGACCAGTAGGTATTGTGGAATAGGTAGGCCTCTGAAGGGTTATTGTCAGGAAGTTGAGTGGTAACGGAGCACACTGAACTGTATGGTCATATTTTTTTTTCTGTGTGTGTGTTTGTGGCTACTGCTTGTAGTAATGGTGTTTATAGGTGTAGCTACTGCTTGTAGTAATGGTGTTTATAGCCTTTCAGTGCTAATTGCCATGCCTCTTGGCTGTCCAGATTTTTGCCTTATGATTTTGGTCTGTTCCTCATAATAATAGTAATTTTCTGGCAAATCAGTGAGGATTGAATTCACTAAAAAAATGACAGACATTCAAGTTTCAGACTTCATATCCTGTAGGAAATGTGTGATAACACAGGGCTTGTTGTTCTGGTAGCTTTATGGGTTTATAGGAGTTATGTTTAAGGTCTATCACTGGTTTTGGGCCTTTGTCTCCCCATTGTTTCTGGCTTTGTCCAGATTTCGTGTGCTTAGACTTTGAGAGATATGCTAATTGTACTAATTTGGGGCTCAGGGTGACTTTGTACGTGTGAGTTTATTTGGTTATGTCATTGTTACTCGTTGGGGATTCCTTTGTCATCAAGCTGTTGTAGTTGGTTAGGCAGAGTTTGTTTCATTGGTGGCATCATGTTGTGTGCAGTTTTATTGTCCTGTCCTTCTCCCTTTGGGTTCTGGATGCTCTTGGTGGGTTGAGTAATAGCTCATGAATGTGCCTCTGTTACATTGGTTTTGGTGGGGAGTACCAGTCATTACATCTCACTTTGTGGACTTTTAACAACTGCCATATCCCTGCATTGTGGAATTAAGGTGAGGAATCAGTTCATAACTTATAAACAGCCATGGGTAATGCTCATTTCTGTGCATGTGTGACTGTGGCCTGCGCCATTGGTAAATCCTACAAGCATATCTTTCAACTGTCCATATTTTCACACAATGTCTAGATTTTCACCTGGTAATTTTGCTTTGGTCCTCATAAAATTTATGGTTTTCTGGTATATCACTGAGAATGAAATAAAGTCATTTAAAAAAGTCACTAAATAATGACAGACATTTGAGTTTCAGACTTCATATTCTTGAGGTCAGGATCAGACTCTGTGTTTTAAGGTGAAAAACTTAACCATTTTTCAGCACAGTATGTTTCCTTTAGGGAAGCTGAATATTATGCTTAGTTAAATGTTCAAGTAGAGTCAGATATTGATTTGCAGGAAAAGATGATGTCAAGAGAAATATTTAAATAAAGGTTGGAAATTTGCAGGAATAATATAGAAGATATATTTTTATAGCGGAGCTTGTGTTAGTTCTCTGTTGAGTAGGGAAGAAGAGAGAACAGCAGCGTATGGATATTGTACTGAATGAAGAAGGAGTGGGAGTAGAGAACACAGAACAAGAGTTCAGAAATTATAATTAAGAGCAACATTTAAGGTACCAACTTTTGTGTAGGATTTGGAAACTGTTGTGTAGACTATAGGAACTAGAGGAAAAAGAGTCTTTGCTGGAAATTAAAGCAGCTTTGCATGACCAGTTAAATAGGCTAAAGGTTGAAGACTCACAAACGTAAGTCCAGGGTTTGATTATTTGGTTTGTGTTTTGGTGTGGTTGTTTTTTCTTTAGTATTACTGGTTTCTCTTTTCCTAGGTAGCTGGTGCTTGTGATTTGAGGCAGAAATGAGCAGCAGTTGTTACGCAAGCTGAAGAATTATTTTGAGAAGCAGAAGTGGAGGATCCAGTCATGACAGAATTCAGAGCTGGCAATGAGGTCACTGTTAGGTGTCATTTGGGCATGTCAGAGTGGTGTGGCTTGTGAGTAGTGGGGGGGATAGGTGAGGATGAGGTACATCAGGGGCAGAGTAAAGCATGTGGCACAGCTGATGAACAACATATTTTTTTTTTTAGTGCAGGGGTACAGGCTCATGAGGGAGCTTTTGGTGATGAGGAAGGTTTAGGTTGGCTTATGGAGAGTTTGGTGTTGTCCATGGGTAGGCTGGAGTCAGAACAGCATGAGGTTAGGTTGGACTTTGCAATTTGGCCAGATGATTGGTTAGCTAAGCAGGCCCTGGGGCAAGAGGGGGGACTTTTGACCTCTGCTCACATATCTGTTTTAATTAAAGGGGACTTTTGACCTCTGCTCACATATCTGTTTTAATTAAAGGAAAGGTCTGGAAGAGGCAGTATGTCAATATTGTGAATTAATTGATGTGGATGGGGTTCCATCGTTGAGTTAATTAGACACTGCAAACAGGTGGCTGTAGTGGCCTTGGGGCAGAGGAGGATAGGTAGACTGTGGCTAAGGACATGGGACAATTGGGTGGTGTTAGGCTTTATTTATTACATGGTGGTTTGGTTAGACAAGGATACCACCTTTGGCCTTATCACCTTTGGCTTATTTCTCATGATCTGTGAGGCACAGCATCTGTGGGCAAGGAATGCCTGGTTGTGGTATGATCAGAGGTTTTGGGAGTGGAAGGCAGTAGATTGGTCACTGTGTCGGGATGTGAGACATCCTGACATTTGGTTAGCCACTATGGTAGATAGCCTTGGAGCTGTTAGCAGGGGGGGTTAAGTTATGGGAGGGATGGGAAGGGGGTATGCTGGGCCTTTAATGTGAGGTGTTGCTTGTGGGTGGTGTGTAGGGTTTGAATACCTGTTTGAAGTGTGCAGGTATGCATTCAGCTGTGTAGGTGGCAGACGGGAAAGCATGCTGGTTAATTTGAGTTCACAGCAGCTGAATCAGGCGGGTTACCTTTATTGTTTCTTGGATTTTGGAGTAGTTGTGGCTGGGGGAATTGTGCGGGGCAGAGAAGGAGGGTGTCCTTTCATGGGTCAAAGGGAAGACCAGGGGACATATTTTCCACTGACATACAGGTATTGTGTCAGCTGCTCATGCCATTTCCTGATTCAGCAGTTGCAGTCGAATTAATAGACAGGTTTTCTGAGGGATTTTCTAGTCAGTCAGTCAGTTTGTAGGAATCTGTGCCCCTTGCAGGGTAAGGAAGAGATTTTGAAATGTTTGCTGAAGTAATGGTGGGCGGATTGGTTATCGGGCCCATTTGATATTTCTCGCTTTAACAGCTTTAAGGTTTCTCTGTTAGGGGTGGTTCCTAAGAAGTCAGCAAGGAATTTTGTTTGAGTCATCATTGGTCTTATACTGAGGGGAATTCTGTGTAGAATTTTATTTTGGGAAAGGACGTAAAATCAGTTATGAGTCTTTGGATGATGTACTGCAGATCATTCAGGAGTTTAAGAACCCATGGTTGGCGAAGGTAGATATTGAATCTGTTTCATTTATTATCAGTATGAGAGGAAGAGTGGCCTTTGTTGGGCAAGGTAGTTGGGTTTAGGTTTTACTTTGACAAGGCTAGGTTGATGAGATGTTCAGTGGTTTGTGCTAATTTGAAAGTTTAGCAATGCTCTCCATTAAATTTGGCAGCAGTGAGTGGGCTGCTAGGAGATGGTACATTATCTGGATGATTTCTTAAGGGTAGGTGAAGTATTTTATGAAGCATTGGAAGATAGTCAGGTGTTTTTTGGGGATGTGAGAGGAACTGGGTGTTTTGTTGGCTCAGCAGAAGTTAAAAGGTTCAAGCAAAGCATTGTTTTCTGGGATTACTAGTGGAGAAAGGCCATGGTTTGTTTTGTTTACCAGATGTGAAGGTAACATGTTTGAAACAGAAGCTTCAGTGGAGAAATCCAAGCACAGGGTGCAGATTTAGGATGTTATGAGTTATTTGTGTTCCTATTGTTTGCATGTCAGGCAGTTCATCCAGGTAGTTCTTTTTGTGGGTTTGTGGTCTTTTTGTTGAATGGGGGATAAGCAAATATCATTGGGTGAGGGTTAATAAGTTGGTGTATGCTGATTTAGCATTATGGTTGTTTTTTTGGGAGCAGCTTAATGGTATGGGTCTTTGGCAGGCAGACTGGGTTGTTCAAGTGGATTTGCAATTGTTTACAGATGCAGCAGGAAGTATTGGGATGGGGGCATATTTTGAGATGGGAATGGTTTGTGGTTTGCTAGCTGGCAGGGTGGAAGAATGACTGGAGGAGGGATGTTGACTGCTTGGATTTAGTTCCAGTTTTGCTGGTGTCAAAGGTCTAGCAGGAGAAGTTGCGGGGGCAAAAGGGTTCATTTTCATTTGGACTGTATGGCAGTAGCATGATCCACTGGTGTTGCCAGATGAAGTGTGTCAGGTTGGCTTGGAATGATTAAATGCTTGGTACAGGAATCCTGGACAGCTTTTAAAGGAAGGCGTATGGTAGGGCATTGCAAGAGGTTGTTAAATGTGTGTGGCAGCTGCCTGAGGAGGAAGGAGTTTGTTGAGAAGGATTGTTGAGATATTTGGTTCAGGCTTTGGAACAAGGTAAGGCACTTCAATCAGTCAAGGTGGCCTTAACTGCAATTAGTATAGTTGCTCAGAGGGCTGGGTTATGTGACTTTACTAAATCTTATACTGTGGTTTATATGGTGAAGGGTTGGGGTAAGGTTGATAGTGTGAAGACTGACAGACGTTGACTATTGACAAGACAGATCTTGAAAGTTTTGTTGCAGGATGGTAAATGGAGATTCATTGGACTATACTTTGTGACATTTGCTTTATGGACATATTATGGAGCTTTTAAGGTCAGAGTTGTTTTGGTTGCTAGTTTGGTGGGATGTTCAGTGTTTTTGTTTCCGTGTGTATTTGGTTATGTAGATTTAAAATGGATCAGTTGAGGAAAGGCAAGCAGATAGTATTGGTCATCAAATTTGTCTTATCTTAGATAACTGGATACGGTGACTGGCTTAGTATTAAATTAATTTTCTAGGACAGAAAATCCTCATGCCGGTCATCTTATATCAATTGGGTGGCAAATTGGGCTGCCATTAGACCATATGGCATGCAATTGGGTTTGCAATGTTTCAGGTGACATTGGGCTCCTTGGAGCTCTTGTACTACATTTGGCAGGTAATGATCTGGGAATAATTCTGAAGCTACAGTTGGTAGTTAGAATAAGTGAAGATATGTTTATTTTAAAGGGGTTATGCCCAGGTATCCACATTGTGTGGTTGGAGGTAGCACCACGGTTATTTTGGCTTTGTAGAGGGTTTATCGGTTTGTTACTTTTAGGCTAGTTAGGCAACTGGTTGCTTTGGGTATCTGTATGATAGGGCATTGGGATGTTGATGACCGGGATCCAGTGTGGTTTAGAGAGGATGGACTACACCTGACTGAGTTTGGTTTGGATCTCTTTAATGTACATTTAGTTTGTTTTGGAGGGTTTGCTGAAGGCTTAATTTAAAATTGATTTTTCTTAAAATTGCATTTTATCTGCCTGTGACCTAGCACACATGTGTTGGGGTCATTTATTGCACTGTTCTGACTAGTTTGCTACTTGTGTGTCTCTATAAAGGAGAGAGTTGTGTCTAAGATGAGGCCTAGATATTTTTGTTAGGTATACTGTTACCCATGAGATCTGGGAGAATGGGAAGATTTTTAGATAAATTTTTAATTTATATTTTAATTTAGGTAATGGTATGTTTTTGGCAATTGAAACACGTACATAGCAGACAAAAGATGAGTTTCACTTGAGTAAGGACTTTTTTTGATATTGGTGTCTGTGTGCCTTATAAAGGAGAGAGTTGTGTCTAAGATGAGGCCTAGATATTTTTGTTCATTGATTTTAGGTATACTGTTACCCATGAGATCTGGGAGAATGGGAAGAATTTTAGATACATTTTTAGGTGTAAAAATTTAAATATTTGTCTTCTTTTGGTTAATAAGCATTAAAAGACAAATGTAACTGCTAATGTCAGCTGGCATTGAGCTCTTAACATGTTACTGCAAAATGAAAACATTACCCAAATGTGTAAATGCCTGGTACATAGTCAAGCCACCCATGCCCTGACCATACCATGCCTCCTCCGAGCTTTGTACCTGCACTGTAGATTTCAAATTCAAATCCCAGAAACAGGAGAATGGGAGACAAGAAGCAACATTTGTAGGCAATGGATCAGCATAGCACATCCCCATCTTACTATCTGGTTATGGTGTTCAGTTTTTAATCAGCAAAACATACAGCATTGCAATTCAGTTTTTCAACCAGCACAACAGGCTACATAAGCTCCATGTGTAACTAACAGTGTCAAGCTTTTGCATACCATATTTTGCATATCTGGCATATCCTTAGAACAGCTGCGGAAAGCCTGCATCCCTACTCTGTCATTATGTTCATAATGAGTTCATAATACTGCAGTTCTGTACCATTGTTATATTAGTACTGCATTTAAAAATTAAAATATAACATAAAGAACGTTAACACCCTTTTATATGACCTACATTTTTTCAGACATTCAGATTAAGTTCTCTTTCTGCTCATACTTCAGGTAAAATGAATGTCAAATGCTTTCAGTTGAAGTTGTTTTTTCAATGTTGTTAAACTTCTCAACCTCTTAGAGCAAGAAATCTGGACAAAGCTGTAAATAAAAGTGGGACAAAGGCCAAAAAATAGGGATGATTTTTAAATAGTGCTCTTACAAACTTAGAAAGTTGATTGAATAACAGGTTGTGCATTAGCATGAATTTTCCGAAGGGTATGAAGTCTGAAACTCAAATGTACGTTATTATTTTCTAACTTCAGTCTTTAATGATTTGCCACTAATTTGCCAGAAAACCACAATTTTATAAAAAACAAACTAAAAATGTGGCAAAAATCTAGACATTCTGCGAAAACCTGTACTGTTGAGAAGTATGAATGTGATATATACAGTTTAGCAGAATCACTTTTGATGCATAATGTTCTGGGTGGCAATGTATTTTTTCCAGTTTGATTCATAAGCCATAAATCATGGATCACTGACCAATAGTGACTGCGAGTCTTCATACCTGATACTAACCATGCAGAGTGGTATAAATACCCTTTAAGAAATCTGAAATGTTTTAATATTTCTTTGCATAAGCTTTATTTCAAGGTTTTACTTATAGTTGTTTAAATAGCTTCAAACTGGACAAATGGCAGTTTGAGGTTAAATAAGTGATAGATCAGAGCTCTGGACACAATCTGCAATTACATGAAATTAGCTATGTTTTTGATTGCTTAATTATGATGACTACTGAGAAACAAAAGAAAATAAAGCAAAAAAACAAAAAAAGTTTAACTTGGTTTTAACTTGTTGCCATCAAACAGAAATACATTTTGTCAAGAAAAATTATAATTAATTATTACTGTACTACATATTTGGACCAGTACTTTACTTACGTTTATATCATGTTATCGAAAGATGAAAATAGCGAATGCTATTTCATCGAACCTAAAATATCTAAACCACATAATATCGAACATTCAGAACAGCAAATTTTTTCCTTGGGGAAAAAAATTCGCTATTCTGAAATACATACACACAACACAAGCACACCTAAAAAACATCAATACACACACATACACTTATAATCATACAACTAACCCTACACTAAACTATACATACACTATTATCTATCCACTTACCTTAACCCAAACCCTAACCCTAAGGTCCGTCACTATCGCACACTCACCTAAACCGCTCCCTAACCTTAACTCACTTAACCCGCCCCTAAAACTAATTCACCTAACCCACACCCTAACCCTAACTCACCTAACCCGAGCCGTAATCCTAACAACCACACAATCACACACTTCCCGACCTGTAAATCTCCACCACAGCGTTGAAAATAGCAAAGCCACAGAACCGGCCAACCAAATTCTTTCCCTAGGAAAGAATTCGGTGTTCTGCAGCTTCGCTAGTTTTAGCGTTCGATTAAAACGGGTCGATATTAGAACATTCGAAGTTATAAAACTTCGATGTTCTGTTATACACCCCTTAACTTAGTTCACTATTAAGTACATGCCAGATGAGCCAGTCAGAGGAAATCAATATGAAGGTTTTCTGAAATTAAAGGGATGTTCTGTTTAGCATAATAATATAAAAAAAATGATTTACATAACAGATAATGGTGCATCAGTGAAGTAGTGTTTTAGACCTCTCTAAAACTTCTGTTTGTTTATTTATATATTTACTTCTTTATAGAGTAGAACACTGATTCAGGAGGACCATTTCCAAGCTGTGGTGGATAAAAATGAGGACAAAAATAATATTAAGCATTCAAAACATAACATTTTAGCATTTTTAAATAACACAAAAGAGGACACCACAGCACAACAAAAAGTCTGTAAACTGTTTAATTGATAAACGCTTTCACACCACTCTGGGCACTTCTTCATATCATTAAAACACAGACAGTAAGAACATTCAAATATACTAAAACAGATACAAAGTAACAAAAAACTATCTAAATAAGGCACTTGACTTTAGGTAGAGTTTTAAAGAAACAGGCTCATTTAACCTGTACCCTTTGTTCGCATGCAATCGAATTATTCATCACAACTCAGATAGTTCAGTGCCATTGCTTAAGTACCCCATTGTCATACCATTAGCTAACAACTGTATCACCATAAAACAAACAAATGTGTTGGACATATATGATTTAACATGTTTTGCAAGTGAATTCTTCCTATCAAGCTTCTCAATTTCATATGCATGCTCATGAATCCACTCTCTAAGAGAGTGGTTCATCTTGCCTATATAGAATGAAGGGCAAGCTTTGCATCTGGCTAAATATATCAGATCATAACGAGAACAATCAGCATAAAAACTATTAAACCTATACTCCCTTCCTGTATCCAGATGTATAAATAGATTAGTATTGTTAATGTAACAGCAGAAATTGCACGATCTACAAGCAAACATACCAGCATGTTGGGTGTACTGACCCATAGCAGATTTGTGGGTATGATCTTTACAGCAAAGCATTCACTTTAAAGATTTCTTATTCCTAAAGCAAAACCTCAGCCATGGTCCCCCTTTTATTTCATTATCAGTGGTTAAAATGAACCAGTTATTTTTAAAAACATCACAGATTATTCTTGCATCAAATGAATATGAAAGCTTGGCCCCCAAACTTAAAGGTGTGGTTTTAACAGCTTTGTCAATAGAGCTACTCATTCTGCTGGAAAAATATAGTCTGGTCCTAACACTCCTATCAAAATTCATGTGATTCAAATGTTCTTCCACCTCAAAAGTGGAATAGCCCCTGGAGCCCAGTTCTAAGTTAAACTCTGAGAGGGCTTCATGAAAAACAGTATCATCAAAATTCAACCTTGACAGCCTCATCCCTTCTCCTTTCATTATATTTTGATACACATAAACATAATACATACTTTTCCTGTGTAATATATGAGTTTTCCTGCAAGATTTCTTGAATAATCTAGATGTAAATCAATCATCTAAACACCTAATTATGCAGATATATAGAAAAACTACCTGATAATCAGATGACTTCATAGTGAATCATGATAACGTGGTAGAATTAAGACAGTCCATCAACTCATGTGGTGGACCCAACCACAAAAGAAAAATATCGTCAATAAAACATTTGTAATAGCTTATATAATGAAGGCAAGGGCTCCGCATCAAGACCTGAGTGGTCTCCCAATGTGCCAAAACCATATTGGCATAGCTGTTGACACAAAACGTGCCCATAGCTATGCCCAATTTCTGGCAATAATAACAATCACCAAAGATAAACACATTGTTTTTTTGTTTTTGAGCACTAAGTGAATAAGCATACAAATCAGATTTATCTGTCCAACAGAATATTCACTATTGCCAATTAGATTAGATTTTACAAATTCCAGGCCCACTTCATTAGGGATCACAGTAAACAATGATGCCACATCTAACATAACCATTATCAGCTCATGGACTGAGGATATAGACTGAACTGAACAGTCTCAAAAAAAGACTGCAAACATTTTTTAGTGTCTCTCAGAATTGTAGTAGCATTGTTCAAAACTGGTCTCAGCATTTTTTCAATGTAAATTTATATCAGTTCAGTCAAACACCCTCTACCAGAGACAATGGGTCTCAATGGGGGAACAGTAGGTTCCTTATGAATTTTTGGCAGTCCATAGATCATTGGAACAAGTGGATCCATCCATCCATCCATCCATCCATCCATCCATCCATCCATCCATCCATCCATCCATCCATCCATCTATCCATCCATCCATCCAACCATCCAACCATCCACAGCCCCTTTTTCCCATTTTTCACATGGAGTCAGGGTGTTACTTCAACAGTGACAATCATCTCAAGCCAAGGTTATTCGACCGAAAAGAAATGGTACAGTTCTTCTGTTATATACCTACTTATAAAACAATCATACAAATCATTGTGCAGTTTAGGAACCATATTATCTATATGTACACACTGAACAACAGCATAAGTGGTACTATCCAATAGAAGTGTATGCATACTATTAACATTAAAGTCCATGTTCGTAAAGACAGCAGGTCGAATGGCTATCATTTGAGTGCTGTAGTTGTTTGATGGCTCAAAACTCATTGCATGTCAAACAAAATCTCTTCTTGTTCGTCATCGTTGGATCACTCATAACTTGTAATAGGTCCACTTCACAGACCATACAGAAAGCCTCCAACAAAGGATGAAGAGGAGGAAAAAAGGTACTAGGTTTCCTAAACAAACTCATACCTGTATCACTATGATAGACTAACTTTAGCATCACATTTCCAATTTCTAAAAACTGGGACAACTTCACCAAACACTTACTTGCACAAACTCTCGGATCACTAGAATTTTTCTCCAGGAAAGTAACTGCTTGGCCACCATGGTGAACTTTCCCCTTTTCCCACTGTTGTGCAATCTTGGAGTTGGTATATTTAGTAAAGGGGGTTGTGAAGGGTGAAGTCTCCCACTTGGGTGGGTTTGATTTCTTTCCTTTAAACAAAAGGAATTTGGCAGTCCGTGCGTTTGGGTAATGCCACTTCGGAGGAATGAGCTGTGGTAAGTGACATTCATTGAAACATACTTTCGTTTAAAGAAAGAAGGCCAATATGTATGTATGTATATATATATATATATATATATATATATATATATATATATATATATATATCTGTATACACATACATACACACACACACACACACACAATGTAGATGTTAGAGAAATTCATGGTGATTTTATATTTGTAACATTAGATGTTCAATGATTACTCACAATCATACCAAATGAACTGGGTACACGATATATACATGAATACCTAATTGCCAATAGTGATTATACTCTGTTACAGATAGATCTGATATGCCATTTTCTTGAGATGGTCCTTGAGAATAATATTTTTACTTATAATGGAGATATGTATGTTCAACGTGATGGCGTTGCTATGGGCACATCTTGTGCCAATAGCTACGCCAACATGTTTTTGGCACATTGGGAGAATGTAACTCTTTTTCAAAATGACATGTTTAAACAGCATGTCATTTTTTATCGTTGTTTTGTGGACGCTCTGTTCCTTTTATGGACAGGGAGTCAGGAACAGTTACTGATTTTTGAAAGAATGATTAATGACTTGACTGAATTTTTGAGATTTACAATGACATCATCAGTCCAGAGGGTAGAGTACCTAGATTTATATATTGAAAGGCTACAGAATGGCTCTATAAATACAGGTGTTTTTAGGAAATCCTGTTATAGGAATTCACTGCTGTTTAGAAATAGTATGCATCCCGGTTACGTATTTAGGAATTTGGTAAAAGGTCAAGGCATGAGGGCCTCAAAGTTAAAACCTACAAAAGAGGAATTTGAGAAAGAAATTACTGAGTTGGAAGAGAGATTAGTTATGAGGGGCTATCATATCAGTGAGGTTAAGAAGAATTTATCTGAGATCCCTGACCTTAGGAGAAGTAGGGCTCGACCATATTATGGAGCAAAACAAGTCAGTGATGTCGAGTCTTCTAATATTTTGACAGACAACTTATAGTTCCACTTTTCTATACATGTGACAATAAAGATTTAATGCAAATATTTATGAAGAATTGGTCTATTTTAACAGTAGATCCTGATATAGGTACCTTGATAGGTGAAAAACTGAGTTTCCTATATAGAAATAAAACGAATTTAAAAAGGTTACTTTGTTATGGAAAAGGAGTAGAGAAGTGTAGAACCACAGAATATACCACACAATCATGTGGCAAATGTAATTACTGTACATACATTAATACCAATAATAAATCCACACATCCATACACGTGGCAAATGTAATTACTGTACATACATTAATACCAATAATAAATTCACACATCCATACACGTGGCAAATGTAATTAATGCACATACATTAATACCAATAATAAATTCACACATCCATACACATGGCAAATGTAATTACTGTACATACATTAATACCAATAATAAATACACACATCCATACACGTGGCAAATGTAATTACTGTACATATATTAATACCAATAATAAATTCACACATCCATACACGTGGCAAATGTAATTACTGTACATACATTAATACCAATAATAAATTCACACATCCATACACGTGGCAAATGTAATTACTGTACATACATTAATACCAATAATAAATTCACACATCCATACACGTGGCAAATGTAATTACTGTACATACATTAATACAAATAATAAATTCACACATCCATATACGTGGCAAATGTAATTACTGTACATACATTAATACAAATAATAAATTCACACATCCATACATGTGGCAAATGTAATTACTGTACATATATTAATACCAATAATAAATTCACACATCCAGACACAGGGAAAGATTTTATTTTTACATCAGTAGCTACTTGTATGACACCTAATGTAGTTTACTTGGCAGAGTGTGAGTGCTGCCAATCATTTTATATAGGAAAAACGAATGGGGTATTTAGAGATCGGATAACGGAGCACCTATATAATATTCGAACTAAATCTGACCATAATGCTTTATCAAAACATGCTATGGAGAGAGGGAACACACATAGGTTTAATTTTAGAGCTATTGAAGTTATTATGCCTATTGTCAGAGAGGGTGATATAAGAAATTTCACAGAGAGCAGGGAGGCACAACGGATTATAATGCTGAGAGCAGATAAAGGTAAAGGGCTCAATGAAAGAGCTTCTATAAAGCCCCTTTTAAAAAATCGGGGAGTTTGGAAGTGAAGTCAGAAACTAGTTTAGTTTTATTTATTTATTTATTTATTTATTTTACATTTGTTGGTCGGGCTAGTCTAACTGGATATATGTCCATTTTCAGTAGAGGCCCGGGGAGAAAAGCTCCAAACTAATCACAGTTATAACAAGGTTAAAGATTACAGTAAAATAGCTAACAAAATAGTAAGTAACTAGGTAATAGATTACAATAAAATAGTAATTAGCAGTTATACCAAATATGTTGTATTGTACATAAAGTGACAAAAAACAGAAAATAGGACATGAATCTTCAGAGGAGTAAAATACTTAAATGTTACAGTAGTTTTACTGTTCACTTTTCATTTATGCTAAACAATATTGTCTAGATTAGAGTAGAAACTGGGAAGTGGTAGAAACAGAGGTGAAATTCTAGTCAGGGTTACTACAAGGGCATAGTCAGTGTGTTCTAAGGAATAATTTGAGTTTTTGTTTGAAGAGGGGTAGGGAAGGAAGTAATGTAAGTTCACTAGGTAGAAGGTTCCAGTTTTTGCCAACTGTGTTTGAAAAGAGAGAGTCACCTGCCATGTTGTTGGACTTGTTTATGCTAATACTTTATTAGAAGAGCGTAAGGTATTGAGATTTTTATAGGGGATTATAAGGTTGGCGAGTATTGGAGTTTTGTTTGGATCATTGAGGACCTTATGGGCTATAGTAAGTTGGTTAAATTTAAGCTGATTCTGTAGTTCAAGCCAACCAAATTGTTTTAGATGGTGACAGTGATGGGTTCTGAAGGGGTTACCAGTGACAAATCGGGCAATGTTATTATAGGCGCTTGCTAGTTTGAGCAAATTGCTTTTAGTTAGGTTAGTGTAGATTGGTGAGGCATAGAACAGTATAGAGATTAGAAGTGATTGGGCAATATTGGTTCTAGTTGTAGAGGTAAGGAAGGGTCTAATCCTATATAGGGAGCCCATTCTTCTGTTAACTTTTTTTATAGTGTTGTTAATGTGAAGGTCAAAGTTAAGGTTGTTATCTATTGTAATTCCAAGGAGTTTGGTGTTGGAGTCAGGAGAGATGAGGATACCATTATTAGAGATGAGTGAGAAGTCTAATGGTGTGGACTTACGGGTAGGAGAAAAGAATAGGAGTTTTGTTTTTTTGGGATTCAAGAGGAGACAACACTTTAAAAACCATGATTCCACTGTGTTAAACACCTTCTGAGTTATAGATTGTAGTTCAGAAGAAGATTTGGCTGTACAAATAAATATGGAATTGTCTGCATATTGTATGCAAGTAGCTTGTGGAATAGCTAAATGCAGATCATTTATAAATATGGAGAAACGTAGAGGGCCAAGAATTGATCCCTGGGGGACACCCAATGTGACAGGCAGGAGGGATGATAGATTATTCTCGCAGAGCACTGCTTGCTGCCTATTGCTGAGGTAGGAAGTGAACCATTGTATTGCTACTGAGTCAAAAGAAAATGAATTTAGTATATTTATAAGCAAAGGGTGGTTAATCATGTCAAATGTTTTTGAAAGATCAATAAAGAGAGCTGAGGAGAGAATTTTATTATTATGGTTTCTGTTGATAGAATCAGTGAAGGAAAGAAGGGCAGTAGTGGTGCTATGGAACGGCCTAAAACCATGCTGAGTATTGGCTAGTAAGTTATGCTGAATTAAATGGTTTAGTAGCTGGTAATGAATACATCTTTCCATGATTTTAGCTAAAGGAGATAATAAAGCTATAGGTCAGTAGTTGGAGTATTCATTTGAGTTACCCCCTTTATGTAGAGGAATAATGTGATAAAATTTCCATATGTCTGGGATGGTTCCTTCGTTAATGGTTCTATTTATAAAAATCAATATAGGATAGGCTACAGATGTAGCTGCTTTTTGCAAATATTCAGCTGGGATCTGGTCAGCAGAAGGAGTACAAGGCTTCAGTTTTTGGATAAGTTTGAAGATAAAATTAGTCGAGATGGGTTGTAATTTGAAATTGGGAATAGGGCTATTATTGGGGATAAGAAAGCTAGAGTTATCAAGGGATAGTTGGCTGGCCAGGGATTGTATGGCCTCAGTAAAGAATGTGTTAAAGGTGTTAGCGATTTCGATTGGGGTCTTGAGATTAGTGTCTGTTGGGCTTGGTGTACTGGAGTGACCAGGGTTCAGGAGTCTATTGATACTTGCCCAGAATTTCTGTGGATTATGTTGCTGTATTTGCTGCATTTTATAGTAGAAGTTTTTTTTATCTGAGAGTATTGCTTTTTTTGTCAAATTTCTCAGTTGTTTAAAAACTTGTTGATCTGCTGTAAGTTTAGTACTTTGCCACCTATCCCAGGTTTTGTTTCTGAGTAGGATTATTTGCCTGGTTTCTTTAGAAAGCCAAGGAGCTGGTTTTGATCTAATTCTAATGGTACGCTTAGGTGCATGGTGGTCTAGGATAGTTAAGAATTTAGAGTTGAAGTATTTGACACCCTCTTCAAGTGGTAGGGCTTTTAAGGGAGACCAATTACAAGCAGTAATTTCACTTTGGAATAGCTGTATGTTAAAATGCTTGTTGCTCTGAAATGAGTGAAATATTGTGGGTTGGACAATATCAATCTTTTTCCTGATTATGTAGGTCAGAGAATGGTCACTTACATCATTGGGGAAGGACCCTACCTTATAAGTTTGTTGTTAGTTGTTTATAAGAATCCAGTCTAAGGTAGTCTCTTTTTATTTGGTTTGTTAATTCTAGCAGGTGAGGTAATGGTTTGAGAGAAACCATGAAGGTTTTCTGACTCCTTATGAGTTCTCAGATATGTGTATGTATATATATATATATATATATATATATATATATATATATATATATATATATATATATATATATATATATATATATATATATATATATATATATATATATTTTAGTTAGTTCCTGTCATTTTGTATATGCATATATATTTATGTATATTTAATCCATGTTCTTATTGGATGATGTTTTTATATATATTTGTGTTTTAATTGATGGTAATAGCTTTTTAACTTGGTATTTGATAGTTATATATACTTAATTGCACACATGATAGACTAAGAATTACTGTGATTGGTTGGATGTAATTTGAATTTGTTTATTTTAGGAAGTAGTAGAATGAATGATTTTAAAGGTCTGATGAAGCTATTCAGTGAAAGCGCTTATCGTTTTATCTGTATTTACAATAAATTTTATATGCTGGAAATATAACAAGCCTTTGGCCGTTATATTGCGTTTTCTACATTTTTTACGGTCTGGAAAGATGACAGAATTATACCTGGTTGTTTTGTTGCTTTTTGGTGCTTTGGTCTGTTAATTTTATTGATCTTTAGCAACGATTCATTTACCTCGTGGAGTATCATTTATTTTGTATTTATATATATATATATATATATATATATATATATATATATATATATATATATATATATATATATATATATATATACATCTGGATAGATACCAACTCCAAGACTGGAATACCACATAGAAAAATAAATATTCAGAGAAATGGCCATCTAAGACTTAGTATATTTAAGTCCATTTTTTCGGCCATTCAGTCTCAGTGTTATGGAACTCATTAAGTGGAGTTTCACATTTCAAATGGTTTCCCTTTATTACTGTTTGTCTGAGGAATTAAGAGTGTCAAACAAGAGCAACAAATGTACTATAGTTGCTAGAAATTTGTAAACCTCTTCTTACCAGTTTTAATATTTGCTATATTACTCTACACCTTCCATGTGTTTGTCGTCCCATGTTGTTTCCTTTGTTAGCTGAGTATATGTTTGTTTTTGCAGCTCTTTTTCAGTCCTCTGTATCATTCTGTACCCTTTAATCCCTGCGCATCGACCAGTCACCAGGTCTCCTGCTTCTCCTTGACTCTCCTGCCTACCTGACTAAGCTGGGACCAGTCAAGGTGCCTAAGGGTGTCCATGGGGTCTGACCATCACCTTTTGCTTGGGGGGGGTCATTTCTGACCTACCCATTTCTGCGTCACTCAGTGAGTTTGCATGGTTGTGCCATAAAGGTCAGAGTTCAACGGGTACATGTGTTGATTCCACAGCAGCAGCTCAACCATGTCCCACCTTATTCCCTTTTTTAGGCTACACATCCCGTGTCAGCTTGTCTGGTCTCTATCAGACCTTGCTGACACTGACTCCCATGCAAGTCCCTCCCAGATAGTCCTGAAACTCTTTCAGTCACCTTTGCTTGTCTTTTATCATAGCTTTATCCCTTCATGTCACCAGAGCAGTGGTTTGTTAGTTTAATATTGTAATAATTTAAGTGAAGTCTTTGATACTGTGGTCTGGTTTTCTAGAGTCACCTAGTATGTAATGAGCAAGGAGTTCAATGGTGTGTTAAAAAATTATTTCAGATTCTGTGTGAGATCTTGCCTTTAAAGTCAGCACACGAGATTTTCTTTGAAATTTTGAGATTTTTCTTATGCTCTACAGTCATTGAAAATGCATATTTTTCAATTAATTCAATTCTGTAATATCTGGGAAATTATTTGAGACGTGACTAATACAGAGATGAAGAAAGAAACATTATTTTAACATAATCTGCTATAAAGACCCAGAACTTTGTTGGATGAAATTGAGGTTATTGTTTGCTGTAAAATGCTTTGCATGAGGACGCATACTAGTTTTCCAGAATATTCTTAGTGGACTGATTATCACTCACGTTTGAAACTTAAAGGGCTATATATGATGTTGTCTGGTTTTGGAGGTCTTGGTGTGAGGAATATATTTAGGTAGGTAGCTGGAAAACTGATACTTGGCACTCTGGCAGCAAACCCATGGGGAAATTATCAGCGAATTCAACAGGGTACACGTTTTTTCTTCTGAAATTTATATTTGGAAATGATTTATGCTGCACGCCAGTGAACATCATAAAGAGGAAGGACATGTTACATCCTATGCAGTCTTCAAAATAAAACATTTCATGTTTTATGAAGCAAATGAAAATTCCACCAAATTCTAAGAATGCACTAAAAACCTGACTTCTTTGAATAGATTGAAAGCATCTCATTTGATGATCAGATGTGATTTATAAAGCTAGCTGGTCATTTTTCGTAGACCATATCTTTCATCATGTTTGAGATGGTCTTTGAAATGTGCTGTGATTTTTGTAAACACATTCATAATTATCTTGTGTTACTTTAAATTAAAGTGGAAAATGAAATGTTTTGAAATTGAGTTGAAACTAAAAGACTGATTCTTTGCAGACTGTTCTTTTCCGGTACTATACAGTCAGTTTATTTACGAGATGGTTGTGCTTAATGCACTTGCTTATATTTTATGGCATATAATGGACAGATGTTGATACCTTGTTAATGTGTTGAACAGACACCACTTTAAAGCTTTGACTTAATTAAAAACAAAATTGCTTAGTCTGTGTACAGAATACTTGATCCGTTTGAGAAATTTTCTGTCTGTAAATCTATACAGCTAAAACCATTCAACCGCAAGTTTTCCATTTAGTTCCATATATATTGTACCACTGACAATGGGTGCTTTATATGAGTCCTGCATTACTATTAAGAAAGCATATTGTCAGGAAAAAACTGTTAGCACAAAACATTTTTAAAACAAGAACCAGAGAAGATATTGAGATATGTGACTGAAATATCCCCATTATAATTAAAGGATAATTTCCTAGTGGGCTGCCCCACTGCATTGTAGAGTAAAGCAAAGCATTTGTGATAAATGTTCACATTTTGCAAACACATCTACATGAAACAGTCTGAAATAGAGATTGTTTTGAATAAGTGTTTCTTCTTGGCCATCCTGTTTGAGCTTTGAATGGTGATATTTTTTGTAGGATGCACGATTATTTTTTATGTATGTTTTTATTTATTTATATATTTAAGAATGTATGTATGCATGTATATATGTATTTTTATTTGGATAGCTGCTGTAATGACATTTTAGGACAAATTTATGTCACCTAATCATATAGCCTCTCTATAGGACTGCATGGGTTTGACTATAAAAATATTCAGACAATTAAATACAATTAATAACAAAGATCAAAGACTTAATTGAATCCATGTGTGGAACAATGCCTGTTTTTATGCAAACATGTATCTTCAGTGGTTGGATCAGATATAGCTTTCTATATTGCTCAGAATTAGGCATATTCTTAACCATAATTCATAAATCCATAATTAAACCTAGCCACACTTCTGCATACTACCTTTAATCACTAGCATATCTCTATACCTCACAGTCTTGACTACAAATCCTCCCTCCTGCCCCTGACCCCTGACCCTAGCTTCTATAAGCAAGTCATCTGAATGTATTCCTTAAGTATAACAAATTGACCTTAAAGAATTAAAAATACATTATAAGAGATAAGCTGTAATTATACATGACCATCAAAACACTGGAGATGGTGGTTTGTGGCCCACGGAAGAATGCCTTATGCCTAATACCATGTGTTTTATGAGAGTCAGAGCAACATGTGCTTTTAAATAGTAGTCTGCAGTGGGTGCTGTGAGGTCAGGGCTACAAATATCAGGCCTCATGTTTTCTTTCCACTCTGTCATCTGTCATTCATGTACCTCAGAAAATACAGCACACATAATGAGGAAATGGTGCAAACTAAAAATCTCACTAGATGGTATTTGCATCAAGGAAATCAAAGATGATTGTTTTTCATAAAAAAAGCTATAACAAATCTAGAATAGATTTTAAAGAGTGAAAACATCATTTTGACAACAAAGGTCCTTACATTCGAAATTATGGTTACATAAGGATGTGATAGTCAGACTAAAGATAAGGCTGTGTGCTCGGAAACTAATGCTTTTGAACTGGTGTGTGGAGAAGACCTGTGTGGATTGCAAGAAGATCAAACTAGTAAATGCTTAAGGAAATAAATCCAAACTGTTCAGTGAAAGGCATGGTAGTAATATGCAGATACTTAGCTAAATATTGTGAAGGCAAGATTCACTACAGAAGACACTGTTGTCTAGAAAGATTGAAGGCAAAAGAAGGGGGCAGCAGAGGCTATAGTAGATGGATAACATTAATGAAGTAATGAATATGAATTTCCAAGAATTTAAAGAAGCAGTCTTGAAAA
This sequence comes from Protopterus annectens, assembly GCF_019279795.1. Classification (NCBI taxonomy): domain Eukaryota; kingdom Metazoa; phylum Chordata; order Ceratodontiformes; family Protopteridae; genus Protopterus; species Protopterus annectens. The sequence continues at coordinate 830,517,467 of NC_056750.1, read as the reverse complement.
ACAGGCCTGTCATGCTAAAGTCCTTCTGATTACAAATACTCAGATTTGTCTAAATCACGAAACAATAATTTTATCTTCCAGGTTGGAACTGAAGTCACAGCAAAGAATGGGGCATCTGAGTACATTGTAATATAATATAATAAATCTGGAGTATGAGGAGCATGGAATTTGTATAAATTGGAGGCCCTACCTGCTTGATCTGAAGCAGGTATTGACCCCTTTTGTAGGTAGAAGAAAAAAGACACTGAAGAGAATGGAAATTCCCCGGTGTTTCTGCAGACATGTCTTACTATAAAACTGGTGCATGCATTGTCCAGGTTGTATACAAATTTTAATTGTCAATTAAAGAAAGACTCCCCATTGTTTCTACTGTAAAAATCAAACTATACAAACATTAAAACAATGGAATGCTTATTTTTTTCCTAAGAAATAAGGTTGAAGCCCTAGAAAATGCAGCACAAATAGCAAGGACCATCAAGTATCTGTCCTAATATTTTATTCGATGCAGACCCTTGTGATATTCCACAAAATTATATTTAGTCTCTTGTATCTATGTTTTTGCTTTCATCAACTATTCTCACTTTTATTTTCATACATCAATCAGTTTCAAAACAGCAAAGTTTGAATTTTTGCATATTTGTCATCCTTTGTCCTAGCACAATTGTTAATATTAATAATGGATTCACTTATTGAATGAAGACAGAAACAATCTCTGTAAAGCTGGCAAATTAAAGCCATATTTGAAGTTAATCCTCCACATCCAGGCTGACTTATATATCTTACTTCTTTGCAGAAACAGCTGCAGCAGCTTTATGTATTTTAAATTGATTCCAGATTTTCCCTCTTTGCCTGTTGTTTGCAAGGTGTCTATGACTGAAGAGTACTGAACACCTGGTAAAGAACCAACAGCAAAACTTAGCTCGAGCATAGTCAGGGTCTTATACTCTGGCTTTAATTAAATGATCAAGCCTTTCAAAATGAATGGAAGAAAACAAAAAGAATGTATGATGGATTCCATGTTTGATAGAGTGTCAGTGATTCCGTGTTTAACTCATAACATGCACCACCGTGTTACACTTTTTGTGATTGCTTTTGAAGCCTACATGTTCTATGTCTTTCATCCACTTTCTGTAATCCTTATGTCATAATCAGATTTAGCAAGCTCTTCTGTGCAACATTCATTTGTGTCTGAGAGTGTGGAGTGGTTTGCTTCAGATATTTAAGAACTAATACTGGGAATCATCATCAGGGGGTTGCCTAACATCTGCTCTTGTATTTGTTCTTTATTTCATTTTAATAACCCTTAGACTAAGGGGTATACATGTCCAGTGTAGCCCATGATACAATGTTGTACACTAAGAAAGCATGCCTCGCTCCTGTACCCCCCTCAAATTCGTTTCCACTATTCACATAGTCCGGATAATTATCCTGACAGGTCCTTGAAATGTTCCTTCATTTGATGCCTAAATCACTGTCACAAACTACTCATGTAGCTGATAAATAATAAGCTAAGACACATCAGCACTGTCTCTACTGTGAAGCTTTGTCATAAGAGCCAGAAAGTCAACTGAGATACCTGCAAATGTAGAAGGGAACAAATCCAGACTTGCATCTCAGGGAATGGTAGAAGCTGAATATGTCCTGGGCAAGGGATCAAGAGGAGTATCCTGTGTGTAGCCCCCAAACTTAGCAGAAAAGCATCAAAAGGCTAAGTATTCAGAGGGAAGACACCAGTCATGCTGTTGTAAACTTAAGCCCTCTGCTTCACAATAACCCACTAGTCATTGCATATCATGACATCACATCGATCTAGTGGATGTTTGAGGTTTGCAAATCCTATCAACTTTAATAGATAATGGGAATCCCAAGACAGATAAAATCCTAGCAACCATCTTGGCTTAATGGCTGATTCTGTAGGAATCACCCACCACTGGGGGAATAAGCTGAAACACTCTCAGGACTGACGTGATCAAGGAGGGTGGCCCATTTGGGTTAGTAGGCCATGGTTTAGTGGGTGAATGAATTAAAACTGTTATCCCAGGATCTCTCCTTGGTTGCCTCAGGAACCAATGTGTGATGGATACTACTTTCGAGATAGGGTCTGCAGCACATACCATAGAATTCTGATATTTGTTTAACGTCCAGTGCTACTGCACCTTACTGGCACACACTGACACAGGATCAGCTTCCCAAGTTCCTGTGATGAGAGTGACAGATGCATCCACAAATGAGGGCTTCATACCACAATACTTCCAGTACACATTTCTCACACATTTGATGGCATGCAGGAACACAACTCTTCTAGAGCTGGATAGCGAAGAAATTCCTCAAACGCTTTTTGTTTCATTTTAGACCCACGACATCTTGAAGGACATTAACATGATGAATGGTAAGGATAATGATTCTGCTCCTACTACAGCTCCCTATTGGGTGACTCCTTTCTCTGTGAAAAGCAGGAAAAACATGCAGTTGTCCATGGGCTGCTTTGAGCCCAATTCATGTTTCACAGAAACATCATAATCATTAGTTTGAGGAAGGAGGATGAGAAAGATCATATTCACGACCATGAGCAAGAAGAAAGATGACAAGGATCATAGACAGTACCGTCAGTAGGAAGGTGGATGAGAAGGATCATAATCAGTACTATGAGGAAGAAGAATAGCTAACCTATACTTATTGTCATACCTCCATTACCACAGCACATCAGGGTGGGCCGGTTCCTGGTGATCCGCCTACCTTGGCTCAACTGGCCATGGCACCAAGTCCTAGCACATGTGTGACCTAGGCCCATGGTGCCCCTTCTGCTGCTCCTGAACCACTTGCGGCATTGAGTGGAACTGCCTCAGGGGACTGGGCCTGGCCTCCCTCCTGGGAGCAGTGATGGAGGGGCTGCAGTCACCCAGCATCAACTTCCGGAGCTATGAATGCTATCTGCATCAGATTGAGAGCATGCTGGCCAACCTAGTGAGGCAGGCTCGCCTTGGCGCCCAGCCTCTAGCACAGCCACCCTCGGGTTAGTGAAGGAACAGTGTTGATTGTCCCATGGGTGGGGATGTGAGTCATGCTGCTGCCATTTGGAGGCACATGCAACTTGGTTCCACAACACCTTCCCATTCAAAGTGTTTACCCCAATGTGTCACACACCATGCCTGTTTACTGTCTTGTCAGTCTTGTCTATCTGCAAATGCATCCTCTCCTACCTAACTTACCTCCCCACATGTACCTATGTCACTTCCCTACATTCCACTTGCACCTTAAAACAAAATGGTCACTTGTTCCCAACAAAAAGTCACCCCATACACAGCTCTCCATGTCGAACATGTGTCCATGGGATACCACTAACCTGGTCTGATTGGCTTGACCATGCAGTTATGTTGTCCTCACCCTTCTCTTTGGGGATTGAGAGTCCAAATTCATTTATAAAATCTGTAAAAATGCACAGCTGTTGCTGTATAAGATATGGATAGCTATGGGTATTTCCTACACCCTTCCTGCACATCCCCAGCTGCCTTTCATTGTGTTTTTCCCACTGCTTGCCCCCATTTCACCACTTTCCTATCACCCCCTTTTTCGAGTCTTTATAATTTGTTAGTGTGGCTCTGCGTGGAGCTAAGTGAAAGCGCCAGCCCGCTTCGCTTAACTATGCTTACAAGAGCTTTAATGATTAAATGTGTTTATTACATTGTTAGACACATGTACAAAGTGAAAACCTCTGCCAAGTTTTGGATGCAGGCCCCACTCCCCTACAGCCCACTGCATTAACCCACCACACCACACAGCTCTGATGTGAAACATCTGTTTCCAGCAAAACATACTGATTGCCAGTTACAGTCATTAGGCATGTAACCGAAATAAAAACTAATGGGAAAAATGGGAGTGTACCTTGGACCCCGGTGCATTAATACACCAGTAGACAGCCAAAAACATAATAATGGATGTAAGTGAGGCATGTGATAGCAGGTATACATGCCCTTTTATCAGCAACTTGTGGAAAGACACCTGCAAAGGCAGCAATGGCAAAGTGCATGTACAACTGGGACCCTGGTGCAGACATACAGCCATATAAAGCCATGCACATACTGATGGATGCAAAATGTTTCTCACAGACTGTAATGTGCACATGTATCTTGCAAATAAACATGCTTTGCAGCGAACTGGTGGTGCAGTCTGTTAAATGCCTTGCATGCAGTACATTTTGCCATGCACAGTCCTGGGTTCAAATCCAGTTTTGTCTAGCAGTTCAATTACACTATTGTGAAGACAGCAGGTAATGACTGAGTCATGCAATCCTAATCTGCACAGGTTACTGCTAGTTAATGAACTGCTACCCAGTTTTGCAAGTCAGAGGCCTACAGGTAGGTACACACTACACATATTCGTACAGCCTAACTATATGTTGCCTACTACTCTATTATTGACACCATTGCATAACAAACATACCTTAATCACATGCCTTGATTGGACTGAACAGGGTACTCTTATCCTGGCTCTGCCATAATGATAGGGCTGCCACAGTTGCCACAGTTACATGTACAGCTTGCTGTCCTCACAAGTGTCCACCCCCCCCCATATGAGCTAGGCTGCAGCAGCAGCTTCATCCTGTAGCATACACAGCTATATATAAAGGTAGCTGCTGCTGACATACCACACCACCCAACTCCCTAGAACAAGGGATATGGATATAACCATATGTAATGGGAGGCTAAGGCCCACAGATAGGGACATGTGTAATGGTTTGCCCCTACAAAGATAGTAAGTTGATAGAATAACAACTATTCTATTAGCATACATATTCTGATGATTATGAAGTCTGACACTCAAGTGTGTCTCTTTCCTTACTGACATCAACCCACAATGTTTGCCAATGAACTGTCAGATGACCACTATGTCATGAGACACTGACCACACATATGAGGTGAAACTGTGGACATACCCCATATATGTCTACAGTTGACAGTTATGGTACCTACCCTCTATGGTGCTGTACTTCTCCACTCCTCAGTGATGTCCATCTTAACAACTAAGAAAGGGGCCCGAGTCTACATGAAGGCCTTACATATTGCACTATGGTGGCATTTCATTGGCCAATGATAGTACAATTCAGCTGTTTTGTCTGCATTTAGAAATTCTAAGTCAAAGACTGGTGCAGAGGCAATTACCTGCTAAGGAAAAGGACTGAGAAACAGCTCTGTATGAGACTTAACTCACATGGAGAGCGGATTTCCAAAAGCACTCCAGCAGGTATGTAATAGATTTCTCCATATAACAGGATGCAGATGGGAGGATGGAGGTTTGGGGAACAGACATTACAACAGTAAGCCTGTCGTAGATCGATGGTAATGACATGTCAGTGATACTCTGCTGTCCTACACCTACAGGGATTACAACAGTAAGCCTGTCATAGATCGACGGTAATGACACGTCAGTGATAATCTGCTGTCCTACACCTACAGGGATTACAACAGTAAGCCTGTTGTAGATCAATGGTAATGACACGTCAGTGATACTCTGCTGTCCTACACCTACAGGGATTACAACAGTAAGCCTGTCATAGATCGATGGTAATGACACGTCAGTGATACTCTGCTGTCCTACACCTACAGGGATTACAACAGTAAGCCTGTCGTAGATCGATGATAATGACACGTCAGTGATACTCTGCTGTCCTACACCTACAGGGATTACAACAGTAAGCCTGTCGTAGATCGATGGTAATGACACGTCAGTGATACTCTGCTGTCCTACACCTACAGGGATTACAACAGTAAGCCTGTCGTAGATTGATGGTAATGACACATCAGTGATACTCTGCTGTCCTACACCTACAGGGATTACAACAGTAAGCCTGTCGTAGATCGATGGTAATGACACGTCAGTGATACTCTGCTGTCCTACACCTACAGAGATTACAACAGTAAGCCTGTTTTAGATCGACGGTAATGACATGTCAGTGATACTCTGCTGTCCTACACCTACAGGGATTACAACAGTAAGCCTGTCGTAGATCGACGGTAATGACACGTCAGTGATACTCTGCTGTCCTACTTCTACAGGGATTACAACAGTAAGCCTGCCATAGATCGACGGTAATGACACGTCAGTGATACTCTGCTGTCCTACACCTACAGGGATTACAACAGTAAGCCTGTCGTAGATCGATGGTAATGACACGTCAGTGATACTCTGCTGTCCTACACCTACAGGGATTACAACAGTAAGCCTGTCATAGATCGACGGTAATGACACGTCAGTGATACTCTGCTGTCCTACACCTACAGGGATTACAACAGTAAGCCTGTTGTAGATCGATGGTAATGACACGTTAGTGATACTCTGCTGTCCTACACCTACAGGGATTACAACAGTAAGTCTGTCGTAGATCGATGGTGATGACACGTCAGTGATACTCTGCTGTCCTACACCTACAGGGATTACAACAGTAAGCCTGTTGTAGATCGATGGTGATGACACGTCAGTGATACTCTGCTGTCCTACACCTACAGGGATTACAACAGTAAGTCTGTCGTAGATTGACGGTAATGACACATCTGTGATACTCTGCTGTCCTACACCTACAGGGATTACAGCAGTAAGTCTGTCGTAGATCGATGGTAATGACACGTCAGTGATACTCTGCTGTCCTACACCTACAGGGATTACAACAGTAAGCCTGTCGTAGATCGACGGTAATGACACGTCAGTGATAATCTGCTGTCCTACACCTACAGGGATTACAACAGTAAGCCTGTCATAGATCGATGGTAATGACACGTCAGTGATACTCTGCTGTCCTACACCTACAGGGATTACAACAGTAAGCCTGTCGTAGATCAACGGTAATGACATGTCAGTGATACTCTGCTGTCCTACACCTACAGGGATTACAACAGTAAGCCTGTCGTAGATCGATGGTAATGACACGTCAGTGATACTCTGCTGTCCTACACCTACAGGGATTACAACAGTAAGCCTGTCATAGATTGATGGTAATGACACGGCAGTGATACTCTGCTGTCCTACACCTACAGGGATTACAACAGTAAGCCTGTCGTAGATCGACGGTAATGACATGTCAGTGATACTCTGCTGTCCTACACCTACAGGGATTACAACAGTAAGCCTGTCGTAGATCGATGGTAATGACACATCAGTGATACTCTGCTGTCCTACACCTACAGGGATTACAACAGTAAGCCTGTCTTAGATCTATGGTAATGACACGTCAGTGATACTCTGCTGTCCTACACCTACAGGGATTACAACAGTAAGCCTGTCGTAGATCGATGGTAATGACACGTCAGTGATACTCTGCTGTCCTACACCTACAGGCATGCCTCTCAACTGTCCCTGAGTTTTAATCACATCTCAGCTATGTCCCTGTCAATCCCTCCTACAATGGCTGGCTGTTGTAGGAAAGGCAGTGGATTACAAACAATACATAGTGACAATGTGTAAGGGTGTGCACTCCTGTAACATCATACGATGTACTATAATGCAAAACCCTCATTCAATCCCTGTCTCACACATAGTTCTAACATTTTAAAAGTATCCCTGAATGTCCCTGATGTACTCTGGCTAAGTTCCTGTTTCTGCTGACATATGTCCCTGTTTTGGTTGATGGCTATGCCTAACATACCTGTCAACCTCTTACAGAATGGAACCTGGAAAAAGTCGTAGTTTGTGGGGGGCAAAGGCACAACTCAGCAACAGTGTTTAAATACTTGTCAGAGATCCACAAGTTTATATGAAAATGACCAAAACTTTAAGGCAAGCATCCTGACAGTCCGCTCACATCTGTATAGTTGAGAGGTATGATGCCTACAGGGAACATATACTACAGCAGGTTTGCATTGTATTCTGTCATTGTGGCACACTGGTGTTGCTGGACTGTCCCCATACAGTTGTTGTAATAGCACAGTTAATTGTCTGGCAGTGGACATATGACATATTAGTGGGAATTTGCCTGTAGGGGACACACCACAGTGTAGACTGCAGTGTTGGGTGTTGTAACATACAGCAGAATCTGTCATGGCACACATGGACATAGCCTACTATTGCTACTATTTCAGAAGTATTCATGGTTTACCTTTACATGGACGAAAATCAATCATGCAATTGCTCATATAAGCGAATTGTAAGCACGAAATTCAAAACCGCGACAGTTTCCAATGCTTGAAAATCAGCAAATCGAAAAGCAGATTCGCTGATTTTCACACACAAAAGTCAAATACATAGTTTAGTGAAGTGTAATGCATGGGGGGCAAGCCCCCACACCCCGCTACTTTAATAAACTAACTCTGAGATCGCACTACAGTGGGGAAAGGGTCCGTTTTCCGATCCTCACTACAGTGCAATCCACCTCAAAATGATGAATCTGCAATGAGCGAATGTCACTGTGCTTTCGCTCATTGCACATTCGAAGCATTTTGCGTTCGAAGTTTGCAAACTTTGCAAATGTCCTTTCAAACATCTGCTGTTCGCCCATGTGCAGAACGCACATATGAAGGTAAACCAATATCCACACATGTAGAGTGTTGCCAGACTGTGGGGTATGATATGTGAGGGAACAGTGGATAGTGCAGGCCATTATGTGTGTGCTGGATCTGTACATAGTGGATTTCCACATATCTGGTACTGTAATGTGTTCCCCTTTTGCTGTCTTTCAGGAACCATGTACCACAGAAGACATGCCCCCTTCTCAGATGTGGAAAATGACATGATAGTGGATGGACTGAGACAGCACCATCAGATCTTGTTGTCCAGGGGGAGGCATAAGCGGGAGCAGCAGGCAGCATTGTGGGCAGACCTTGTGTAGGATGTCAATCAGATTGGCCGACAGGACAGGACCTATGAGCAGGTCCGACACCAGGCCACAGACATGCTGAATGTTGCATGACGAAGGGCAGTTAATGTTGCCAGTGATTGAGCCACCACCAGTGGAGGGCCTGTGACAGAACATCCACTCCCAGCCACAGAGGAATTCCTGGTGAACCTAGGAACACACAGCAGCTCCCAGGCATCCATCACACCATACATCATGGAGGTGGGTGCCACAGTGTCCACAGCAGAGGAGTATCCAAGTAAGTGCACTGTGTTCACCAGTATAATAGTGTATCAGTCATTCTGGCTGGCTAAACATACCTGTACATGGGTGTTAGGTCTATCTGCACTGGGGGAGTTAGGGTTTACACACAGTTGTGCACACATACTCAGAAAGTCAGCATTACACTTAGTATCACAGTAAGTATGCTACATGTGTATATCTGCACATATTACCTTGTAGTGCTACAACCTTTGGTGGTGTTGACAATACCTCTCCTTCACCTTTTCCTAGGTCCATCAGGAGTGGCCCAGATCCATGGTCCTGTACCTGGTAAGTGTGATTCAGTTTTTTATGGATCATATATACCCTATGAAAGTTAAAGGATGCCATATTGCCCTATGTACAAATGTTGTGTTTAGCCAGAATAGAATATTTGTGTGTTCCATTCTGGAACAGATAACTACAGTTCATAGACTGATTAGTTACAAGTGTATATTTGAACGACCATCGACACATCTGCACTTATAGTTATGAGTGACTACACAGCCTGGTATACATGAGGTAATTATTTATTTTTACTTAATTTTACATTTGTTAACTGGGTTAGTCTGGCTGGGCCCAGAGTGCCCTTTTTCATTGGAGACTCAAGGAGAGCTCCAGGAAAGTAATTAAAAAATAAGAAAAACCTATCTGTTCAAGTTGTAAGATACTTTTCAGTACAAAGCATGGAAGGTACCCTGGTCCAGTGAAGCAATAACAATTTAGTTATTTATTTATTATTTTTACATAGCTTATGTGGCTTTATGTATTTTCTAAATGAATTCATATGTGTTTTAAATGAGTAGGAAACTTATTTGGATTGGCCAGTTTTTAATTATGTCATTTCTTTTTGCATATAAATGAATGTTCTTTGTACCTAGCCCACATCTGATAAAGTCTTTTAAAATGAAAATGTAATATTGGAGGCGTTAATGGTTTTCGATTTGTGTATTTGTTCATGGCTGCAGTGTTAATTTTTGGATTAAAGTAATTTACTTGACTACTTTATGACGCTTTATTTTTTCACCAGACCAGGGTATCCTCCATGCTTTATTAGTTGATTTTGGTACCTTTTGGACATGTTTGTGGAATACTTAGTACAAAACCAGACAGAAATATATAATATGACTATATACAAGGCAAAAGTACAGTATTTTGAGAATTCAGTAGCAATGTGTTTCAGAAATTTGGTTAGCATTAAGAATTTTACAAGAATGTAGTAATGCCTAAAATAAAAAAAAAATTCAGAGTAGCATCATGGTATAGTACAACAAAGATGCATTTATTAGCATAGGTACTAAATGCAGAGAAAGAGTAATATATAGAGAGTGTAGGTAGATACCAGGCAGATATGTTACTCCAAGATGCCTGTTCAAACACAAAAGGGAGATGCTACAGTGACACAGGTACTGGCATATCATTCTCAAGATAGGTGTTCAGGGTTTTATGTGTATGTCTATCACATATAGTGGCATATTTCATACCTTAAAGGCAGATTGTACTGGCAACTTTACCTGGATGTGACTGACATGCATGTTATAAAAGGCTTAACTTGTTTGTGAATGTTGGTGTGAGGCTGTCTGTTATGCATGGGAGCGAAGATGAGAAGATATGTGACTGGTAATGCAGTTGCGGATCCTCATTTTTATGAGTCTGTGTGGATTACCATACATAAAGGTGCAGGTAATAATGTACTGCTTTTGTCTTGGTTTATACAGGTGATGGTGGTGTTGGAGTCTGCCCCCCTCACAACCTGATGTTAGTGTTTCTTCGGACTCTGGTGATGATGGTGACTTTAGTAAGGGACAGGTGGAGTTGTTGCGGGCTGAATCTGTCCCAGAGGTTGACATCCTCTTCTGCCCCCATTGTCACTGCACACAATAGGTATGGCCACACATACCCAGTCCCCAGAGGCCTCAGATATTGGACAGTTAAAGAGTGTAGACACTGGCCATAGCCAGAGAGCTGGTGAGGTTCCACACAGACAGATTGACAGGGGTGCTCATAGCAGGACTGCTGTCCATCCACCACCTGTCACAGGTGTCACATCACGGGTCACTCGGCACATGTTTTGGCCCATCATGGAGGCACAGGCAAATTCTGAATGCAACACCAGATGGATGCTTAGGGATATGGATACAGCACATTCTGATCATCTGTGACTGCCTCCACCACATTGGGGACACCATGGATCAATTCACTGATGACGTGGACAGTCTTGGACCACACATTGTCTGTGCTGGAACATCTGGCTGGAGTTGGGCATCAGACACATGGAAGAAGGTCAGCAACACCATCTGCTGGGAGTCCACATGGCTGTGCACAGTCACTCTCCTGTAGTGGTAGTACCTTCAGCACTACAGAGGGAAGTGTGCTGTCCACACCATGACATGGCAGGCCATGAGCACATGGTCCTGGGTGGTCCTGTGGAGGACACAGCCCCAGCATTTTGCAGTTACTGTCAGGTACTAGCACCATATCTGATCTTGGGCATAGTAGTGCCAGTGCTACTCCTGGCAGAGCCAGTTCCCATGTTTGTGGCCAGAGGCTGAACTGTCCACTCTACCATGTATGGTCCACAGCTGTCCAACGTACACATGTGTAGGGGTAGCACTGGGCTTGACTATGTATTCTGACACACTCAAACACCACTATCACATGCAGGTCACCTACAAACACACACACAGCACCTGTCTATGACCCATCTAACCCACACCCCTACTGACTCACACACATGCTGTCAAATGTGTGGCATAGCCTAGGCCTCCACAAACCCCCACACCACACCCTGTGCATGTGATGATACCTGTGCCACATCCTTGCCATCTGTGCCATCAATACAGGGAAATGCTACTATGTGTCTGATGCACAGGGTGTCTATATTACTTGACATGTACTTGTGCAGTGCAGTGTTGTTTTGCCATGCCACTTGTGGGCCACAAAAGGTACTGTATGCTAGCATGTGTCATGACTACACAACACACTTTGTGTATCTTTGTTGCATGATGATGGACTGGCAGTAGTGTTACAGAATGTCAGTTGTGTCATGGATCTGTGCATGTTTCTGTTCAAGGAGTCTGAGGGGATTGAGTATGGACACATGGCAGCAATACAATGGCAGAAGATGGCATGACAGCACACCAGAAATATGGCATCAGCAAGGTATGGCAGTATACGTGCATGGCACCCTAGATGCATATGTGTAGAACAGTCTATCAAGGACAATGGGAACAGTCAGCATATTCATACATTCATACTTTGTGATAAAGTCTGCTACCCTGGCTACATGTCACCTGGGTTATCTGAACTTACAAATCTAGAAGGTGCAGTGATGGAGTTGACACGTCTACAAATATACGATGTCTAGGTCAGACAGGTGGAGGACATTGGTTATGATTATTTATAAGAGGGCAATTTAGGGCTAGCACCTAGTCACAGGGCCAAAAAGTGCATAACAATTGCTCAGGAATAGCCCATAAGGCTATGTCTGTAGCACTGCACAGGGATATGTTTACAACCACATTTGGTTGATGTGAGATTAGAACCCCTACTTATTTACAATTACATACTATAGCTTGTAGTACTTATCACATGCTCCACAGAGTTTATCTGATATTCAATTGTCAGCCAGTGCTGTTGAGGTGGATGACATCAACAGGCCTTGTAGATGAGGACAATATAGAGGCCAGCAGCTAGTCACAGGGACATAAAATGCATAACCATTGCACAAAAATAGCCCACATGGGCTTGTCCATAGTGCTGCATGGGGATATATTTACACATGCACACACACACACACACACACACACACACACACACACACACACACACACACACACACACACACACACACACACACACACACACACACACACACACAAAACTGGGATTCCGGCGTGTAGCTCACAAGACAGTTCCCTGCGAGCCACATCACCGAAACCAAATGGCTACAGAAGCATTTTGCCACAGTGCAATTTGGCTGAAAAGCATAGCCGCTGAAGCTGTAATCTATGAACGGGCAGATACAGTCGTACGGGATGTGTAATGCTTTCCTTCCTTTCATTCAATGAATGCATATATTTAATTATGTATTTATTTTGTTGTCAGACTGACAACAAAATAAATAAATAATTAAATAAATGCATTCCTTGAATGAGATGAGGGCATGCGTTACACATCCCGTACGGCTGTATCTGCCCGTTCATAAATTACAGCTGCAGCGGCTATGCTTTTCAGCCAAATTGCACTACGGCAAAGTGCTGCTGCAGCCGTTTGGTTTTGGCGATGTAGCTCACAGGGAAATGTCTTGCGAGCTACACACCGGAATCCAAAAAACTGATGTCAGATTAGAACTCCCCTACTTATCTACAATTACACACTACAGGTCGCAGTCCTTATTGCATGCGCCACAGAGTTGATCTGATATTAGATTGTCAGCCACCACTTTTGAGGTGGATGACATCTGCAGGCCTTGTAGAGGAGGGCAATATAGAGGCCAGCAGCTAGTCACAGGGCCATAAAATGTACAACGACTGCACAGAGATAGCCCATATGTGCTTGTCTGTAGTGCTGCATGGGGATATATTTACACACACACACAGAGTTGGCTGATGTGAGATTAGAATCCCTACCTATCTATAATTACACACTATAGATCACAGTACTTATCACATGCACCATAGGTTACATCTGATTTATATGTAATTGCAGGAACAGTACTTGTGGTAGACAGCATGTACGGCCTGCAGAGTGATATTATTTTGTTTGCTCCTGTTATTGTATCTAGTGTCCTAGGAGTGGGGTACCTGTCACTATCCCTGCTATGTCTGTACAGTTAGCAGTACGGTCATATGTGGTTGGTTGCAGGTAGATAGGCAGACATGTGGCCAGGAGAACAATATGGCCTGTCCAAGGCATGTGTTGAACCATTGTATAGTTCAACATCTGCTCACCTGTGTCTGTCTACAAGATGACATTCCACAGGCATAGAGGTCTATGGGTGAGTGGATTATGTACTGTTGCAGACTTGGTTTGATTCCTTTGGACAACTGTTTTGATGTGTGAGTGCAGATAACCTCAGCATTCCAAGGGTATGTGGGGAAATCCATACATCCACACATATCTATCTATATCTATATATATATATATATATATATATATATATATATATATATATATATATATATAAATGCCAGTATAAATGTTACTGTGTGTGTACATTATGTATATGACTTCTGTAGACATATGTTGAGAGTCTGTGTATCATTGTAATTCATACCTATATATATACACATATCTATATATATATATATATATATATATATATATATATATATGGGTCCACTATGCAATCTCTAACTACTGAAATTCTGAATTTCAGTATTTCTAAATTACATAACCGAAAACTCAAAGTTCCGAAACCAGCAGAAGCATGAAATTCAAAATCCCGAAGCACGGAGATGTTGAATTTCTGCTTCTGCTGGTGCGGTGTGTGCCTGGATGGGTGGAACTTTAGGTAAGTATGTATGTGTAAGTGTGTTGGTTAGGGGCTTTAGTGTGTGGAAGTGTGTGTTGTGACTTTGATATGTGTGTGTGAGGGAATGTGAAATGTGTTGGTGTGAGTTTCGTTTGTGTGTCTGCGAACTCGGAGTTAGAATATATAAGTGGTAGGGGGGTGAATGGTGGCTTGCCACCCATATATCTGTAGTGTAGAATCATTTATTTGATTGTGCTGTGTGTGTGTTTATGTGTGTGCTGTATGTGTAGAGTACCTTCGGGATTTTGAATTTTATGTTATGCGGTTTTGGAATTGTGTGTTGTGGTTGGGTTTTGGCTATATAATTTCAAAATACTGAAATCCGCGATTTCAGTATTTCCAAATTACAAAGTGGACCCATATATATATATATATATATATATATATATTATGTGTATATGGGGTACATACTGATAGATACACTATGCATGTGGGAGAGGATAGGGTCAGATAGATATGTAGAAGAAGCTGCCTGTATGTACAGATGTATTTTCATATATCAGGACTTTGTGAGGAAGTGGCAACAGAATTGCATTCAAGTTAGTTTAGTGGAGAAGCATGCCCAGTGGGATTGTCAGTACTTACAAGGTGACTCCAAGCCAGAGCTACCTGTACTCCAGGCTGGGACTTTATGTACAACAGACATTGGCAGCTGCCACTGATTCTGCAATACAGCACTTCCCTGGCATTGTCCATGGCATTCTCTAGCTGTGTGTTGTAATTAATATGTGATTGGGGTACATGATGTAATATCTCATACAGGGTGACTGCCTGCATACCTCTCACTATACATGTTTTTTCATAATGTCCAGCATTTCACCCCATATGCCTGGCCTGTTCCTCATACATTTCTGGTGTTCCAGTAAAATGTTGTATAAGGCCAATCCAACCAGCCCTGATACTAATGTTCCCATCGAAACACAATTCAACTCCCACTTTGTGAACTCAATTCTATCCTTGTATCACAGGACAGTTCCTTCCTCACTATCCCCCCCCCCCAACACAAGTAACACTAGTACAAGCTTTACCCTCAAAACAGTTTCCACCACTTCAGTCAAAAGCATGCTCTCCAAACTAAAAACCTCATCAACAGCCGACCTACTCCCCAGCTATTTCTTGAAACTCACAGCAGAGGCTATTGCTATCCCAATCTCCACTGTCATAAACAGATCAGTTGTTGAAAACTATGTGCCCAAACTCTGGAAAATATCATATTTTACACCTATACATAAAGGCGGGACCTCCACTGACCTTAATAACTACAGACCTATTGCTTTACTCTCCCCCTTGGCCAAAATCCTAGAAAAATGCATCCATACCCAGGTGCTAAAATATCTCCTAGATAGCAACATCCTGTCACCTACTCAGCATGGATTCAGACCTGCCCATAGTACCACTACAGCCCTCCTCTGCTTCACAGACACAGTAAACCATCTCAAAAACAAAGGCCTGCAGGTGTCAACTCTTTTTTTGGATATGTCCAAAGCATTTGACCCAGTCTTGCACCAAGTCCTGCTAAACAAACTAAACCAATATCATCTATCAAATTCCACTCTTACCTGGTTCCTAAGCTTCTTAACTGACAGGTACCAAGCTGTGAAATGTGAAAATTCTCTCTCTCCTCAGCTGCCCATAACTATAGGAGTCCCACAGGGTTCTATTTTAGGAGCACTACTATTCACAATCTTCACAAATGACCTCCATAACTCCACACAGCATGCATCTATCATTCAGTATGCAGATGACACTACCTTAATCTGTGCTGCACAAAACATTCCCACCCTCCTGCAAATAACTCAAGTAGCATTCTCTGATGTTGAAAACTACCTTACCAAAGCCCAACTTATCCTCAATCCAAAGAAAACTCAGCTTATGATTATAACCAGTTCTAACAAAAACACTGATAACAGTAAATCTACTCCACAAATGCTACTCCAATTGCTCCAGTGGCGCAGGCTAAGCTATTGGGAATAGCCATAGACTCCCACCTAAAAGTTGATAGTCATCTCACATTAAATATTACAAATGTAAATGCCAAACTGGGATCACTCTAACGTATCAAACCATTTCTTACCAACAACACAAGATCAGCCATTGCTCGCTCCCAACTTCTATCCACCCTACTCTATGCATCTCCCATTCTGACTACTCTCAGCAAAACTGAACTAAGCAAAATGGAAGCCTGCTATAACAGAATTGCCCGCTTTGCTGCAAATTGCTCCTATAGAACTCATCACTGTACTGCTTTGAGACAGCTCCACTGGCTTGAACTGCCCAACCTCCTAACCTGCAATCAGTTCTGCCTCTGTCATTCAATCTATTACTTCCCCAATAAGTGTCCTGCTCTCAAAAACCTAGTACAACATCACTCAGCCAAAAGGCCTCTTAGATCATCAAGCAAACTACTACTAGAAGTCATCAACAGCTACAATAGCTTTGGAGATGCACTATATAGCAGTTCAGTGGCTAAAAAATGGAACTCTGTCCCCACTAGCATTCAAAACACATCATCCAAAGCCTCCTTTAAAGATCTCATCAGGCAACATCTCAAGGAAAGTTGGCAGCATAGCTCTCAACCTTCCATGTCCAAAGTGAAGAACACTAGCCCTCATAATGTGGAACAAATGGGCAAAATGTGGAACACATACTAATGGCATACTAACAACTTCAACTAGGAAGGTCATAGGATGGTTAAACTATGCTGGTTTTACTTATAAAGAAGATCTTTTAATGAATTAATATGTTTCATTTCTATTTGCAATGGATTTCACTTAAAAATTCCTAACACTGAATGTGTGACAGAATCTTTCAATGTGGAACTTTGAGGAACTTCGAGGAACATGAACTTTTGAAGACCCCAAATGAGGTACATTCCTCGTAATGAAGTACACTTGAGAGATGCCATGATTGCTCCCCAGGCTTGTGAAAGCGGATAAGGTACACATATTAAACCTAGAGTACTTGATAACAGTTTTCAATCTTACTCACAAACACTGGCTAATCTACAATGTATGTACTGTACCTGTGTACTATGTATGTATTCTACCTATGTTCCAAATTTCAGCTGTACACCACAAATCTATTAATTACCTTTATTTTTAAATTAATATTTTTTGTTTGTTCTCTCCACTGTAACTGTTGATGTGCTGCATACCACTGTAAAAACATGTCTTTTGTAATTTGTGTGTATACTGATCATGTCTAAATAACTAAATGTATCTGTAATTTTTCTATGTGGAGCTTTTCTCCCCAGGCCTCTGCTGAAAAAGGGCCTTTTTGGCTCAGTCAGACACCCCCAGTTAACAAATGTAAAATAAAATAAATAAAATAAAGGCAGTTAGTGGCTAGTACTAACTACAGACAAACATTTGAGTGTTGGACTTTATATCCTCCATATATGCTGTACTAATGCAACATGCTTTCACACTAGCCACCTTCTAGGTGAATCAGAGCATCTGAATGTCTGTCACTAATTTTGGCCCTTTGTCCCCCATTCTCTCTGGCTTTGTCCAGCTTTCATGAAGTAACATATTTAGGGGCATGACAGTCTGTAGTAACATCATACGACTACCTCACATGCAAAAGATGTGGATATTGCCAGATTCAAACCATCAACACCATCACCCAGGTTAATGTCCCTACCCTACTGAGCCACACAGGCTGCCAGATAGGGACGTGTCATTTATCACACAATCAGTAGCATACAAACATACATTGTCATGCCTGCATTACATGAGATATAAAACGTGTGACCAGGTTCTATGTCACAGCCCTGGAACTGGCTGGTCTGCTGATATATAATTGCAGATTTACTGTTACAGCAGTTGTATGGGTACTCTGATGTGCTTGGCGTGAAAGATGACCAGCTCATGCTCTGCTGGCATAGACAGGTGTGTGACTTTTGTGTGACCCCACTGTTTGCCATATCCCTTGAATAATGTAATGCACTTTTCACCCATGTGCCCTACTGCATATTATGGAGCACATACTATTGGGCAGAGTACCAGTTGTCCCAAGTGGCTGTTAGAGCTTCCCAAGTATCCCAGTAGCCCACTATATTCCCTTGCATACATGCGGCAGGTCCATACATATGCTACCATATGCTAGTACCCCTTACAAGTGGTGCATAAGTGAGTGACTTACCTTGCAAATGCAGCAGTTGATAGACCTGTAGTTCAGGATTGACTCTGATGCACCAAACACAAAACACGAACAATGTCCCAAAAGCAGCTAGGAAAAAAGTTAGCAGAAGCACAAGTAGCCAATAAACTTCTTCATACGAATCTCAGCAATGTTGTAGTCATAAAATACTTCTCTGTTAATAAGATACTTTTAATGTCAAGCAAAAATTAAAATACACGGAAGAAATAACACTCAGTAGAAGTAGAATCCAACGTTAAAAAAGGAATAAATCAAGCGCTTTCACCCGTTCCTATGACGGGCTTTCTCAAGATAAATTATGACCATTACCTTGCTTGCTTATATACAATGCTAGTGATCCAATTATACAATTAAGAAAATTTTTTAACAATCTAAATAAATCAATTATTGGATAGTATTTCCTTGGTGTTTTTTTAAAAAAGCAACTACTAAGCGTGTTCAATTAAAATGAATTATCTTACAAGCTTTATTGTGAAACATTTCTATCGCAATACATTCTGAGACTCTGCTGGTTGTATTTATTAAACACTGTTTTGTAGTGCATTACGCTGTAATTAGCTAGCTATTCCTTTCAAAACTGGGAATGTTCCTAAGCCCAATGTTCATATTGAGATGCAAATCACAACTAATGTCTTAAAAAAATCTTCGCGCTGTTTCTTATAACTGGCGCGGATACATTTAACCGTATTACCATATATTAACCATTCAATAAAACTAGGTAAATTTAAACTAGTTTCTACTTCTTATTTCATTTTCTGCGTATATTGCTCGCTATAAATCATTGAAAATCCAAAAGTGTGTTAAATAATTCGTTCTCTTCTGATGTTAAAAGCAATGTTTTTTTGAGAAGTGATGATCGCGTGATACATGTTCCTACAAACTGGAACCTTTAATGGAATGTAGTGTGTGACTCTGATGCACACAGTACACAGCCAATACATGGTTAGGTACAGGTTGTGTGGGCTGGCTGGCATCATTTTTATTAATATGTATGTGAGTCGGAGTAAGGTGTCAGTCCCTAGGGCCCTAGGTTGTTAGTGCATGTGCTATGCATTGTCTGTTGGCCAAGGCCAGGGCATACTGGGCATGCCTATGTCTGCCTAGAGGGACAACCTCAGGAGTTTCCTCCACGGAGTCCCCCTGTGCATGTGGCTGTGTTGACCTAGGCACTGGTGGGGGGTCTGTGTATCCCTTCCCTTTGCTGATCCTGCTGCAGCTGTTTCAGCAGGATCATATTGTGTAGTATGGCACATGCTGTGAACATGTGTGCACGTGTAGTTGGAGAGTACTGCAGGGCTCCACCAGATATATCGAGACACCGGAACCGTGACTTCAGCAGCCAAACACATGCTCTGTGATGCTCGTAGTTCTTGTGTGTACCTCATTATGGTGTTCTTTGGTGGGTGGGTGTGCATTTCTGATGGCTGTCATCATCCACATTTCCAGTGCATAGCCAGCATCTCCCAGTAAATGGCCATATGGGATGTCCCCCCTAACAAGCATCTGGTACAGCTGTGGTGTATGCCAGCTATGAGAGTCATGATAACTGCTAGGGCTGCCAGCACACACATTCATGATAATGTCCTGGGCATTGCACACAACCTGGTAGTTGATGGAGTGATACCCCTTGTGGTTGATGTAGATTCTACCCTCCTCACTGGGTGGTGCCTTGATGTGTACATGAGTGCAATCTATGGCACCCAGTACCTCAGCGTAGTATGCTACAAGGTAGAAGTGTTGCATACTGCTGGGCCTCACCTCAGGGGTGAGGAGAAAATAAATGTGCTCACTGGCATGTGGTAGCATGGCATCCAGGAAATGGTGGAGTACTCTGGATGCTGATGCTTGTGAGACCCACATCATGTCCCCATTTGATCTTTGAAAAGTACCTGCAGCTAGTATCCTAAGAGCTACACATACCTTTGTTTCCACTGGGATGGGTTTGTTTCTGTTGGCTCTGGGTCTGAGTTGGGATCGGCAGAGCTCAATGACTTCTTGTAGTATGTCCCTGTCCACCCAGTAGTGCACTAGTCTAGGCCTATAGTCAGCAGCAGCAGCACTGACCTCAGCATCTACTGTAGCACATGCATATGTAGTAGACCTGCAGCAGACCCTAGCATTCCTACAGTTAAAACTCCCAAGTCTGTACTCCACTGGTGCAGAGTTTGGTGGTGAAATCAGATTGTAGGGTGTATGCAACCTTTATAGTGCTCTGCTGTAGGTACAGCATGTGTTATTGGCAACCTATGATGCATTCTACCTGCCAAGTACATCATTAAGGACTGTTAATAGCCCTAGTTTAAGTATAACAGGGGTTATCAGTATTTAAGATATCATTGCCTTTCTCAGCCAATTTTTTTTAACAGCCTTCCATGCTCAGCAGAAAGCCGTGCCATGCAAACATGCTCCTCAAAGGTAAACAGTGCTCAGCACTTAGTGTACATGCCCCATGAAAGGTCACTCTCAGCACAGCAGCATGCCGCCCAAACATGCTCAAACCTGATGAAACATTAACCCAAAAGGTAAACAAAGCTTAGCAGTCAGTGTGCACCCTGCCTACTCAGCAGAGTGTCTCACTATGCAAACAGGCATCGCTGAGCTCCATTGAGTTTATAGGTCCTCAGACACACCCCCGTTTGATGTCAGCCATGTCTTCTGTGGACACCAACACAGTTCTGTGCCTACACAGACGGGAACTGCGGACATGGATATCCATTTGTGCTATTCAGTAATCCCAGCTCATTTGCATAGGCAGAACCTGGAAGCAACAAGGTTCCAGGCACTGCCTGCTTAGCAACAGCACCATTCCACCACTGTAGATACTCCGTGCAGGGTTCTATAATACATTACTGTCACATACTACTAAATTTCGTTTTTACACTTTTTGATTTTTTTTTCATAACGGCATGTGCAAACATATCCACATTATTAATAAAAAAATAAAATTATTTTAAATTATTTTCTATACAGTTTGGACACATGATGAATAGTTTTGAACATGTCTGTGTCTGTTATGCTATTTCTGCCCATCTACCTGCAATTGTACAGCCCCTGTTGTTTTTTTGTATATCCTGTATACGGAATTTTTCACTGTACACTACGGACACCAACACAGGGTCTGCAGGACTGCCTATTTGCTTCCTGGATTGCTCTACCTCCCTCATTTACATGCAATTCACCTGCTTATCAGATGATTTGCATGTAACGGATACTTCTGTGTAAGCGTGAGAGTGCATGCTGCCCAGCTCTGTTTACTGGATTGCACATCTGCTTACTTTCATGTAAGCAGTGTGCCACTATGCATACACAGAAAAGAAGCCCATGTAGGCTTTATTAAATTCCCCCTTACATCTTAAGAAGGTAAAAGAACTCTGTAACAAGTGTATAGTGCACCCATTTTCCCATATGGCCTTTCAGTCAGTTTTCTAAATCTTGATATTTAGTCTGGATTGCATTTTGGATTCATTCTGATATCGTTTCTATTGAACTGGTTCTTGGTAAGACACATTTGGCTGCATGGTTTATTCATGTAAAAATACTTTCTCATTTGGCTTTAGTAAATTTGTGTACCTCAGTGCTTTCTCAGCTTGCATTACATTTTCTAGGCTAGACATTCTTGTCTTGTAGAGATTTTTTTAGTTTCTTCCAAACAACATCTCATTACCCATGTAGGATGATGGCTCAATAGCAGAAACATTTACTATAAGTTCATGTAACTAATTCTGTCATGACTGAGTACTCTCACACTGTTTCCTTTCACAACTGCCCAACTCTTCTGCACTGGTTTCCATGGTAATAGTGTTGCCTTTTGTTGATTTCCATCTGCTGTGTATTTTACCTGGTCTTAAACCAAAGGCATTACTAAGGTAGTACAAAAGGATAATTTGCTTTTTCGTTTTTTTACCTGTTAATAGCTGAGCTGTGGAGAAAGATTTCCATCCTGTAATGCAGCATTCCTCTATTTTAAAATTGATGGCATTTCCTACAATGTTCTTGTTTATCAAGTTCTTGACTGTCAGGATAATTGTCTCTACAGGTCTATTACATCATGAGTATCACAAACTCATAGTCACATGTTTCTGCTCCTACTGTTCTTCAAATCTTTTAAATTTCATATTTTTGAATTGTGGGCTTTGGTCTGATTTGAGAATATCAGGTAAGATTTGTCAAGAAGATTGTCTTCTGTGCCTTCTGTGTATTATCATACTCCCTTTTGTTACATTTCATTATTGAAATTATAATTCATACGAACCATGTATGTAGTTCTTTAAACCGGAAAGAATTGTATCCATTTTACTCAGTTCACAGCTGTGTTTAAGGCAGGGTCTGTTTTTGTGGATTGTTGCTACAGCACACATTGCACAAATCACAACTGTTAACAAATCCGTATAGTTGTGCTGGTATTCCTGGCTAAGATACAGTGTCTCTTGCTATTTCTTTGCCCCTCTATATTCTCCAAAGCATCTATTTTTTCTTATTTGATTAGATAGAGTGTTATTGTTAGCTTTGAACATAATGCTTCAGGAATAATTTACTTCCTCCATGAAGAAAAGGTTAAACTAAATTTCCTTTGTTGTTGACTTTTTCCTCTGATTAACCAAACACTATCACTTCTTTAAGTAATTACATTTCTAAGACAGTGTCAGAATATCTGTGGAATTATTTTTTTCCTTGTCTCATTGCTACTAGTGGAAACATCCATAGGATCATTAGTTCTTATAGTATTTTTTAGCATGTTTTTCTTGTTTGCTTGTAAATATGCTTTGCTCAACATGTTTGCAATATGTACTTCCTCATTGTTCTATATTTTATTTTCAGTGCATACTTATGGAGATGAAGTATTATCCTCTGTAACCTTGGATATGCCTTGCACAAAAACGTTCTGATTGTGTTTCACAAGAGATTGTGTTCTGCTTTTATTTGTATTTCTTTGGCATAAATGCATTTGTTGCATTCTCCATCTGCAAATGTTCTTTTGGTACTTACGTATTATCGCAACCAGATTTCTAAGCCCGTGTAGTTTCTGATGTTATTGCGAACCGACTATATAGTGAAGTAAAAAGGGCTGTCTGAAGTCCAAATCACTTTTTCTATCACCTTGCTTCTGAAACACTAACTGGAATAACGGCCACAGTCTTCGTCCTTGGTAGATAACTTCAGCCAAAATAACATGAGCGTGGCAGAATAAAGAATGCCAGATTCCTACATCTTTCACAAAGTTGCAAAACAGTACTTAACCCTTCACATACCCCTTTTTTACTGAAGCAGAAAGTTGTTTTGTGATCACATTACTATTTACAGCAGGTTACAAATCTGGTGGCGATTTCATGCAGAATATGATGTGCAGACCTGAATAAATTATGCCTGATTCGGCAGAGGAAAAACAGCTCATTTCCAAGCTGCTTTGCTTTCTCTGAATGTAGTAGCGCACATAAAGGCGATCTGAACTCTGCCCTACGCACTCCAATACAAGCCAGCATTGAAACGTGTAAGCCCTTCAGCGAAACTCCTAAACTGCTAAGCTGAAGACACACTCACACACACACACACACACACACACACACACACACACACACACACACACACACAGAAATATAAGGCCAAGATATTCCAGTGACAGTGGCACACACTCACACTTCAGGTCTTTTCTAAAAAGCCTCAAACAGAAAGCCGAAATCATTGCTTCCCAGTACTCTCAGAAAAGCACCAGCCTACAGTTCCACTGCAAAGCACAACTTAGAAAGTGGTAAAGGACGCTACCCGGTAAAAGAAAATCTGCAGTTGTTCCTCTTCCTACATGTCACTCCCAAAGTGGCAAAACAGCAGTTAAGAATTAACACACTCCTTTTTACTTAAGCAGAAAGTCGTTTCGTGATCAGATTACGAGTTATAGGAGGTAAGAAAATCTGGTTGCTATAATACGTAAATACCGTTCTTTTTACATCTTATAATGTTCTTTGCTGCTATGCAACATTTTTGTTTTTCCTATAAAATTACTACTCCTACACCATTCTGACTTGCATCCAATTGTAACACATCTAGCTAACTTGCATCATTATAGTTTAATATAGCTACTTGTCTTTCATTTCTTACATTTTCAAAGCATGTCTCCTGCTCATAGCTCAGTTCCTAGGCTGGGTTCTCCTCCAGTAACTTGCTAAGATATATAGTTATCATAGATATATTAGGTATAAACACTGCAGAATAGAAATACTACTAAAGCTCTCAGTTCAGCTTCAGTTCTTCAGATGTTAGATGGTGACTATTCTACTGCAGACTTCTCAGTCTTACTCTATAATATTTTTTATTAATTAAAATTGCATTATACCATGCAATTGTGCAGTTCAACCAGTCTTTTGTCATTTCTTCTTTTGTCTATCTCTACACTTGCAGATCATCAGTTAAGTCCAATGCCTTCCATGCCATCAAATACTGAGCAAGAACTGTTTGAAATACTTCTGCTGCTGAGCTCCTAAACAGAAGTCTCAAGATTTTATCTCTTCCTAATGGTGTACTATATGTACCCAAACTAGAACTTTCTCCCTTGTTGTTTTATTTTTCATAATCCCTAGTTTGAAACTAATACTGAAAAGATCTTAGAATATGGCATAGCTGAGATAACTTTCTCAACTATTTTCAAAAAAGTAAGATAACTTTCTCAATCATTTTCAACAAGTAATACTGCCAATCACTTAAAATCATTCATATCAATACAACTGCAAATGCAATTTTCAATTTCTCAGTTTTTGACATTTTCTGAATTATACATTGTTTTGCATACTATAATTTGAATTTTAATCTTAGAATATCATCTAAATGTATCTTTGCTTAAATGAATATTTAAAATTGGTGATTGTGGTTTCTTTTTTATCCTTTTGCCACAATTTCCTTGAAAATGTTTAGTATTAAGAATTAAACATTAAATTAATAAATGAATAAATAAATTCATAAATAAATTATGAACTATTTTACAACAGAGACTATACCAGTCCCTCATTTGTCATTTCTGTTTCTTAGTGACTCTTAAGCTTTTATTTCATTTTATTTCATTATTGCTTCTACTCCTGAACATTACTGGTTCTTTTCTTGTTGCATTTTACTGCCATATTATCTGGACTTATTTGATTATAATATCCTCCTGGCTACCTACCCAAGTCTATAAATAAACAAGCACAGTCACAAAAGAGATACTTTTATGTTTTAGTGCATTATTTGAGAATGCTGTCTGAATATTTGACTGCTCCTTGACAAATGTATGCAATGATTTTGTATCATGAATATATTTCCTTTGTCCAAATTCTCATAATCCAGATAATTCCTAACATTAGACAAACTTCCTTCCTGTTATAATGCTACCATTTGGAAGAATATATTATTGTTTTTACTTTAATACATATGTGTCATCAGCTTTTGATCAAATGGCTTTGTTTGCTGTCCTAAATATGCCAGCAGCAGCACACCACCATCATTTCAGCATTTTTCAGGCCCATTACTTCAAAATGATTTTCTTTCATCCAGTTAAAGTCTACACTTGTGTATAATATAACAACATAAATTCAATGTCATGTGTGTGTGTGTGTGTGTGTGTGTGTGTGTGTGTGGTGTGTGTGTGTGTGTGTGTGTGTGTGTGTGTGTGTGTGTGTGTGTGTGTGAGTTTGTTTGTGGGTGTGTGTGTTTGTGTGTGTGTGGGGGTGTGTGTGTGTGTGTGTGTGTGTGTGTGTGTGTGTGTGTATGCGTGCAAGTGCGTGTGTGCGTGTGTGTGTGTGTGTGTGTGTGTGTGTGTGTGTGTGTGTGTGGGTGTGTGTGTGTGTGTGTGTGTGTGTGTGTGTGTGTGTGTGTGTGTGTGTGTGTGTGTGTGTGTGTGTGTGTGTGTGTGTGCGTGCGTGTGCGTGTGTGTGCGTGTGCAGCGCAGGTGTGTGTGTGTGTGTGTGTGTGTGTGTGTGTGTATGTGTGCACTTTAATTTTGACCCTTCCTTGCCACTCTCTTTTAATTTCTCACTTTTCTCTGATTTCACCTGTATGATTATTTATAAATTACAAATTATTAAATGCCTTATTAACAAATCTTACAACTCACAAAATTCACAGTCTTGCCTAAATGTTTTAAAGCAGAGTAATGTAGTCAGCTTTAGTTCTTTTGTACATGTTTTCTTGCAAAGAATAAATTATAAGTAATAGAAGATGTTTCCTAGGTCTGCAATAATTACATATTTCCTCTATTGTTGACATTTTGCCATTTATCTTTTTTGAAAAGTAAAAAAAAAATATTAAATTACTAGAAAGATAATTTGTCTGAGACGATGAAAGTCATGGTATGACGTGTATTTTCTATCTTAATTTCAGCTATTCCTCTATGAATCAAGATCAAGGCAAATTCTGATTCAACATTTTCCAGATCTCGCCAAATTTCCTTGCAGAGAAAGAATACAGTTTGACCATTTTTTTTGCAAGAACAGAATGTTCCATGAGCTCTCACAAGTTATATGAGTGAAAGATGAAAAGGCAACTTTATGTCAAAAAATGAATGGATTTCAAAAATGAGGTTGGGTAACAAACTGATTTGTCCGAGGGTATCGCCAGGTCAGGGTCAGGTACGAAGAGTAAGGGGAGTTAAGAGAGTAGTGGAAGGGAGATGGGGTGGTGGGGATGGAAGGGTTAAATTGGGAAAGTAGGAGGGGTGGGAGGAAATGAGGTAAGTGCAAGGAGGGGCTTAACTTGTTTTGTGTAAGTGTAGCTGGGTAAGGGATCAGATTTTGGCATGAACTTGCTACTTGCACGTAGTATGTCCAAGATGACCAGTAGGTATTGTGGAATAGGTAGGCCTCTGAAGGGTTATTGTCAGGAAGTTGAGTGGTAACGGAGCACACTGAACTGTATGGTCATATTTTTTTTTCTGTGTGTGTGTGTTTGTGGCTACTGCTTGTAGTAATGGTGTTTATAGGTGTAGCTACTGCTTGTAGTAATGGTGTTTATAGCCTTTCAGTGCTAATTGCCATGCCTCTTGGCTGTCCAGATTTTTGCCTTATGATTTTGGTCTGTTCCTCATAATAATAGTAATTTTCTGGCAAATCAGTGAGGATTGAATTCACTAAAAAAATGACAGACATTCAAGTTTCAGACTTCATATCCTGTAGGAAATGTGTGATAACACAGGGCTTGTTGTTCTGGTAGCTTTATGGGTTTATAGGAGTTATGTTTAAGGTCTATCACTGGTTTTGGGCCTTTGTCTCCCCATTGTTTCTGGCTTTGTCCAGATTTCGCGGTGCTTAGACTTTGAGAGATATGCTAATTGTACTAATTTGGGGCTCAGGGTGACTTTGTACGTGTGAGTTTATTTGGTTATGTCATTGTTACTGCTGGGGATTCCTTTGTCATCAAGCTGTTGTAGTTGGTTAGGCAGAGTTTGTTTCATTGGTGGCATCATGTTGTGTGCAGTTTTATTGTCCTGTCCTTCTCCCTTTGGGTTCTGGATGCTCTTGGTGGGTTGAGTAATAGCTCATGAATGTGCCTCTGTTACATTGGTTTTGGTGGGGAGTACCAGTCATTACATCTCACTTTGTGGACTTTTAACAACTGCCATATCCCTGCATTGTGGAATTAAGGTGAGGAATCAGTTCATAACTTATAAACAGCCATGGGTAATGCTCATTTCTGTGCATGTGTGACTGTGGCCTGCGCCATTGGTAAATCCTACAAGCATATCTTTCAACTGTCCATATTTTCACACAATGTCTAGATTTTCACCTGGTAATTTTGCTTTGGTCCTCATAAAATTTATGGTTTTCTGGTATATCACTGAGAATGAAATAAAGTCATTTAAAAAGTCACTAAATAATGACAGACATTTGAGTTTCAGACTTCATATTCTTGAGGTCAGGATCAGACTCTGTGTTTTAAGGTGAAAAACTTAACCATTTTTCAGCACAGTATGTTTCCTTTAGGGAAGCTGAATATTATGCTTAGTTAAATGTTCAAGTAGAGTCAGATATTGATTTGCAGGAAAAGATGATGTCAAGAGAAATATTTAAATAAAGGTTGGAAATTTGCAGGAATAATATAGAAGATATATTTTTATAGCGAGCTTGTGTTAGTTCTCTGTTGAGTAGGGAAGAAGAGAGAACAGCAGCGTATGGATATTGTACTGAATGAAGAAGGAGTGGGAGTAGAGAACACAGAACAAGAGTTCAGAAATTATAATTAAGAGCAACATTTAAGGTACCAACTTTTGTGTAGGATTTGGAAACTGTTGTGTAGACTATAGGAACTAGAGGAAAAAGAGTCTTTGCTGGAAATTAAAGCAGCTTTGCATGACCAGTTAAATAGGCTAAAGGTTGAAGACTCACAAACGTAAGTCCAGGGTTTGATTATTTGGTTTGTGTTTTGGTGTGGTTGTTTTTTCTTTAGTATTACTGGTTTCTCTTTTCCTAGGTAGCTGGTGCTTGTGATTTGAGGCAGAAATGAGCAGCAGTTGTTACGCAAGCTGAAGAATTATTTTGAGAAGCAGAAGTGGAGGATCCAGTCATGACAGAATTCAGAGCTGGCAATGAGGTCACTGTTAGGTGTCATTTGGGCATGTCAGAGTGGTGTGGCTTGTGAGTAGTGGGGGGGATAGGTGAGGATGAGGTACATCAGGGGCAGAGTAAAGCATGTGGCACAGCTGATGAACAACATATTTTTTTTTTTAGTGCAGGGGTACAGGCTCATGAGGGAGCTTTTGGTGATGAGGAAGGTTTAGGTTGGCTTATGGAGAGTTTGGTGTTGTCCATGGGTAGGCTGGAGTCAGAACAGCATGAGGTTAGGTTGGACTTTGCAATTTGGCCAGATGATTGGTTAGCTAAGCAGGCCCTGGGCAAGAGGGGGGACTTTTGACCTCTGCTCACATATCTGTTTTAATTAAAGGGGACTTTTGACCTCTGCTCACATATCTGTTTTAATTAAAGGAAAGGTCTGGAAGAGGCAGTATGTCAATATTGTGAATTAATTGATGTGGATGGGGTTCCATCGTTGAGTTAATTAGACACTGCAAACAGGTGGCTGTAGTGGCCTTGGGGCAGAGGAGGATAGGTAGACTGTGGCTAAGGACATGGGACAATTGGGTGGTGTTAGGCTTTATTTATTACATGGTGGTTTGGTTAGACAAGGATACCACCTTTGGCCTTATCACCTTTGGCTTATTTCTCATGATCTGTGAGGCACAGCATCTGTGGGCAAGGAATGCCTGGTTGTGGTATGATCAGAGGTTTTGGGAGTGGAAGGCAGTAGATTGGTCACTGTGTCGGGATGTGAGACATCCTGACATTTGGTTAGCCACTATGGTAGATAGCCTTGGAGCTGTTAGCAGGGGGGGTTAAGTTATGGGAGGGATGGGAAGGGGGTATGCTGGGCCTTTAATGTGAGGTGTTGCTTGTGGGTGGTGTGTAGGGTTTGAATACCTGTTTGAAGTGTGCAGGTATGCATTCAGCTGTGTAGGTGGCAGACGGGAAAGCATGCTGGTTAATTTGAGTTCACAGCAGCTGAATCAGGCGGGTTACCTTTATTGTTTCTTGGATTTTGGAGTAGTTGTGGCTGGGGGAATTGTGCGGGGCAGAGAAGGAGGGTGTCCTTTCATGGGTCAAAGGGAAGACCAGGGGACATATTTTCCACTGACATACAGGTATTGTGTCAGCTGCTCATGCCATTTCCTGATTCAGCAGTTGCAGTCGAATTAATAGACAGGTTTTCTGAGGGATTTTCTAGTCAGTCAGTCAGTTTGTAGGAATCTGTGCCTTGCAGGGTAAGGAAGAGATTTTGAAATGTTTGTTGAAGTAATGGTGGGCGGATTGGTTATCGGGCCCATTTGATATTTCTCGCTTTAACAGCTTTAAGGTTTCTCTGTTAGGGGTGGTTCCTAAGAAGTCAGCAAGGAATTTTGTTTGAGTCATCATTGGTCTTATACTGAGGGGAATTCTGTGTAGAATTTTATTTTGGGAAAGGACGAAATCAGTTATGAGTCTTTGGATGATGTACTGCAGATCATTCAGGAGTTTAAGAACCCATGGTTGGCGAAGGTAGATATTGAATCTGTTTCATTTATTATCAGTATGAGAGGAAGAGTGGCCTTTGTTGGGCAAGGTAGTTGGGTTTAGGTTTTACTTTGACAAGGCTAGGTTGATGAGATGTTCAGTGGTTTGTGCTAATTTGAAAGTTTAGCAATGCTCTCCATTAAATTTGGCAGCAGTGAGTGGGCTGCTAGGAGATGGTACATTATCTGGATGATTTCTTAAGGGTAGGTGAAGTATTTTATGAAGCATTGGAAGATAGTCAGGTGTTTTTGGGGATGTGAGAGGAACTGGGTGTTTTGTTGGCTCAGCAGAAGTTAAAAGGTTCAAGCAAAGCATTGTTTTCTGGGATTACTAGTGGAGAAAGGCCATGGTTTGTTTTGTTTACCAGATGTGAAGGTAACATGTTTGAAACAGAAGCTTCAGTGGAGAAATCCAAGCACAGGGTGCAGATTTAGGATGTTATGAGTTATTTGTGTTCCTATTGTTTGCATGTCAGGCAGTTCATCCAGGTAGTTCTTTTTGTGGGTTTGTGGTCTTTTTGTTGAATGGGGATAAGCAAATATCATTGGGTGAGGGTTAATAAGTTGGTGTATGCTGATTTAGCATTATGGTTGTTTTTTTGGGAGCAGCTTAATGGTATGGGTCTTTGGCAGGCAGACTGGGTTGTTCAAGTGGATTTGCAATTGTTTACAGATGCAGCAGGAAGTATTGGGATGGGGGCATATTTTGAGATGGGAATGGTTTGTGGTTTGCTAGCTGGCAGGGTGGAAGAAGAATGACTGGAGGAGGGATGTTGACTGCTTGGATTTAGTTCCAGTTTTGCTGGTGTCAAAGGTCTAGCAGGAGAAGTTACGGGGCAAAAGGGTTCATTTTCATTTGACTGTATGGCAGTAGCATGATCCACTGGTGTTGCCAGATGAAGTGTGTCAGGTTGGCTTGGAATGATTAAATGCTTGGTACAGGAATCCTGGACAGCTTTTAAAGGAAGGCTTATGGTAGGGCATTGCAAGAGGTTGTTAAATGTGCGTGGCAGCTGCCTGAGGAGGAAGGAGTTTGTTGAGAAGGATTGTTGAGATATTTGGTTCAGGCTTTGGAACAAGGTAAGGCACTTCAATCAGTCAAGGTGGCCTTAACTGCAATTAGTATAGTTGCTCAGAGGGCTGGGTTATGTGACTTTACTAAATCTTATACTGTGGTTTATATGGTGAAGGGTTGGGGTAAGGTTGATAGTGTGAAGACTGACAGACGTTGACTATTGACAAGACAGATCTTGAAAGTTTTGTTGCAGGATGGTAAATGGAGATTCATTGGACTATACTTTGTGACATTTGCTTTATGGACATATTATGGAGCTTTTAAGGTCAGAGTTGTTTTGGTTGCTAGTTTGGTGGGATGTTCAGTGTTTTTGTTTCCGTGTGTATTTGGTTATGTAGATTTAAAATGGATCAGTTGAGGAAAGGCAAGCAGATAGTATTGGTCATCAAATTTGTCTTATCTTAGATAACTGGATACGGTGACTGGCTTAGTATTAAATTAATTTTCTAGGACAGAAAATCCTCATGCCGGTCATCTTATATCAATTGGGTGGCAAATTGGGCTGCCATTAGACCATATGGCATGCAATTGGGTTTGCAATGTTTCAGGTGACATTGGGCTCCTTGGAGCTCTTGTACTACATTTGGCAGGTAATGATCTGGGAATAATTCTGAAGCTACAGTTGGTAGTTAGAATAAGTGAAGATATGTTTATTTTAAAGGGGTTATGCCCAGGTATCCACATTGTGGTTGGAGGTAGCACCACGTTATTTTGGCTTTGTAGAGGGTTTATCGGTTTGTTACTTTTAG
The DNA here is from genome assembly GCF_019279795.1 of Protopterus annectens. Taxonomy (NCBI): domain Eukaryota; kingdom Metazoa; phylum Chordata; order Ceratodontiformes; family Protopteridae; genus Protopterus; species Protopterus annectens. The sequence continues at coordinate 830,484,803 of NC_056750.1, read as the reverse complement.
GCTAGTTAGGCAACTGGTTGCTTTGGGTATCTGTATGATAGGGCATTGGGATGTTGATGACCGGGATCCAGTGTGGTTTAGAGAGGATGGACTACACCTGACTGAGTTTGGTTTGGATCTCTTTAATGTACATTTAGTTTGTTTTGGAGGGTTTGCTGAAGGCTTAATTTAAAATTGATTTTTCTTAAAATTGCATTTTATCTGCCTGTGACCTAGCACACATGTGTTGGGGGTCATTTATTGCACTGTTCTGACTAGTTTGCTACTTGTGTGTCTCTATAAAGGAGAGAGTTGTGTCTAAGATGAGGCCTAGATATTTTTGTTAGGTATACTGTTACCCATGAGATCTGGGAGAATGGGAAGATTTTTAGATAAATTTTTAATTTATATTTTAATTTAGGTAATGGTATGTTTTTGGCTATTGAAACACGCATAGCAGACAAAAGATGAGTTTCACTTGAGTAAGGACTTTTTTTGATATTGGTGTCTGTGTGCCTTATAAAGGAGAGAGTTGTGTCTAAGATGAGGCCTAGATATTTTTGTTCATTGATTTTAGGTATACTGTTACCCATGAGATCTGGGAGAATGGGAAGAATTTTAGATACATTTTTAGGTGTAAAAATTTAAATATTTGTCTTCTTTTGGTTAATAAGCATTAAAAGACAAATGTAACTGCTAATGTCAGCTGGCATTGAGCTCTTAACATGTTACTGCAAATGAAAACATTACCCAAATGTGTAAATGCCTGGTACATAGTCAAGCCACCCATGCCCTGACCATACCATGCCTCCTCCGAGCTTTGTACCTGCACTGTAGATTTCAAATTCAAATCCCAGAAACAGGAGAATGGGAGACAAGAAGCAACATTTGTAGGCAATGGATCAGCATAGCACATCCCCATCTTACTATCTGGTTATGGTGTTCAGTTTTTAATCAGCAAAACATACAGCATTGCAATTCAGTTTTTCAACCAGCACAACAGGCTACATAAGCTCCATGTGTAACTAACAGTGTCAAGCTTTTGCATACCATATTTTGCATATCTGGCATATCCTTAGAACAGCTATGGAAAGCCTGCATCCCTACTCTGTCATTATGTTCATAATGAGTTCATAATACTGCAGTTCTGTACCATTGTTATATTAGTACTGCATTTAAAAATTAAAATATAACATAAAGAACGTTAACACCCTTTTATATGACCTACATTTTTTCAGACATTCAGATTAAGTTCTCTTTCTGCTCATACTTCAGGTAAAATGAATGTCAAATGCTTTCAGTTGAAGTTGTTTTTTCAATGTTGTTAAACTTCTCAACCTCTTAGAGCAAGAAATCTGACAAAGCTGTAAATAAAAAGTGGGACAAAGGCCAAAAATAGGGATGATTTTAAATAGTGCTCTTACAAACTTAGAAAGTTGATTGAATAACAGGTTGTGCATTAGCATGAATTTTCCGAAGGTATGAAGTCTGAAACTCAAATGTACGTTATTATTTTCTAACTTCAGTCTTTAATGATTTGCCACTAATTTGCCAGAAAACCACAATTTTATAAAAAACAAACTAAAAATGTGGCAAAAATCTAGACATTCTGCTAAAACCTGTACTGTTGAGAAGTATGAATGTGATATATACAGTTTAGCAGAATCACTTTTGATGCATAATGTTCTGGGTGGCAATGTATTTTTCCAGTTTGATTCATAAGCCATAAATCATGGATCACTGACCAATAGTGATCATGCAGTCTTCATACCTGATACTAACCATGCAGAGTGGTATAATACCCTTTTAAGAAATCTGAAATGTTTTAATATTTCTTTGCATAAGCTTTATTTCAAGGTTTTACTTATAGTTGTTTAAATAGCTTCAAACTGGACAAATGGCAGTTTGAGGTTAAATAAGTGATAGATCAGAGCTCTGGACACAATCTGCAATTACATGAAATTAGCTATGTTTTTGATTGCTTAATTATGATGACTACTGAGAAACAAAAGAAAATAAAGCAAAAAACAAAAAGTTTAACTTGGTTTTAACTTGTTGCCATCAAACAGAAATACATTTTGTCAAGAAAAATTATAATTAATTATTACTGTACTACATATTTGGACCAGTACTTTACTTACGCTTATATCATGTTATCGAAGATGAAAATAGCTTAATGCTATTTCATCGAACCTAAAATATCTAAACCACATAATAGTCAACATTCAGAACAGCAAATTTTTTCCTTTGGGAAAAAAATTCTATTCTGAAATACATACACACAACACAAGCACACCTAAAAAACATCAATACACACACATACACTTATAATCATACAACTAACCCTACACTAAACTATACATACACTATTATCTATCCACTTACCTTAACCCAAACTCCTAACCCTAAGGTCCTCACTATCGCACACTCACCTAAACCGCCCCTAACCTTAACTCACTTAACCCCCTAAAACTAATTCACCTAACCCACACCCTAACCCTAACTCACCTAACCCGAACTGCATCCTAACAACCACACAATCACACACTTCCCGACCTGTAAATCTCCACCATTAGCTGTTGAAAATAGCAAAGCCACAGAATCAAGCTAACCAAATTCTTTCCCTAGGAAAGAATTCGGTAAGTTCCAACCGGCTAGTTTTAGCGTTGATTAAAACGGCAATTCGATATTAGAACATTCGGTTATAAAACTTCATGTTCTGTTATACACCCTTAACTTAGTTCACTATTAAGTACATGCCAGATGAGCCAGTCAGAGGAAATCAATCATGAAGGTTTTCTGGAAATTAAAGGGATGTTCTGTTTAGCATAATAATATAAAAAAAAATGATTTCTTACATAACAGATAATGGTGCATCAGTGGAAGTAGTGTTTTAGACCTCTCTAAAACTTCTGTTTGTTTATTTATATATTTACTTCTTTATAAGAGTAGAACACTGATTCAGGAGGACCATTTCCAAGCTGTGGTGGATAAAGAAATGAGGACAAAAATAATATTAAGCATTCAAAACATAACATTTTAGCATTTTAAATAACACAAAAGAGGACACCACAGCACAACAAAAGTCTGTAAACTGTTTGCATTGATAAACGCGGCTTTCACACCACTCTGGGCACTTCTTCATCATTAAAACACAGACAGTAAGAACATTCAAATATACTAAAACAGGATACAAAAGTGGAACAAAACTATCTAAATAAAGGCACTTGACTTTAGGTAGAGCTTTTAAAGAAACAGGCTCATTTAACCTGTACCTTTGTTCTGCGATGCAATCAATTATTCATCACAACTCAGATAGTTCAGTGCCATTGCTTAAGTACCCCATTGTCATACCATTAGCTAACAACTGTATCACCATAAACAAACAAATGTGTTGGACATATATGATTTAACATGTTTTGCAAGGAATTCCTTCCTATCAAGCTTCTCAATTTCATATGCATGCCATGAATCCACTCTCTAAGAGAGTGGTTCATCTTGCCTATATAGAATGAAGGGCAAGCTTTGCATCTGGCTAAATATATCAGATCATAACTTGAGAACAATCAGCATAAAAACTATTAAACCTATACTCCTTCCTGTATCCAGATGTATAAATAGATTAGTATTTATTAATGTAACAGCAGAAATTGCACGATCTACAAGCAAACATACCAGCATGTTGCAGATTGTACTGACCCATAGCAGATTTGTGGGAAGGCTCATAATTAGTACTTTGAAGGAGGAGGAGAAAGAGAATGAGAAGGATCATAATCAGTGCTGCGAGGATGGAGGATTGTGAGAAGGATCATAATAAATATTGTGAGGAGAGAGGATGATGACAAGGATCTTAATCAGTACTGTGAGGAATGAGGGGGATGAGAAGGATCATAATCAGTTCTGCCAGGAAGTTTGGGGATACGAAATACCATAATCAGTACTTTGAGGAGTAGGATGAGAAGGATCATAATCAGTACTGTGAGGAAGGAGGAGGATGAGAAGGATCATAATCAGTATTGTGAGGAAGAGGATGAGAAGGATCATAATCAGTAGTGTGAGGTAGGAAGAGGATGAGAAAGATCATAATCAATACTTAGAGGAAGAAGGAAGATTAGAAGGATCATAGTCAGTACTGAGAAAAGTAGGAGGATGAGACAGATCATAATCAGCATTGTGAAGAAGGAGGAGGATAAGGTGGATTGTAATCAGTAGTGAAAGAAAGGATGGAGGATGAGAAGCATCATAATCAGTAATATGTTGAAGAAGATGAGAAAATATCAAAATCAGTACTTTGAGGATGGGGGGATGAAAAAAAACAAAACTTCTTCTCTTTACTCCTACACACAAATCTCCATCTCCTTTCTTCACTATCTCCTCTAATAATGCTACCTGTATTAACCCAGATATGACCACTTGCCTATTACGTGTAACTATTGATAACCATCTTAATTTTGATGACCATATTAACAACACCATTAAATCAGTTAACAAAAAAATAGGTACTCTCTACAGAATTAAACCCTTTCTTACCCCTGCAGCCAGAAAAAACATGGCCCAGACCCACCTGATCTCCACCCTTTTCTATGCCTCTACTATATATACTAACTTATCTAAAACCAACCTTACCAAACTATCTACCTGTTACAATAGTATAACTAGATTCATTACTGCTAACCCCTTCAGAACTCATCACTGTCACAACCTCAAGCAACTAGATTGGTTAGAGCTAAATAACCACATACTCTATCAACAACTACTTATCATTCATAAGTCCCTTCACTACCCTGATGCTACCCCTAGCCTTACAAAACTAATTTCACCATATAAAAACCTAGCCACACTACGCTCTGCTAATAAACTCTTAGTGACCTTGACTAAATCATATAATAAAGCTGGGGACTCATTATTTTCTAACTCTGTCGGGAAATTCTGGAATCAACTCCCTCATGAAATAACTAACCTAGACTCTACATCACTTTTCAAAAGATATATCAAAGAACATCTTAAATCCCAGTGGTTATGTCCTTGTGCTAACCCCGACTGTAATTACTTCATTATTTCCCAACTTCCCCCCTCTCCCCTTACTGGTCCTCTAAATAATAGGTTTAATTGTTGACTGTTATATCTTTGATATTGACTCTACCTTAGCATTTTTTTCTCCTTCATGTTTTACCACCTTGTGTTCTGCTTATCTGTCTCTTATTAATCTAACTTTAGAATATTGCATACCTTGTAATTTTACTTATATCTGCCTTTTTTTCTGTTTACATGCTTTTTGCCAGTTTTAGTTTTTGTTAAATTCTTACATAAGTCAACTCTGGTACTTTTTGTATTATGCTTATCATTGTTTTTTTTTTAATGATTGTTTACTTCGTGTAATTGGAGCTTTTCTCCCTGGGCCTCTACTGAAAACGGATATATGTCCAGTTAGACTAGCCCGGTCAACAAATGTAAAATAAATAAAAATAAATAAAAAATGAAAAAGATCATAATACATACTGTGTGGAAGAGGATAAAAATGACAATAATACTGTGAGGAAGGGAGGATGAGTAGTATCATAAAATGTACTGTGAGGAAGAAAGACTATATGCAGGATCATAATCAGCACTGTGGGGGAGGAGATGGATAAGAATGATTATAATCAGTATTGTCAGGAAGGAGGGATGAGAAAGATCATCATCAGTACTTTGGGGAGATGGATGAGAAGGATTCTAATCAACACATTGAGCAAGGATGAGGATGAAAAAGATCATAATCACTATTGTGATGAAGAGGATGAGAAAGATTATAATCAGTACAGTCAGGAAGGAGTAGGATGAGAAGGATCATTATTAGTACTGTGAGGAAGTAGGAAGATGAGAATGATCATAATCAGTACTGAGAAGAGGAGGAGGATGAGATAGATCATAATCAGCACTTTGAGTAAAGGATGAGAAGGACCATTATCAGTACTGTGAGGAAGGAACAGGGTGAGAAGGATCATAATCAGTACAGTGAGGTTGGGAGAGGATGAGATGGATCATAATCAGTAGTGAGAGGAAGGAGGAGGATGAGAAAGATCATAATCAGTACTGTGAGGAAGAGGATGACAAGGATCATAATCAATACTGTGAGGAAGGGGAGGATGAGAAGCATCATAATCAGTACTGTGAGGAAGGAGAATGATAAGAAGGATCATAATCAGTACTGTGGGAAGGAGTAGTATGAGAAGGATCATAATCAGTTCTGTGAGGAAGGAGGAGAGTGAGAAGGATCATAATCAGGAGTGTGAGGAAGGAGGAGGATGAGAAGGATCATAATCAGTTCTGAGAGGAAAGAGGAGGAAGAGAACTAGCATAATCAGCAGTGTGTAGAAGGAGGAGGATGAGAAGGATTATAATCAATACTGAGAGGAATGAGGAAAATGAGAAAGATTACAATCAGTACTGTGAGAAAGGACAAGGATGAGAAGGATTATAATTAGTACTGAAAGGAAGGAGGAGGATGAGAAAGATTATAATTAGTATAACAAGGAAGAAGGAAGATTGGAAGGCTCATAATTAGTAGATTGAGGAAGGAGGAGAATGAGAAGGATCATAATTAATGCTGTGAGGAAGGAGAAGTATGAGGAAAATCATAATCAATTCTGTGAGTATGGAGGAGGATGAAAAGAATAATTTCAGTACTGTGAGGAAGGTAGAGGATGTGAATTATCATAATCAGTATTGTGAGGAAGAGGATGAGAAGGATCATAATCAGTACTGTGAGGAAGGAGGAGGATGAGAAGGATCATAATCAGTACTGTGAAGAAAATTATGAGAAGGATCATAATTAGCACTGTGAGGAAGGAAGAGGATGAGAATGATCATAATCAGTACTGTGAGGAAGTAGGAGGATGAGAAAGATCATAATCAGTACTGAGAGGAGGAGGAGGATGAGATAGATCATAATCAGTACTGAGAGGAAGGAGGAGGATGAGAAAGATCATAATCTGTACTTTGAAGAGAGGATGAGCAGGATAATAATCAATAGAGTGAGGAGAGGATGAGAAGGATTATAATCAGTACTGTGCAGAAGGATGAGAAAGATCATAATCAGTACTGTGTGGAAGAGCATGAAAAAAGATGATTATCAGTACTTTGAGGCTGGGGAGGATAAAAAAATCATAATCAGTAATGTGACGAAGAGGATGACAGGGATCTTAATCAGTACTGTGAAGAATGGGAGGATAAGAAGCATCATAATCAGTACTGTGAATAAGGAGTACAATTAGAAATATCATAATCAGTACTGTAGGGAAGAAGCAGTATGAGAAGGATCATAATCAGTACTGTGAGGAAGTAGGATGATTGAAAGATCATAATCAGTACTGAGTGGAAGGAGGAGGATGAGAAGAATCATTATGAGTACAGAGAGGAAGGGCAAGATGAAAAGGGTTATAATCAATACTATGAGAAAAGAGGAGGATTAAAATGATCATATCAGTACTGTGAGAAAGGAGGAGGATGAGAATTATCATACTCAGTACTGTGAGGAAGAGGATGACAATGATCATAATCACTACTGTGAGAAAGGAGGAGGATGCAAAAGATCATAATCAGAACTGTGAGTGCCAGAATGACATTGATCATAATCAGTACATTGTGGAACGGGGAGGATGAGAAGGATCATAATCAGTGCTGTGAGGAATGAGGAAGGTAAGAAGGATCATAATTAGTCCTGTGAGACAAAAAGAGGGCGAGAAAGATAATAATTAATATTGTGGGGAAGGGTGAGGAGGATGAGAAGGATCATAATCCGTACTGTCGGGAAGAAGGAGGATGTGAGGGATCATAATCAGTATAGTGATGAAAGAGGAGAATGAGAAAGCTCATAATTAGTACTTTGAGGAAGGAGGCGAACAAGAACAATCATAATCAGTGCTGTGAGGAAGGAGGAGTATGAGAAGGATCATAATCAATACTGTGAGGAAAGAAAAGGATGATCAGGATCATATCAGTACTGTGAGATAGGAGGAGGAGGATGAGAATTATCATAATCAGTACTGTGAGGAAGAGGATGATAATGATCATAATCAGTACTGTGCAGAAGGAGTAGGGTATGAAAGATCAAAACCAGTACTATGAGGAAGGAGGAGGATCTGAAAGATCTTAATCAGTACTTTGAGGAGTAGGATGAGAAGGATCATAATCAGTACTGAGAGGAGCAGGAGGATGAAATAGATCATGATCAGTACTTAGAAGAAGGAGGAGGGTGAGAAAGATCATCATATGTACTCTGAGGAGAGGATGAGAAGGATTATAATCAGAACTGTGAGGAGAGACTGAGAAGGATCATAATCTGTACTGTGAGGAAGGAGGAGGATGAGATGGATCATATTCAGTAGTGAGAGAATGGAGGAGGATGAAAATGATGAGGATCATAATAATTATTGTGAGGAAGGAGGAGGATGAGAAGGATCATAATCAGTAATGTCAGGAAAGAGGAGGATGAGAAGGATCATAATCAGTATAGTGAGGAAGGAGGAGGATGGGAAGCATCATAATCAGTACTTTGTGGAATAAGGAGAATGAGAAGGAATATAATCAGTACTATGAGGAAGGTGAAGGATGAGAAGGATCATAATCAGTATTTGAAGAGAGGATGACAAGGTTCATCATCAGGACTATGAAGATGGAGGAGGATGAGAAGGATAATCATCAGTCCTGAGAGGAAGGAGGAAGATGAGAAAGATCATAATCAGTGCTGTCAGGAAAGTGGATGATGAAAAGGATCATAATCAATATTTTGAAGAGAGGATGAGAAGTTTCATAATCAGGACTGTGAGGAAGGGGGAGAATGAGAAGGATCATAATCAGGACTGTGAGGAAAGAGGGTGTTGAGGAGGATGGTAATCAGTACTGCATGGAAGATGGAGGATGAGAAAGATCATAATCAGTACTGTGTGGAAGAAGGAGGATGAGAAGGATCATAATCAGTACTGTGAGGAAGGAGGAGGATGAAAAGGATCATAATCAGTACTGTGAGGAAGGAGAAGGATGAGAAAGATCATAATCAGTACTGTCAGGAAGAAGGATAATGAGAATGATGATAATCAGTACTGTGAGGAGTGGATGAGAAAGATCATAATCAGTACTGTGAGGAAGGAGTAGGATGAGAAGGATCATAATCAGTACTGTGAGGAATGGGGACTATTAGAAAGATCATAATCAGTACTGTGAGGATGGAGGAGAGTGAGAAGTATCATAATCAGTTGTTTGAGGAAGGAGTAAGATGAGAATTATCATAATCAGTACTGTGAGGAAGGAGGGCGATGTGAAAGAGGATAACCAGCACTGTGAGGAAGGAGGATGTTGAGAAGGATGATAATTAGTACTGCGTGGAAGAAGGGGGATGAGAAGGATCATAATCAGTACTTTGGGAAAGTTTAATTAATATTAATTAATTATATGACTTTCGATAATCATTTTTATTTGCAGAAGTCAGGTATAGCCATGGGCTCCCCTTGTGGGGGGAGCTTTGCAAATACAGTAATGGCTTTATGGGAGCATTAATTTCTCTTCTTGGACCCATTGTTTCAACGACATGTCTATTGGTACACTAGGTACCAAGATGACATGTTTTGTTTATGGGTAGGTGACCACAGTGAAATTCATGTTTTTGTTAATAATATATCTAAGACTACCTCATTTTTGGATTTCACATATGCTATTGGTGTAGATTCCATTAGCTTTCTTGACATATTGTTAGAAAAAGATTCATCTAACCAGTGTTTTAAAAGTAAGATTTATAGGCAGCCCACTTACTCTAACATTTTCCTCCATTGCACTAGTTGTCGCCCTCACCATCAAAAACGTGCTGTAATTAAAGGCCAAATGGTGAGGGCAGCACAAATGACAACTGATGACACAGATTTTGAACAAGAATGTAATTTATTAGAAGAAATGTTTTTGAATAGAGGCTATCCTAATCATATTATTTCTTCATTAAGATTAGAAGTAGAACAAAAAAGAGCCAGTGGCTTTTTTCTTCCACTATTGTCCCCTCATAAAGAGTTGGAACACAATTTTAATCTTCCCCTGGTCGACACCAACCCTAGTTCTGACTTTAATAATTCTACTTATTTATCAACTGAAAAAACATACCACATTAGTTTTTTGCACACTTTCTCTACTGATTTTGACGTAATAAGGAATATTTTATACAAGAATTGGGCCATTATTAACAGTAATGAAGTTCTTTTTAAAACACTAGGGAATAAACCTAAACTAACTTATAAACGCGGTTTGAACCTCAAGAACATACTAGAGAAAAAGAATGATATCTGTTACACACATTCTAAAATAAAATGTATGTTCAAATGTGGATGCTGTCCCCAATGTAAATTCATTTTAGTTGCTAATTGTTGTGAAATTAATGGTATTAAATATCACCTTAATTCAAGATTTAATTGCGAGACTACGGCAGTAACATATGCAGCCTTATGCCAAACCTGCAATGCATTTTACATTGGTAAAACGGAGCATAAATTTAAACAAAGAGTATACGAGCATTGATATGCTATTAACAACAATGACTCTAATAATGCTCTAGCTAAGCATATAGCTCATAATCCAACACATTTTTTTAGATTTATCATTTTGCAAAAAAGAGTAGTGGATATTAGAGGTGGTCCTTGGCAGTTAAGGCTTGAGCTGGATGAGTTAAAATGGCAAATTCTAACTAATGCTCAAGCTTTTCCAGGACTTAATGAAGCATTTTCTATTAAATGTCTACTACATTTACTATCTTTAAATAGATGACTTTTACTGTTTAGCTTTTTTATATCAATATTACATAACATTTTTTATTGTAATCAAGTTATTTTTTAATTTTAGTCAATATTATTATGAACTATCGTAATTATTATCCTGTGTTCTTAATTTATTGAAATTTAACTAGTTTATAACTTGACTTTCAACTGATAGGTTTTTAAATGACTTTTTAAATGACATTTCTCATATTTTTGAGTTTAATTGTCATGGAGGTACATCTGCAAAGCATTCTGCTTTAAGCACTAATTAATGTTTTAATTGATGTTAATATTTAAATGCTTGTTCAATGTAGTTCACTGTTTTGTCTGATGAAGGCTTGGAAAGGTCCGAGCCGAAAGCGCTTACAATAAAACAGTTTGGATTATTCTTTTTCTGCCTTCAGCTCCATTTGCTTCCAGTTTTAACAGTTTCTAATTATCATAATCAGTACTGTGAGGCAGAGGATAACAAGGATCATAGTACTGTGAGGAAGGAAAGCAATGTGAAAGAGCATAACCAGCACTGTCAGGAAGGATGAGAGTGAGAAGGGTCGTAATCAGTAGTGTGAAGAAGGAGGAGGATGAGAAGTCTAAACCTCAAAATGTACTCTCTCGAGGCACTCCTAAAAATGGAGAACATCGATATCTGTGCAGTAACTGAGACCTGGTTCAAGGCTCCAGAGAGCACCCCTGCAATACCAGGCTACAACTCTTACCACACTTTTCGGACACCAAACTAGGACCGAAACACTAAAGGTGGAGGAGTGTCAATATTCACCAAGGATATTCACACCACCAGGCTAGTTGGCCAACACAATGTGTCTGAAATTCTCCAAGTGCAGCTAACACTAGGTAAGACTGCAATCCAAATTGTAGCTTGCTACAGATCCCCCACCATACCCCAAGATTCTCACTACACCTTTCTAAACATACTGGAAAATATTAAGATAGAACCAAACACCCTAATACTGGGTGATTTTAACTACCCTGCCATTAACTGGGAAAACTACTCATCTCCCAACACCTTTGCACAATGGTTCTTGGAATTCATAAATTCCAATGCCCTGGATCAACTAATCCATAGTCCCACCAGGGGCTCCAATATCCTAGACCTGGTCATTACCAACATGGGAAATCAATGCTCCATACCTATGGTCACCCCTTCGTTAGTCAGGTCTGACCATAAGCTAATCACCCTTAACATCCACATCCCCCCCCCAGTAAAGAAACCACCATAAAAAACTTCTCCAAAGCCAACTTCATGCTACTCAAGTCAGAAGTAACAAACTTCATGACACCCATGCAGACGGGAACTGAAAGTTCAACTGCTGAATCCTCCACTAAGGCACTGTATGAACACATCCACTCATGCATGAATTGTGCCATCCCAAATAGAACCAAAATGCTCTCATCCAAAAATAGGAAGCCAATCTGGTGGTCCCCTGCCATAAACAAACTTTACAACAAAAGGAAGAAACTTTTGCAGAAAAGAGGAAAATCCCAGGATGCAAACAACTCCCTTACTAGCCTCAGTAAGAAACTGAGATGCCTCATAAAATCCTCCAAAGCTAGTTACGAAAATAAAATTGCCAAAGATTCCAAAGACAACCACAAAGCATTCTATAACTATGTCAAGAATCTAAATGGCAATGCTCAGATCTGCTCTGAGCTAAAACAGAATGGCATTAAATATACTGATCTGAAGGATATTGCCAATATCCTGGCAGATCGATTCAGTGCCAACTTCACCCCCCTCTCACCCCCTAAATGGCCCATCTCAATACAGGAAGATTGCCATATTCCAGTAATAACGGCCACACAAGTACAAAACACACTCTCTAAAGCCATGAATACAGCATCCATGGGACCAGATGACATCCAGGGCTGTGTACTACATGAACTACAATATGAACTGGCACCTCACCTAAGTGTCATGTTTAATCATAGCCTCACCTCAGGTTTCGTGCCCACTGAGTGGCGCAGAGCTACAGTTATCCCAATCCACAAGGGGGGATCCATCTTGGATCCCGGAAACTACCGTCCCATCAGTTTGACAAGCCATATCTGCAAGGCCATGGAGCGTATTATCATGGAACTTATAAACAAAGACATTGGCAACCTTCAAACACTGGACCCCACCAAGTTTGGGTTTGTGAAGGGCCGATCTTGTCTCCTGAACCTGACTGACTTCTTTGAATCAGTCTCCAGAGCCATAAACAAGGGTAAGGTGGTCCACACAGCCTATCTAGACCTTGTCAAGGCCTTTGACACCATCCCCCACTCTGGAATCATAGATAAACTTACTAAGTTGGGCATTACTCCCTATGTCACCCAATGGGTTGCTAAATGGCTTACTGATAGAACCCACACTGTAAAAGTAGCCGACTCCAAATCCAGCTCCAGACAAGTGACAAGTGGAGTACCACAGGGTTCAGTCCTGGGGCCGCTCTTGTTTGGCATCTACTTCTCTGAAGTACAGGTCAACACTAAGGGACTCTGGCTAACAAAGTTTGCAGATGACTGCAAACTGGGAGCCATTATTGAATCCCCAAATGATGTGTATAGTCTACAAAAGGGCCTTACAGAAACAGATGCTTGGTGCCAGAGCCATGGGCTCAAGCTCAATGCCAAGAAATGTATTGTTATCCCCTTTGGGAAAAAACATGTATCCATGAATTACCATATAGGTGGCAGTACACTAAGCACAGAAAGTGTGATAAGAGACTTAGGGACACAGGTGGACAGTGGTCTCACCTTCGATAACCACATTGCCACAACAGTCAGGAAATCCTTCTATGTGGCACACCTCATCACGAAGGGCTTTTCATCCAGAAAAAAGGAGGTCATTGTCCCACTGTACTCATCCCTCATTAGACCCATTATAGAATACAATGCCCCATTTGGTATGTACCTCTCAAGACATCTGCAACAACTGGAAAGGCCTCAGAAATACCTCACTAAAAGAATCACAGGCCTAAAGCAGATGCCCTACGCTAACCGCCTTAAAAAACTCCAGCTATACTCTGTTGCATACTCAAAGGCGATCTCTGCTTAACATACAAGGCCATGTCAAACCCAGAGCTGTTGGACATGCTACACTTAAAGAAATCCCAATCCCTCAGAGCTACACACTCCAGGGATCTAAACCTTGTCATCACAATAAACAAAACATGCTGGAGGGATAGGTTCCTGACCCAGAGACTCCCCAGACTCTGGAATAGATTGCCCATACATGTCAAGCAGAGTGCCTCTTTGGACCTCTTCAAGAGGAACCTTGACGATTGGATGGGAGAAAGGAAATTCACCCCAGGGATCACGTTAGTCACCCTGCTAGACAGGGGTCCAGGAAAGTAAATAATGTGGGAAGAAATAGCCAGGGAATTGTTATGGCTAGGCTTGTATAGGCCCTAGGGCTGATAGCCTAGTACCAACCTATGAACCTATGAACCTATAATAATCAGTTCTGTGAGGAAGGAGGAGGATGAGAAGGAGCATAATCAAGTCTATATTATAAGCATGAAAAGACTAAACCGCAAACACTCACATGAGCACAAATGCCGGTAATCTAACTTGCTTTGTGGGGGGCTGCACCCTCACACTCCCCACTAACTATATATTCTAACAACGAGGTTGCACTACATTGAGGAAAGGGCAAATATCCCACTCCTCATTGTAACACGACCCCACAATCACACTTTCAATTCTCTGCATTTTCGCTCATGTGAGCATCCGCGGTTTAGTCTTTTCATGCTTATAATAAAGACCGCATAATCACTACTGTGAGTAAGAAGGAGGATGTGAAGGATCATAATTAGCATTGTGAGGAAGGAGGAGGATAAAAAAGATCATATCAGTACTGTAAGGAAGAAGGGGATGAAAAGAAGATAATCAATATAGCAATGAAGGAGGAGGATGAGGAGTATCATAACCAGTAGTTTGAGGAAGGAGGAGGAGGATGAGAAGGATCATATTCACTACTGTGAGGAAGGAGAAGGATGAAAAGTATAGTAATCAGTACTTTGAGGAGAAAATGAAAAGGTTCATAACCAGTACTATGAGGAAGGAGGAGGAAGAGAAGTATCATAATAAGTAGTATTAGGAAGGAGGAGGATGAAAAAGTCATATTCATTACTATATAAAAGAAGGAGGTTGAGAATGATCCTAATGAGTACTGTGGGGAAGGAAGGGGATGAGAAGAGCCATAATGAGTACTATGAGGAAAGAGGAGGATGAGAAGGATTATAATCAGTACTGTGAGGAAGGGGAAACACAAAAAAGATCATAATCAGTAGTTTGGGGAGAGAATGAAAAGCGTCATTATCAGTACTGTTAGGAGAGGATGAGAAGGATCATAATCAGTACTGTGAGGAAGTAGGAAGATGAAGAGGATCATAATCAGTATCAGAAGGATCATAATTAAAACTATGAGGAAGGAGGATGATGAGAAAGATCATAATCAGTACTGCGAGGATGGAGGAGAGTGAGAAGTATCATAATCAGTTATAGGAGGAAGGAAGAGGATGAGAAGGATTATAATCAGCTGTGTGTGGAAGGAGGTAGATGAAAATATTCATATCAGTATTTTGAGGAACAATTAATATGAGAATTAATATAATCAGTCCCGTGTGAAAGAGGATGACAAGGATCATAATCAGTACGGTGAGGAAGGAGGGCAATGTGAAAGAACATAATCAGCACTAGAAGGAAGGAAGGAGGAGAGTGAGAAGGACCATAATCAGTACTGTGAAAAAGCAGGAGGATGAGAAGGATCATAATCACTATTGTGAGGAAGTAGGAGGATGAGAAGGATCATAATCAATACTGTGAGGAAGGAGGGGGATGAGAAGGATCATAATGAGTATAGTGAGGAAGCTGAAGGATGAAAAGGATCATAATCAGTACGTTCAGGAAAGGTGGAGGATGAGAAGAATCATAATCAGTACTGTGAAGAAGGATGAGGATGAGAAGTATAATAATCAGTACTGAGACGGAGGAGGAAGATGAGAAAGGTCATAATCAGTACTGTCAGGATGGAGGAGGATGAGAATGATCATAATCAGTACTTTGAATTGAGGATGAGAAGGTTTATTATCAGGAATAAGAGGACAGAGGTGGATGAGAAGGATCATAATCAGGACTGTGAGGAAGGAGGATGTTGACTTAACTTTTCTGCCTTGCTTCATCAGAATCACCAGTAGTGTGCTAGCATTCCCCTCAGCAAAAGTTACATCCTGTGTCTTGCCAACCTCCAATCAACCCAAGGCTGCCTCGTTGCCCTGCACTGTGAGACCCTACTTTGGTGGAACACTCAATTGCTTTCAGCTACACTAGTTCCCTTTAGCAAACATTACATCCTGTGCCTGGGTCAACCTCCAATCAACCCATGGCTATCTTGTTGCCCTGCACTGTGATACCCTACATCGGTGGAACACTAAAGTCCTTTCAGCTACACTAGTTCCCCTCAGCAAAAGTTGCAACCTGTATCTTGGCTAACCTCCAAACAACCCAAGGCTGTCTTGATGCCCTGCATTCTGAGAACCTGCATCTGTGGAACACTAAAGTGGTTTCAACTACACTAGTTCCACTCAGCAAAAGTTACATCCTGAGTCTTGGCCAACCTTCAATCAACCCAAGGCTGTCTCGTTGCCCTGCACTGTGAGACCATGCATCGGTGGAACACTAAAGTGCTTTTAGCTACCCTAGTTCCCCTCAGCAAAAGTTAAATCCAGTATCTTGACCAACCTCCAATCAATGCAAGGCTGTCCCGTTGCCCTGCACTGTGAGACCCTGCATCGGTGGAACACTAAAGTGCTTTCAGCTGCACTAGTTCCCCTCAGCAAAGGTTACATCATGTGTCTTGGCTAACCTCCAATCAACCCAAGACTGTCTAATTGCCCTTCACTGTGAGAACCTGAGTTGGCGGAACACTGAAGTGCATTCAGCTACACTAGTTCCCCTCAGCAAAAGTTACATCCTGTGTCTTGGCCAACCTCCTATCAACAAAAGGCTTTCTTGTTGCCTTGCACTGTGTGACCCTGCATCGGGGGAACACTAAAGTGCTTTCAGCTACACTAGTTCCCCTCAGTAAAAGTTACATCCACTGTCTTGGCCAACCTCCAATAACCCCAAGGCTGTCTCATTGCTCTGTACTGTGAGACCCTGCATTGGTGGAACAATAAAGTCCTTTCAGCTATACTACTTCCCCTCAGCAAAAGTTACATCCTGTGTGTTGGCCAACCTCCAATCAACCCAATGCTGTCTCTTTGCCCTGCGCTGTGAAACCCTGCATCAGTGAACACAAAACTGCTTTCAGCTACACTAGTTCCCATCAGCAAGAGTTACATCCTGTGTCTTGGCCAACCTCCAATCACCCCAAGGCTGTCTCGTTGCACTGCAGTGTGAGACCCTGCGTCGGTGGAACACTCAATTGCTTTCAGCTACACTAGTTCCCTTCATCAAAAGTTACATCTTGTGTCTGGGTAAACCTCCAATCAACCCATGGCTGGCTTGTCGCCCTGCACTGTAAGACCCTGCATCGGTGGAACACTAAATTGCTTTCAGCTACAATAGTTCCATTCAGCAAAAGTTACATCCTGTGTCTTGGCCAACCTACAATCAACCCAAGGCTGCCTTGTTGCCCTGCAGTTTGAGACCCTGTGTCGGTGGAACACTAAAATGCTTTCACCTACACTAGTTCCCCTCAGCAAAAGTTACATCTGGTGTCTTGGCCAACCTCCAATTAAACCAAGGCTGTCTCATTGCCCTGCTCTGTGAGACCCTGCATCGCCGGAAAACTAAAGTGCTTTCAGCTCCACTAGTTCCCCTGAGCAAAGGTTACATCCTGTGCCTTGGCCAACCTCCAATCAACCCAAGGCTGTCTCGTTGCCCTTCAATGTGAGACCCTGCATTGGTGGAACACTAAAGTGCATTCAGCTACACTACTTTCCCTCAGCAAAAGTTACATCCTGTGTCTTGGCCAACCTCCAATCAACCCAAGGCTGTCTCGTTGTTCTGCACTGTGAGACCCTGCTTCGGTAGAACACTAAAGTGCTTTCAGCTACACTAGTTCCCCTCAACAAAAGTTATATCCTGTGTCTTGGCCAACCTCCAATCAACCCAAGGTGGTTTTGTTTCCTGCACTGTGAGACCCTGCATCAGTGGAGCACTAAAGTGCTTTCAGCCACTCTAGTTTCACTGAGCAAAAGTTACATTCTGTGTCTTGGCCACCCTCAAATAGCCCCAGGTCTGCCTCTTTACACTGCACTGGGAGAACCTGCATCGGTGGAACACTAAAGTGCTTTCAGATACTCTAGTTCCCCTCAGCAAAAGTTAAATCCTGTGTTTTTGCCAGCCTACAATCAACCCAAGGCTGTCATGTTGCCCTGCACTTTGAGACCCTGCATCGGTGGAACACTAAAGTGCTTCCAACTACACTAGTTCCCATCAGCAAAAGTTACATCCTTTGTCTTGGTGAACCACCAATCAATCCAAGGCTGTCTTGTTGCCCTGCACTTTGTGACCCTGCGTTCGTGGAACACTAAAGTGCTTTCAGCTACACTAGTTCCCCTCAGCAAAAATTACATCCTTTGTCTTGGCCAACCTCCAATCAACCCATGGCTGTCTCGTTACCCTGCACTGTGAGACCCTGCATCGCTGGAACACTAAATTGCTTTCAGCTACACTAGTTCACGTCAGCAAAAGCTAAATCCTGTGATGTGGTGAACCTCCAATCACCCTAAAGCTATTTCATTGCCATGCACTGTGAGACCCTGTGTCAGTGGAGTACTAAAGTGCTTTCAGATACACTAGTTCTGCTCAGCAAAAGTTACATCCTGTGTCTTGGCCATCGTCCAATCAATGCAAGCTTGTCTACTTGCCCTGCACTGTGAGATCCTGTGTTGGTGGAACTTTAAAGTGCTTTCAGCTACACTAGTTCCGTTCAGCAAAAGTTACATCCTGTGTCTTGGCCAACCTCCAATCAACTCAAGGCTGTCTCTTTGCCCTGCACTGTGAGACCCTGTATCAGTGGAACACTAAAGTGCTTTCATCTACACTAGTTCCCCTCACCAAAAGTTACATCCTGTGTCTTGGCCAACTTCCAATCAACCCAAGGCTTTATCGTTGCCCTGCCCTGTGAGATCCTGCATAGCTGAAACACTAAAGTGCTTTGAGATAGACTAGTTCCCCTCAGCAAAAGTTACCTCCTGTGTCTTGGCCAACCTCTAATCAACCCAAGGCTGTCTCATTTCCCTACACTTTGAGATCCTGCAACGGTGCAACACTAAAGTGCTTTCAGCTACACTAGTTCCCCCCCCAGCAAAATTTACATCCTGTGTCTTGGCTAACCCCCAATCAACCCAAGGCTGTCTCGTTGCCCTGCACTGTGAGACCCTGCATTGGTGGAACACTAAAGTGCTTTCAGCTACACTAGTTCCCCTCAGCAAAAGTTGCATCCTGTGTCTTTGCCAGTCTATAATCAACCCAAGGATGTCTCGTTGCCCTGCACTATAAGACCCTGCATCAGTGGAACACTAAAGTGCTTTCAGCTACACTAGTCCCCTCAACAAAAGAAACATCCTGTGTCTTGGCCACCCTCCAATCAATCCAAGGCTGTCTTGTTGCCCTGCATTGTGAGACCCTGCATTGGTGGAACACTAAAGTGCTTTCAGCTACACTAGTTCCCCTCAGCAAAATTTACATCCTGTGTCTTGGCTGACCTCCGGTCAAACCAAGGCTGTCTTGTTGCCCTACAATGTAATACCCTGCATCGGTGGAACACTAAAGTGCTTTCATCTACACTAGTTCCTCTCAGCAAAAGTTACATCCTGTATCCTGACCAACCTCCACTCAAGCCAAAGCTGACTCGCTGCCCTGCACTGTGAGACCCTGTGTCTGTGAAACACTAAAGTGCTTTCAGCTACACTAGTTCCCCTCAGCAAAAGTTACATCCTGTGTCTTGGCCAACCTACAATCAACCCAAGGAAGTCTTGTAGCTCTGCACTGTGAGACCCTGCATCAGTGGAAATCTAAAGTGCTTTCAGCTACACTGGATCCCCTCAACAAAAGATACATCCTGTTTCTTGGCAAACCTACAATCAACCCAAGGCTGTCTCGTTGCCCTGCAATGTGAGACCCTGCATCGGTGGAACACTAAAGTGCTTTCAGCTACACTAGTTCCTCTCAGCAAAAGTTACATTCAGTGTCTTGGCCATCCTCCAATCAACCCAAGACTGTCTCATTACCCTGCACTTTGAGATCTTGCATCAGTGCAGCACTAAAGTGCTTTCAGCTACACAAGTTCCCCTCAGGAAAAGTTACATCCTGTGTTTTGGCCAACCTCTAATCAACCCATGGCTGTATCATTGCCTGCAGTGTGAGACCCTGCATTGGTGGAACACTAAAGTGCTTTTAGCTACACTAGCTTCCCTGAGCAAAAATTACATCCTGTGTCTTGGCAAACCTCCAATTAACCCAAGGCTGTCTTGTTGCCCTGCACTGTAAGACCCTGCATTGGTGAAACACTAGTTCCTTTCAGCAAAGTTACATCCTGTGTCTTGGCCAAACTCTAATCAACCCAAGGCTGCCTCATTGCCCTGCACTGTGAGACCTTGCGTCGGTGGAACACTAAACTGCTTTAAGCTACACTAGTTCCCTTCAGTAAAAGTTACATCCTGTGCCTTGGCCAACCTCTAATCAACCCAAGGCTGTCTTGTTGTCCTGCAGTGTGTTACCCTGCATTGGTGGAACACTAAAGTGCTTTCAGCTGCTTTCAGCTACACTAGTTCATTTCAGCAAAAGTTACATCCTGTGAATTGGCCAACCTCCAATCAACCCATGGCTGTTTCATTGTCATGGACTGTGAGACCCTGCATCGGTGGAACACTAAAGTGCTTTCAGCTACACTAGTTTCAATGAGCAAAAGTTACATCTTGTGTCTTGGCCAACATCCAATGGCTGTCTCCTTGCCCTGCACTGTGAGACACTGCATCAGTGGAACACTAGAGTGCATAAAGCAACACTACTTCCCCTCAGCAAAAAGTTACATTCTGTGTCTTGGCCAACCTCCAATCAACCCAAGGCTGTCTTGTTGCCCTGCACTGTAAGACCCTGCATCAGTGAAATACTAAAGTGCTTTCATCTACACTAGTTCCTTTCAGTAAAATTTACATCCTGTGTCTTGGCCAACCTCCAATCAACCCAAGGCTGTTTCATTGCCCTGCACTATGAGACCCTGCATCTGTGGAACACTAAAGCACTTTCAACAACACTAGTTCCTCTCAGCAGAAATTACATCCTGTGTCTTGGCCAACCTCTTATCAGCCCAAGGATGTCTTGTTGCTCTGCAGTGTGTGACCATGCATCAGTGGAACACTAAATTGCTTTCAGCTACACTAGTTCCCTTCAGCAAAAGTTACATCTTGTGAATTGGCCAACCTCCAACCAACCCAAGGCTGTCTCATTGCCATGGACTGTGAGACCCTGCGTCGGTGGAACACTAAAATGCTTTCAGCTACACTAGTACTCTCAGCAAAAGTTGCATCCTGTGTCTTGGCCAACCTCCAATCAACCCAAGGCTGTCTCATTGCCCTGCACTGCAAGAACCTGCATCAGTGGAACACTAAATGTCTTTCAGCTACAATAGTTCCCCTCACTAAAAGTCACATCATGTGTCTTGGCCAACCTCCAATAAACACAAAGCTGTCTCATTGCCCTGCACTGTAAGACCCTGCATCGGTGAAATACTAAAGTGATTTCATCTACACCAGTTCCTTTCAGCAAAAGGTACATCCTCTGTCTTGGCCAAACCCCAGTCAACCCAAGGCTGCCTCATTGCCCTGCACTGTGAGACCTTGCGTCAGTGGAACACTAAACTGCTTTCAGCTACACTAGTTCCCTTCAGCAAAACTTACATCCTGTGTCTTGGCTAACCTCCAATAAACCCTAGGCTGTCTCGTTTCTCTGCACTGTGAGACCCTACATCTGCTGAACACTAAATTGCTTTCAGCTACATTTGTTCCCCTTTGCAAAAGTTACATCCTGTGTCTTGGCCAACCTCCAATCAACCCAAAGCTGTTCCATTGCCCTGCACTGTGAGATGCTACATCGGTGAAATACTAAAGTGCTTCAGCTACACTAGTTCACGTCAGCAAAAGTCACATCCTGTGTCTTGGCCAACCTCCAATCAACCCAAGGCTATCTTGTTGCCCTGCATGGCGAGATCCTGCATTGGTGGAACACTAAAGTGCTTTCAGCTACATTAGTTCTACTCAGCAAAAGTTATATCCTGTGTCTTGGCCAACCTCCAGTCAAACCAAGGCTGTCTTGTTGCCCTGCACTGTGAGACTGTGTGTCTGTGAAACACTAAAGTTCTTTCAGCTACACTAGTTCCCCTCAGCAAACGTTACATCCTGTGTCATGGCCAACTTTCAATCAACCCAAAGCTGTCTCATTGCCGTGCACTGTGAGACCCTGCGTTGGTGGAACATTAAAGTTCTTTCAGCTACACTAGTTTGCCTCAGTAAAATTTACATCCTGTGTCATAGCCAACCTCCAATCAACCCAAAGCTGTCTCGTTGCCGTGCACTGTGAGACCCTGCGTTGGTGGAACACTAAAGTTCTTTCAGCTACACTAGTTTGCCTCAGCAAAATTTACATCCTGTGTCTTGACCAACCTCTAATCAGCCCAAGGCTGTCTTGTAGCTCTGCAGTGTGTGACAATGCATCAGTGGAACACTAAATTGCTTTCAGCTACACTAGTTCCCTTCAGCAAAAGTTACATCTTGTGAATTGGCCAACCTCCAACCAACCCAAGGCTGTCTCATTGCCATGGACTGTGAGACCCTGCATGGGTGGAACACTAAAATGCTTTCAGCTACACTAGTTCTCTCAGCAAAAGTTACATCCTGTGTCTTGGCCAACCTCCAATCAACCCAAGGCTGTCTCGTTGCCCTGCACTGTCAGACCCAACATCGGTGGAACACTAAAGTGCTTTCAGGTACACTAGTTCCTTTCAGCAAAAGTTACATCCTTTGTCTTGCCCAACCTCCAATCAAACCAAGGCAGTCTCGTTTCCCTGCACAGTGAGATCCTCTGTCGGTGCAACACTAAAGTGTTTTCATCTACACTAGTTCGCCTCAGCAAAAGTTACATCCTGTGTCTTGGCCAACCTCCAATCAACCCAAGGCTGACCCATTGCCTGCACTGTGAGACCCTGCCTCGGGGGAACACTAAAGTGCTTTCAGCTACAATAGTTCCCCTCAGAAAAAGTTACATCCTGTGCCTTGGCCAACCTCCAATCAATCCAAGGCTGACTCATTGCTCTGCACTGTGAGACCCTGCATCACTTGAACACTAAAGTGCTTTCAGCTACACTAGTTCTCCTCTGCAAAAGTTACATCCTGTGTCTTGGCCACCCTCCAATAAACCCAAGGCTGTCTGCTTGCCATGCACTGTGAGATCCTGCATTGGTGGAACACTAAAGTGCTTTCAGCTACACTAGTTACGCTCACCAAAAGTTACATCCTGTGTCTTGGCCAACCTCCAATCAACCCAAGGCTGTCTCATTGCCCTGCACTGTGAGACCCTGCATCGGTGGAACACTAAAGTACTTTCAGGTACACTAGTTCCCCTCAGCAGAAGTTACATCCTTTGTTTTGGCCAACCTCTAATCAGCCCAAGGCTGTCTTGTTGCCCTGCAGTGTGAGATCCTGCATCGGTGGAACACTAAAGTGCTTTCAGCTACACTAGTTCCCCTCAGCAAACGTTACATCCTGAATCTTGGCCAACCTCCCATCAACCCTTGGCTGTCTCATTGCTCTGCACTGTGAGGCACTGCATCACTTGTACACTAAAGTGCTTTCAGCTACACTAGTTCCCTCAGCAAAAGTTATATCCTGTGTCTTGGCCAACTTCCAATCAAACCAAGGCTGTATCGTTGCCCTGCCCTGTGAGACCCTGCGTAGCTGGAACACTAAAGTGCTTTCAGATAGACTAGTTCCCCTCAGCAAAAGTTACATCCTGTATCTTGGCCAACCTCAACTCAACCCAAGGCTGTCTCATTTCCCTGCACTGTGAGACCCTGCATCTGTGGAACACTAAAGTGGTTTCAGCTACACTAGTTCCCCTCAGCAAAAGTTACATCCTGACTCTTGGCCAACCTCCAATCAATGCAAGGCTGTCTCATTGAACTGCACTGTGAGACCTTGCATTGGTGGAACACGAAAGTGTTTTCAGCTACACTAATTCCCCTCAGCAAAAGTTGAATCCTTTGTATTTGCCAGTCTACAATCAACCCAAGGATGTCTCGTTGCCCTGCACTGTGAGACGCTGCATCACTGGAACACTAAAGTGCTTCCAGCTACACTAGTTCCCCTCAACAAAAGAAACATCCTATGTCTTGGTCAACCTCCAATCAATGCAAGGCTGTCTTGTTGCCCTGCACTGTGAGACCCTGCATTGGTGGAACACTAAAGTGCTTTCAGCTACACTAGTTCCCCTCAGCAAAATTTACATCCTGTGTCTTGGCCGACCTCCAATCAACCAAAGGCTGTCTTGTTGCCCTGCACTGTAATACCCTGCATCGGTGGAACACAAAAGTGCTTTCATCTACACTAGTTGCCCTCAGCAAAAGTTACATCCTGTGTCTTGGCCAACCTCCACTCAACCCAAGGCTGTCTCGTTGCCCTGCACTGTGAGACCCTGTGTCTGTGAAACACTAAAGTGCTTTAAGCTACACTAGTTCCCCTCAGCAAAAGTAGCATCCTGTGTCTTGGCCAACCTCCAATCAACCCAAGGAAGTCTCGTTACCCTGCATTGTGAGACACTGCATTGGTGGAACACTAAAGTTTTTTCAGCTACACTAGTTCACCTCAGCAAAAGTTACATCCTGTGTCTTGGCCATACTCCAATCAACCTAAGGCTGTCTCATTGTCCTGCACTGTGAGACCCTGCATCGGTGGAACACTAAAGTGCTTTCAGCTACACTAGTTCCCCTCAATAAAAGTTACATCCTGTGCCTTGGCCACCTCTAATCAACCCAAGGCTGTCTCGTTGCCCTGCAGTGTGTGACCCTGCGTCGGTGGAACACTAAAGTGCTTTCAGCTACACTAGTTCCCTTCAGACAAAAGTTACATCCTGTGAATTGGCCAACCTCCAATCAACCCACGGCTGTCTCATTGCCATGGACTGTGAGACCCTGCATCAGTGGAGCACTAAAGTGCTTTCAGCTACACTAGTTTAAATGAGCAAAAGTTACATCCTGTGTGTTGGCCAACATCCAATAGCCCTAAGGCTGTCTCTTTGCCCTGCACTGTGAGACCCTGCATCAGTGGAAAA
This sequence comes from Protopterus annectens, assembly GCF_019279795.1. NCBI lineage: Eukaryota > Metazoa > Chordata > Ceratodontiformes > Protopteridae > Protopterus > Protopterus annectens. The sequence continues at coordinate 830,459,718 of NC_056750.1, read as the reverse complement.
CTAATGAGCTTTCAGCTACACTGGATCCCCTCAACAAAAGGTACATCCTGTTTCTTGGCAAACCCACAATCAACCCAAGGCTATCTCGTTGCCCTGCACTGTGAGACCTTGCATCGGTGGAAGACTAAAGTGCTTTCAGCTACACTATTTCCCCTCAGCAAAATTTACATTCTGTGTCTTGGCCAACCTCCAATCAACCAAGACTGTCTCGTTGCCCTGCGCTGTGAGACCCTGTGTTGGTGCAACACTAAAGTGCTTTCAGCTACACTAGTTCCCCTCAGCAAAACTTACATCCTGTGTCTTGGCCAACCTCCATTCAACCCAAGGCTGTCTTATTGCTCTGCATTGTGAGCCCCTGCATCGGTGGAACACTAAAGTGCTCTCAGCTACACTAGTTCCCTTCAGCAAAAGTTACATCCTGTGTCTTGGCTAATTTCCAATCAACCCAAGGCTGTCTCATTGCCCTGCACTGTGAGACCCTGCGTCAGTGGAACACTTAAGTGCTTTCAGCTACACTAGTGTATGTTAGAGTTGTATTTAATCTGTCCTTCAAACTGAAGACTCTTTCCCCTTTCAGTGTACGCTTGTACACTACTGGTCCCCTCCCATTTCTGTCTCCTATAGTACTCCTACGTCAATTACTTAAAACTACTTTCTTTTGTAAAACGTTTATCTATGTACCTGCAGCCCACACTTCTTTTGTTTTTCCCTGCAGAAGTGGTGGTCCTTTTCATCACTCTGTACTAGATTAGTTGCATACCATTTGTAGTTATTAGCAACATGCTGCACCACACTGACCTGGAATTAACTTAGCTTTGTTTTCCTGTTTTCTTTTTAGCAGCTGGCCTAGTCCAGTTTTTCTGACTCACAACCTTGCATTACTTTGTATCTATCCCCCTCCACCACCTTGAACCTGCACACCTCTCCTCCCACTCCTGCTTAATTACAGAGGTATCAAAAAACCTGATGTAGAAAAGCAACATCTTTTGACTTAGCTTTTCTGCCTTGCTTCATAGGAATCCCCAGTAGTGTGCTCACATGTAAGTACACTTACTATATTTTACTAAACTGCTACTGCCCTGTTTTCAGCTCCTATCTCCTGTGAACCCTCTGCACACTTCTAATTTCCACAAAGTGCCTTATGCCAGTGCCTCCTTACCTCTGAGCTAGTTCTCAGCTTCACTGGTAACTTACTGCTGGCTTTCTTCCTTCTCCTTGGCTCTACCCACTCTGTTCACCCTGCGGGCTCACTCTGCTCCACTACCCTGCCCCCTATTTCCACCTGCCCCCACTACTCCTACTTTTATTTCAGCTACTCCCCACCCACTCAACACAGCCATCCAGTCAAAACCTTCCCCTCTTTGCCCCTCCTCCTTTTACACACAGTAATTAAATGTATCACTAATTAAAGACATCACTCTTCCATTACCCCATCTCACCCCACAGCTCTTCTTTCCAGCTACAAATCCCCCCAGATTAACCTACCTTTTTCCAACCATGCTTTCCTTACCGTTCCTAACCCACTGAACCCCCATCTCCCTCCTACTACTCCTAACAACTTTATACCATGCCATCTCCTATACCCTCCAATCAGTTTCCATCTTTCTACTCCTTTCCATACTTCCACACAAAACAATCTCCTCCCTCACACAAATAATCATTTCTTTTCTATATCCTGCTCTCTGTTTCAGCTCAACCCTCTGCACCTTTTTAATCCTAAAATTATTTCCACTACTACAAAGACACTTACTCTTAAACAAATACTAGACCATCCAGAATAACCTAAATCCAAACCAAAACACACTAAAATAACTTCCTTCAATAACCTCGTCTTAGCTGGAGACATTCATCAAAACCCCGGACCTAACCCTCCCACAAATAATTACCACTCCCCTTCCTCTAACTTTTCATCCCCCTACAAGACTTTTAAAATTTTCACACTCAGTGCCCAGAGTCCCAACAACAAAGCACATCAGTTTCAAGCATGGCTAAATCATAACCAACCTGACATTGTAGCCATCTCTGAAACTTGGTTCAAATCCCACATCTCTGAATCTGAAATCCTACCCTCTGGATTTCACACTCTTAGATTTGAGACCCCAAAGAAAAAAGGTGGAGGTGTTGCATTAATCTATTCCAATCTACTTACCTTAATTCACCTACCAAACCCCATTCCTAAATTCGCCAGTGCAGAACTAACAGTCGGTCTATTAAAAATGAACAATCACAAAAGCCTCTGTATCATCGCCCTTTATATCCCATCCAGAAATAACATCTCAACCCTTGAAGACATACTCCAATGGGCCTCGGCTGAAGGATTGGGAGGGTGGCCTAATGGTTAAGGTGTTTGTCTTACAAACACAAGGTGCAGGGTTCGAGTCTCACAAGGGATAATTGGCTAAGCTTAAAATGGTTTGCAAGGGCAGTTAGCTTAGTAAGAATCTATGAATCTATGAATCTAAACCTTGAAACTTACATACTAGACAATGTAAACATCGATTGGAATAAAATCAACAGTCCCGTGCCCTCCCTGTCCATTAACCTCTTTAACTTTACTCAAGTAATCCACTCCATCACCAGACCCAATAAAACAAATCCCCCAGTATCCACTCTTGATTGGATCTTAGTCTCCCATCCAAATAAAATTAACTCTGTCACCATCCCTGACTGTATTAGTGACCACCTCCCAGCATTCATTTACCGTGCAACCACCTCCCATCCACACCAACATAAATATATTCAGACCCACAACCTTAGTAAATTTGACCCCAAAACCTTCTCTAACCATCTCAAACAAATTAATTGGAGCATTCAAAAAACCCTTCAACTTGATAAAGCCATAGACCACTTTAATTCTACTTCCTAGACACTCTAAATTCCCCAGCTCCACCAAGGAAAAAAAAAGTAAAAACTAAAACTGCCCCTTGGCTAACCAAAGAAACAAAGCAAATTATGCATCAAAGAGACAAATCCTGGAAATTTACCAAAAGAATAAACTTCCCGAAACCCTTCTCCAATATACACACCTCCGTAACTTTGAAAAAAAAACATATCTTCAAAGATAACAAATCCTACTATACTAAGCTCAAACCAAGTCAAGTCAAACCATCCCCAAAACCCTAAGTTTTTTGGAACTCCATAAACTCACTCCTCAACCCAGGCTCCAAAAATAACCCATGTCCAGACCCAAGTAAATCTGACCTCGAATTAGCCTCACTATTCAACTCTTTCTTTTCCCAACAATGACCCATCTCTCCTACATTCTACCTCATCTAAGTCCCCAAATAATTTCCCCCCTATGTTTGAGCTTAAACCTGTCTCCACAAACTATATAAGAAGACTTCTATCCAAACTTAGACCCTGCTCCAATGCACCTGACAACATCCCCTCTTCTTTTCTCAAATCTGCTGCCGATGGTATAGCTCTCCCAATTAGTATCCTAATTAATAGATCTATAAAGGAATCCTATGTCCCTAAACTCTGGCATTCCACCTTTATTCTTTCTCTCCACAAGGGAGGCAAAATCACTAACATTTCAAACTTCTGCTTATAGATCTTCTCTCTCCAGTCTCCAAAATCCTAGAAAAATGCATCCAGGTGGTTGACACAGCCTATCTAGATCTTGCCAAGGCTTTTGACACCATCCCACACTCTGGAATTATAGATAAACTCACTAAACTAGGTATAAATCCCTATGTCACAAGATGGGTTGCCAACTGGCTCACTGACAGAACCCACACTGTGAAAGTAGCAGACTCCAAATCCAACTTCAGACCAGTGACAAGTGAAGTACCACAGGGTTCAGTATTGGGTCCTCTCCTGTTTGGTATCTACTTCACTGAAGTACAGGCCAACACAGAAGGTCTTTGGCTAACGAAGTTCGCAGATGATGGCAAACTAGGAGCCATAATCAAAACTCCAAAAGATGTGGACATCCTACAAAAGGGCCTCGCTGAGACAGATGCCTGGTGTCAAAGCCATGGCCTCAAGCTCAATGCAAAAAAGTGCATTGTCATCCCTTTTGGTAAAAACTCAGTACCCATGAACTACCACATAGGCGGTAGTCTACTTAACACTGAAAGTGTGATAAGAGACCTTGGGACACAGGTGGACAGTAGTCTCTCCTTTGATAATCACATCGCCACAGTAGTCAGGAAATCCTTCTACATGGCACACTTCATCACAAAAGGTTTCTCATCCAGGAAAAAAGAGGTAATTGTTCCCCTCTACTCATCACTCATTAGACCCATTATAGAGTACAATGCCCCTTTTGGTATGTATCTCACAAGACATCTACAACAACTGGAAAGGCCACAGATATACCTCACAAAGAGGATTACTGGCCTCAAACAGATGCCCTATGCAGACTGTCTCAAAAAACAGCAGCTTTACCCCGTTGCATATCGCCTACTCAGAGGCGATCTCTGCCTAATACACAAAGCTATGTCAAACCCAGAGCTTTTAGACATGCTCCACTTAAAGAAATCCAAATCCATATGAGCTACACGGTCTAGGGACCTAAACCTTGTCACCACAATAAACAGAACATGCTGGAGGGATAGATTCCTGTCCCAGAGACTTCCCATACTCTGGAACAAACTACCTATCTATATCAAACAAAGCTCCTCATTAGCGCTCTTCAAGAAAAATCTTGATGATTGGATGGGAGATAGGAAATTCACCCCGGGGATCACTTCTGTGGCTCTGCTCGACAGTGGCACAGGAAAATAATTTTCTTGGGTGGCGAAAGCCAGGGTACCATTGGCTAGGCTTATATAGGCCCTAGGGCCAATAGCCTAGTACCTACCTATGAACCTATGAACCTATGAACTTATGCCTTTACTGACTAAAAATAACTTCTTACCCCTACTCAACATGGCTTCTGACCAGGACATAACACCATAACAGCTCTACTCTCATTCATAGAAACTGTAATTCAAGCCCGAGATTCTGAGAACTTAATATCCACAGTGCTCCTAGATCTCTCTAAAGCATTCAATACTATTTCCCATAAGCACCTTCTAAGTCATCTATAAAACCTAAATCTCTCCCAAAACACACTTTCCTGGTTCTCAAGCTATTTGTCAGATAGTTATCAGGCTGTGAAATGGAAAAAAAGCACCTCACTTTTCTTACCCACTCCTACCTAAGTACCACAGGGGTCCATCCTTGGATCAATGCTGTTTAATATCTTTATCAATAACTTTCACTCTGCTATTTCTAATGCCAAAGTCATCCAATATGCAGACGACTCTACACTTGTCTGCTCTGCCTCTAACCTCTCTGAGCTCCTATCTAAAACTCAGACTGCCTTCTCAACTACTGAGATCTGGATGTGCCAAAATCATCTTTCTCTCAATGCTAACAAATCTAAAATACTACTATTCACTCCTTCAAAATCTTTCCCTGTTGATGAAAATTCCTTCCAAGTCCTTAGCCAAAGCAACTCTCAGATCAAAGTTGTTCCCTTTGCCAAACTACTCGGTGTAACTATAGACGAACACCTCAAGTTCGACATCCATATTCAGCAAAATATAAAGAAAACCCACCAAAAACTAGGTATGCTATATAGGAACAACCACTTCTTCTCTAATTCTACCAAGCATACTCTGGCCTCCTTTTACCTCCTCCCATCCCTTCTGGATGGTGCTCCACTACTAACTAACCTATCCTTTTCCATCACTTCCAAACTTGAAAGCTGTTATAACAAAATTTTCTAAATTTGCCACCAAAGCCAAGCATTCCATACATCACTGTGTTACCCTCCAATCCCTCAACTGGTTAGAATTCACAAATTATCTGGACTTCCTCCAGCTTACTGCAGCACATAGTCTAATATTTAATCCAACCAAATGCCCAGCTCTAACCAACATCCTTTCCCCATACACCTCAAACAGAACTCTCAGATCTGAACACCAAAACTTGATTACTATCCGCAAACCTAAACATCCTGCTGGACAACTTCTCCTCTCCTGCTCCTTAGGTAAGAAATGTGACTCTCCCTTCCACACTAAATACAATGTCAAATACAAACAACTTCAAAACACAGCTTTACACCTACTTCTCCTCCAAATGGAAATTAAACTGCATTATCCCTACCTAGAACTCTTTAACAAAAGCCCCTGGGAGGGTATCCTCCTGAGTTCCTAAGCACCTTATAGCTGGCTATAACCTTCTATAGCTAATTCCCATAAGATCTCTCACACTCTGTAAATATTGTAAATAGCTTTTGACTTTGACTTTAACTGTGTGAATTTGTTAAAATGTATCTGCACCATATTCTTCCATCATGGGCAATATTGCTCACACTTTGTATTATTTGATATGTATTTGTAGTTGTACCCAATTTTTATTGGACTGCTATCTTTACTGTAATCTGTTTCATGGAGCTTTTCTCCCCAAGTCTCCACTGAAAACGGACTCTCTGGGCCCAGTGGACTTCCCCAGTATTCAAACTGGAAATAAAATAAAATAATAAATAAAATAAATAATCAGTACTGCATGGGAGATGGAAGATGAGAAAGATAATAATCAGTACTGTGGGAAAGAAGGAGGATGAGAAGGATCATAATCAGTACTGTGCGGAAGGAGTAGGAGGATAAGGATCATAATCAGTACTGTGAGGAAGGAGGAGGATAAGAAGGATCATAATCAGTATTGTGAGGAAGAGGATGAAAAGTATCATAACCAGTACTGTGAGGAATGAGGGTGATGAGAAAGATCATAATCAGTACTGTGAGGATGGAGGAGAGTGAGAAGTATCATAATCAGTTGTTTGAGGAAGGAAGAGGATTAAAAGGATTATAATCAGTTCTTTGTGGAAGGAGGCAGATAAAAAGGATCATATCAGTAGTTTGAGGAAGGAGTAAGCTGAGAATTATCATAATCAGTACTGTGTGGAAGAAGATGACAAGGATCATAATCAGTACTGTGAAGAAGTAAGAGGATGAAGAGGATCATAATCAGTTCTGTCATGAAGGAGGAGGATGAGAAGGAGCATAATCACTATTGTGAAGAAGGAGGAGGATGGGAACAATCATAATCAGTACTGTGAAGAAGTTGGAGGATGAGAAGAATCATAATCATTACGGTGCGGAAGGAGGAGGAGAAGAAGCATAATCAGTACTGAGAGGAAGGAGGAAGCTGATAAAGGTTATAATCAGTACTGTCAGGAAGGGGGAGGATGAGAAGGATCATAATCAGTACTTTGAGGTGAAGATGAGAAGGTTCATAATCAGGACTGCGAAGAAGGAGGATGTTGAGGAGGATGATAATCAGTACTGCATGTAAGAAGGGCGATGAGAAGGATCATAATCAGTACTGTGGGGAAGCAGAAGATGAGAAATATCATAATCAGTATTCTGAGAAAGAAGGAGGATGAAAAGGATCATAATAAGTACTGTCAGGAAAAAGGAGGATGAGAAGGATCAAAATCAGTACTGTGAGGAAGGAGGAGGATAAGAAGTATCATAATCAGTGCTGTGAGGAAGAGGATGACAAGTATCATATCCAATGCTGTGAGAAATGAGAACGATGAGAAAGATCATAATCAGTACTGTGAAGATGGAGGAAAGTGAGAAGTATCATAATCAGTTCTGTGAGTAAGGAAGAGGATAAGAAGGATTATAATCAGTTCTCTGTAGAAGGAGGCAGATGAAAAGGATTATATCAGTAGTTTGAGGAAGGAGTAAGATGAGAATTATCATAATCAGTACTGTGTGGCAGAGGATGACAAGGATCATAATCAGTACTTTGAGGAAGGAGGGCAATGTGAAAGAGCATAACCAGCACTGTCAGGAAGGAGGAGAGTGAGAAGGATCATAATCAGTAGTGTGAGGAAGGAGGAGGATGAGAAGGATCATAATCAGTTCTGTGAGGAAGGAGGAAGATGAGAAAGAGCATAATCACTACTGTAAGGAAGAGGCTTTGAAGATCATAATCAGCATTGTGGGGAAGGAGGAGGATGAAAAGGATCATATCAGTACTGTGAGGAAGAAGGGGATGAGAATAAGCATAATCAATATAGCAATGAAGGAGGAGGATGAGAAGGATCATAATCAGTAGTTTGAGGAAGGAGGAGGATGAGAGGGATCATATTTACTACTGTGAGGAAGGTGAAGGATGAGAAGTATCATAATCAGTACTTTGAGGAGAGGATGAGAAGGTTCATAATCAGGACTATGAGGAAGGAGGAGGATGAGAAATTCATATTCAGTACTGTGTAAAAGAAGGAGAATGAGAAGGATCCTAATGAGTAATGTGGGGAAGGAGGGGGATGAGAAGGGCCATAATGAGTACTATGAGAAAGGAGGTGGATGAGAAGGATTATAATCAGTGCTGTTAGGAAGGAGGAGGAGGATGAGAAAGATAATAATCAGTACTTTGGGGAGAGAACGAAAAGAGTCATTATCAGTACTGTTAGGATAGGACGAGAAGGATTAAAATCAGTAATGTGAGGAAGGAGGAAGATGAGGAGGATTATATTCAGTATTGTGTGGAATAAGGAGGATGAGAAAGAACATAATGAGTACTTCAAGGAAGAGTATGAAAAGGATCATAATCAATACTATGAGAAGGAGGATGATGAGAAAGATCATGATCAGTACTGTGAGGATGGAGGAGAGCGAGAAGTATTATAATCAGTTATATGAGGAAGGAAGAGGATGAGAAGTATTATAACCAGTTCTGTGTGGAAGGAGGCAGATGAAAAGGTTCATATCAGTATTTTGAGGAACAATTAAGATGAGAATTATCTTAATCAGTCCCGTGTGAAAGAGGATGACAAGGATCATAATCAATACTGTGAGGAAGGTTCATAGGTTGGTACTAGGCTATCAGCCCTAGGGCCTATACAAGCCTAGCCATAACAATTCCCTGGCTATTTCTTCCCACACTATTTACTTCCCTGGACCCCTGTCTAGCAGGCGACTGACGTGATCCCCGGGGTGAATTTCCTTTCTCCCATTCAATCGTCAAGGTTCCTTTTGAAGAGGACCACAGAGGCACTCTGCTTGACATCTATGGGCAATCTATTCCAGAGTCTGGGGAGTCTCTGGGTCAGGAACCTATCCCTCCAGCATGTTTTATTGTGATGACAAGGTTTAGATCCCTGGAGCATGTGGCTCTGAGGGATTGGGATTTCTTTAAGTGTAGCATGTCCAACAGCTCTGGGTTTGACATGACCTTGTATGTTAAGCAAAGATCGCCTCTGAGTAGACGATATGCAACAGAGTATAGCTGGAGTTTTTTAAGGCGGTCAGCGTAGGGCATCTGCTTTAGGCCTGTGATTCTTTTAGTGAGGTATTAGGAGGGCAAGGAGGGCAACATGAAAGAGAATAACCAGCACTGGGAGGAAGGAGGAGAGTGAGAAGGATCATAATCAGTAGTGTGAAGACGGAGGAGAATGAGAAAGAGCATAATCACTATTGTGAGGAAGGAGGAGGATAAGAAGCATCATAATCAGTATAGCGAGGAAGGTGAAGGATGAAAAGGATCATAATCAGTATGTTCAGGAAAGGTGGAGGATGAGAAGGATCATAATCAGTGCTGTGAGGAAGAAGGAGGATGAGAAGGATAATAATCAGTACTGAGAGGAAGGAGGAAGATGAGAAAGATCATAATCAGTACTGCGAGGAAGGAGGTGGATGAGAAGGATCATAACCAGTACTTTGAGGAGAAGATGAGAAGGTTCATAATCATGACTATGAGGAAGGAGGAGGATGAGAAGATCATATTCAGTACTGTGTAAGAAAGGAAGGGTGAGACCTATGCAGCCCAACTGAAGAAACTCCAGCTGTACTCGGTTGCATACCGCTTACTCAGAGATGATCTCTGCCTGACATACAAGGCCATGTCCAACCCAGAATTGATGGACATACAAAAAGAAATCTCCAAGAGCCACACTCCCTAGGGATCTTAACCTCACCACAACAATAAATAGGACATGCTGGAGGGATAGATTCCTGTCCCAGAGACTCCCCATGCTTTGGAACAGGATTCCAATCTACATTAGGCAGAGCCCATCACTAACACTCTTCAAGAGAAACCTTGATGAGTGGATGGGAAACAGAAAAGTTACCCTGGGGATCACTGCAGTGGCTCTGCTGGACAGTGGCACAGGGAAATAATGGTTCTGCTGGACAGTGGAACAGGGAACAAATCTAAGGGGGCGGCAAAAGCCAACACATTCTGGCTAGGCTTATAGATGCCGTCGGGCAGATAGCCTAGTACTTACCTATGAACCTATGAACCTAAAAAGGATCCTAATGAGTACTGTGGGGAAGGAAGAGGATGAGAAGAGCCATAATGAGTACTGTGAGGAAGGAGGAGGATAAGAACGATTATAATCAGTACTGTGAGGAAGGAGGAGGATGAGAAAGATCATAATCAGTACTTTGCAGGGAGAATGAAAAGAGTCATTATCAGTACAGTTAGGGGAGGATGAGAAGGATCACAATCAGTACTGTGAGGAAGACGAAAGATGAGAAGGATCATAGTCAGTACTGTGAGGAAGGAGGAAGATGGGAAGGATCATAATTAGTATTCTGAGGAGTAAGAAGCATGAGAAACATAATAATCAGTACTGCAAGGAAGAGTATGAGAAGGACCATAATCAGTACTATGAAGAAGGATGATGATGAGAAACATAATTAGTACTGTGAGGAAGAGGATGTCAAGGATCATAATCTATACACTGAGGAGGGGAGAGGATGAAAAATATTGTAATCTGTACTGTAAAGAAGGGTATGACAAGGATCATAATCAGTACTATGAGGAAGTGAATGATGAGAAGGATCATAATCAGTTCTGTGTGGAAGGAGGAGAATGAGAAGGACCATAATCAGTATTGTGAAGAAGAGGATGAGAAGGAAAATAATCACTACTGTGAGGAATGAGGACATTGAGAATGATCGTAATCAGTACAGTGAGGAAGGAGGAGGATGATAAGGATCATAATCCATAATGCCAGGTAGGAGGAGGATGAGAAGGATCATAATCAGTACTGTAAGGAAAGAAGAGTTTGAGAAAGATTATAACAGCACTATGAGGAAGAAGTAGGATGAGAATTAGCATAATCCATATAGCAAGGAAGGAGGAGGATGAGAAGGATCATAATCATTATTTTGTGGAAGGAGGTGTATGAGAAGGATCATAATCAGGACTGTGAGGATGGAGAAGGATGCGAAGGATCATGATTACTTTGAGGAGAGGATAAGAAGGATCATAATCAGTACTGTGAGGAAGAAGGAGGATGAGAAGGATCATACTCGGTATTGTGAGGAAAGAGGAGGTTGATAAGGATCATAATTAGTACTGTGAGGAAGGCGGTGGATGACAAGGATCATAGTCAGTACTGTGAGGAGGGAGGAGGATTAAAAGGAGCCTTGCGTAATCCAGAGATGGTCACTATGGATGACGCATGTTAAGTGTGGAAATACTCAGATTGTGCTGCAGTGCTTTCAAAGAAGATGGATAACCTCTGCTAACTCCTTTCTTGAAGGGAAACAAAATATCCTGAGAAGACATTCTACAGCATCATTTTTTTTGTCCTGACTTGGTTCATTAAAGAGCCCAGAAACAGGTCTATATTATAAGTATGAAAGACCTTTTCAGCAAATACGAAACAGTGACACATATTGCACGAACCGCAAAAACACCGAATGCCCTAAACCGGGAAATTCAAAATCTCGAATCGTCATAGTTGGCCAACCCCACCGCCCGCTGCATACTACCTACCCAAACAAAATAAATAAACCACATACATACACTAAACAAAACCCTACTTCTAACCTTCACTAAACCTTGCATACATTACTATCTATGCACTTACCTTAACCCACACCCTAACCCTAAGGTCCGTAACTATCGCACACTTACCTTAAGGAGCTATACCACAGAAGGGCCAACTATGATGATTTGACATTTCAAATTTCAAGCTTCGGGACGATCTGTGTTTTCGCTGCTCGCTGAATATGTGTTGATGTTTCCGTATTCGTGTAAGTGGACCTTCGTTGTTCTAATAGGGAACCCCCAGAAACTACATTTTTCCATTTTACCATCACATAAAAAGTCTAAAGCACTGGACATCATGGGTAAGAGTATATTCTTCACTTCCACACAATGACTTTGAAGTCTCACTTGTCCATGTTCATGTCTTCCAGAGTAGATCAAGAGCTTTAGTAGCTTACACTGTTTGGAAATCTGCAGTCATGGTTATTGACGGTCACTTATTAGAACTCTTAGGATAACCCTCTAGAATGGACTGTCATGGTGGATGAATTCTAATCCTTTGAGGAGAAAGAAATCTGCGTGCTTCTCTATATGGATGACTGAAGTCTTGGGTCCCATCACGCTACCCCCTTGATCATGTCCTTAAATTAGGAATTTCCTACACTGTAATTTCAGGAGAGACCTTAAGCTGGAAAATGTTTTCTTTAACTACATCCTAGCTAATTGATTTCACTAACAAAAAGCTGGACATTCTTGTGCAACTTAAAGTGTCACATTAGACACTGCTGTGCTTTCTGCAAATGATGGTAGCACTTATGTTTATGTTTTTTTACATGCACTGGACCAAGAGGTGGTAGGGGCTACAAAATCACCATGCAGTTGCACATCTCTTGGTGTAATACCATGAAACTAGGCCTTAGAATGCTGGACTATTCAAACTAAACTCCATCAGAGCTCTTTTTCCTTCATCCACACCCTTTGCAGGTCCTGAATGTGGATACTTCACTGGTCAGATGTGACAGATTGTGTTGGCTCATCCACTCTTCTGGAGAATCACCCCACTTAAAAAAGGGCTCTATACCAAGCAGCTGAAATGTCATGCATTTTTCCTGCTTCTCAGTCATCTGCAAGAAAAGGAACTTATAGGGTCTCTTCTGATCTAGTCCAACAAATCTGTCATCTGCTAGCTAATTAAGGAAGGAGGTAAATGTTCAAACCCCTTTATAGAAAAGTGCTGCATGTCTGGCAGTGACTCATAGACAAGGGCAACTCCCCGTCCATGGGTCACATTCTAGGTGAAGTGAAGTGAAGATGTTTGGCAAACTCCCAGAACCACTTCTTCATTCCTCTCCTGGAGTAATGGATTCATGGAGTTTTGCTTAATTCAAGTCTTCTATGGCTATAATATTTTGGAGATCAACATATTTGCTAACAAGAAAAGAGCAATCCTCTTCTTTTGTACAATTCAGTAATGTAAGATGGAGTTTGTCATGTATGCATTTTCCATCTCATGGCAATGTGGATTTCTGCACAACTTCCCACATTTCTGCTTGATTATGGCCAAAATTGAATTATCACTTGTCCCTATTAGCCAAAAGCTGCATGATGTTTGGTTCTCTCTTTTCTGGACAGATTGGAAATACTAGAGGCTCTAACCAAGGAGACTTCCATTGGCTGGGGCAATATCTGTTTTCAACACAGATTTTATAACTTGAAGAAAAAAGAAAAGTATTTGATGGAATAGTTAAGTAACAACAAATCTATCAGAAGTATGAGGCCAGACAATGAAGGTGGTAATGTGGTTATGGATATAGCAGATTATAATAGTAAGATGATGGAGATTTTATGGAATAGTGATAAATATTCTGCATCTTCCAAAAATGAAATTAATGTGTCATATTTAAAATATAGCTATTATATTAATGATTTGCTATTACAAGGTGTAATTTATAAAGACTTATTCAATTATTTGCATAATGTCTTTTGGAGAAGATAGAGGCATCCACCATTACTTCCTGGGTTCTCCATGTGAACCAGTTTGCTATCCAGTAAATTGTCTCACAGGTAGAATAATTTTGCTATCCACTAAGTTACAGAGGGGTTAACATTTAGCTGGGAGAGTTTATCTATGATGCCTGAATGAGGGACTCTGCCAAACATCTTTGTGAGATTCAGATACACAGTCTGCATTGATTTCATCTTGGCCATTTTTTCAGAGTCATTTTCAAAGAAGTCAATGAGATTAATTAACTAATTAATTAATGAGGTCATGACCTGCCCTTGACGAATCAAAATTGGTTTTAGGTTGAGAGTCTGTAGGTCACCTATATCTCTATGTATTAATTTCATAAAAGCACTACAAAAGAGACTGGTCAGGGTTATGGCTGTAATTACCCTGGTCCACTGAAGCCCCACTCTTGTGCAAGGGAATGACTGTTGCTGTCCTGTATTCATATGGCAGAAAGCAGGTTTTGAGGCTAATATTGAATAGCCTCTGCAGGTCTGACAGGTCATTTTTCGGGCTAACCAGTAGGCAGCTTGATATGCTATCCAGCCTCACAGACTCAGTATTCTTGGCCTTTGACAGTTCTTTGAGAACTCGCTGTTGGAAGATTTGAAGGTGGTATAGAAGTGGCTATTTTTTTTTTGAGAATGTTGGAGGGAGAGGAGTTGAATGTAGAGCTGAGGTTCTGTGCTAGTAGATTTGGTATGTCCTCTGGGTCCCAGTATGTGATGCCATTTATTATTAGCACTGGAAGGTGCTGGGCATTGTTTCTGAGATTTCTAACACAGTTAAAGAAGGCTTTGTGGTTATCGTTTGACTGGCTGGCTGTTTGATCTCATATCTGGCTTTTGTTGATTTGATAGTATCCAGAGCTCCATGTTTAGCTTAGCAAGATCATTTTTTTGCTTTTTGATATTTTTACCTGCAATGATTTTTCGTTTATTATAGCATAGGGGATTTATATTTGAATTTGTCATTTTATTTGTTTCTGCAGGGGATAGATGCATCTATAGAACTATTTATATGTGCGTAAAATGGTTTACCTTTGAATGACTGAATTGCATTATGCGAACGGTCCTTTCCGTGAACCGTAATGCCGAAATACGGACAACATCAAAGGATCAAATGTCGAAAATGGTTTGCTGGAAAACCATTTCCAACATTTGATCCATGTGTTTGAATTGGAAAAAAGCATTTGCTTATTTTCCATTCAAACACATGGTGAATCGGTATTGTGGTTCTTTGCAGCTGTACTTTCGACGTTTTGCATGTCGCACATACGGCTTTCAACAAAATAAAGGTAAACCGTGTATAACTTGTCAGTGAATTATTCCTGATAAGCAGCAGGGTTGTTGATGTTAAAGGGACTTCTGAATTTAGCCATGTCACCCCTCAGTTTTTTAGATTAACCTTGGCATAATCTTTGAATACTGAGGTACTGCATGATGATTCAGGCTTCACTCTTAAGGTGAATGTGACTGACTTGTCCAATTTGATGATGGAGGAGGTTACAACTGTTGTGGAGCAATGCTGCACTATATTGGTAAGGAACAGGACCAGTATGTTTTTGTCCCTGTTTGGGTTAGGGACTAACTGGTCCAAAGAGTTTATATTGATAAAGTCTGAAAATCTCTGGGCACACATGCTTGAAGATGTATAAGTCTCCCAGTTTTTGGATGAACACTCTACATTGAAGTGAAGGTACTAGTCAGAGGTACATGAATCTTGCACTTAGTGAATAAGAAGTCCATTTTTGCATATTTAGTCTTTCTGTTCTGGAATGCACAGGTACAGGTCTTGTAATTTTGGACGATTGCTGCAGAATGCACAAGAAGACAAGTAACTCTAGTTTCTCGTCCCGCAGAAAAATTCAGTTTCTATGAATTCAGTTGTCGCAGGTAAAGTAACATCCAGCTTAAAATAAGTTAAGTATTATGATCTTATTTTCAAGTTAAATGTTAATCTACTGGTCCCCAGGTCAATATAACTAAATGTTTTCTTTCTTAACTATACTTGGGTACTATGAACAAAGGCTATATAGTGAGTGCAAGAAAGCACTTGCTTTGTAGATAATACTTGATTACAGTTTATTTACTTTTACACTACAAATAAAATATTAACACAAATAGACCATGTTTTCACTCTTCCACTTAAAATAAGGCATTTTTCTGCTTATGAAGTACTCCAGTTTCCATAAACCCACCAAGTGAAACGGATGGCAATTCTAACTGTTGCTGGTCTGAAACTACAGGAAGCTGCTTGCTACAAATGTGAAAAGCAGTTTAGCAACTTGCTGCATGTAAATTAACACACAAGGACTTCAATACTTCACTTATAGCCAAACATGCTTTATCAGCACTCATTTATAAAGTTGCACTATCTTCACACATTCATAAAACAAGTCCACTGTTGCACTTCTGCAGTCATCACCACCTGTTGATAGAGTCCCCCCCCCCCCCCAGCAATTTGTGTCTGGAGAAGCTCTCCCCTATGCTCCATCCTACTTATGGCTCCGGTGAAGACACCTACAAAGTACAAACCATGAGTTAGAAGGGCAACAATCTCCCCAGAGGAAGTATAGTTATGAATGTTGTACATTCGAGCTGCAGATTGTGGTCTAAACTGCAATGAAAAACACCCATCAATGCAGTGCCAATTATAAACAAGATGTTATTTTAAATAATTAAAATAATTAAGTTAGGGAAAGCTTTGCAGATCACATTAAAAGTGTTCAAATGCTACATGTGGCCCATGTGCTGGGAATTTGGAACCCTTGTGTTACAGTTATAATGACGTAAATAGTTTTACTATGTAACCCTGAATGTCAGAATGCCAAGGAGTCTATACACTGAAATATAATGCCCAAAACTCAAAAGGATGAACATTTTAAATTCAAGTGTTTGCCCCCTGCACACCCTGAAATGGAGGCAAACCCTTATACCCTACAAACCTTTATATGCCAATTATATGGTAGATCAACTCAAACAAAGGAAACATCTACAAAACAAATGAATCTCTGCTGGTGCTTACTTAGAAATCACACTGGCAATGATTTTCTACAGAAAACAGAGATTGTTATTGTCTTGTGTTGTGTAGTGCAGTTTCTGCAATGTCTTCAGTACTACAGTAGCTCTAATTACAAACACTCATGCCATTTGCTAATATGAATGAGGGGCTTCATTATTGCTTCCATATTTCCTGCCATGTCTTGAGCATCTGAGACTGTTAACCATAATATATTACTAAGGAAATGGAAAAAGTTCATCTTTTGAGAAAACCCAATAAATTAGATTGAAAACTATGGTTCTGCTACATTTCCAAATGTTAACAAGCTGAAAGGTTGAAAAAAATGCCTGAAACACAGAAGGGCAAAAAAAAATCAACTTTAATTGATTTTTGCAGGAAGGACAAGCCCAAATATATGTCACCCCAACTTACATAAGCCAACTCCATGTTTGCACCAACTGACAAAAGTGAGAAATCTTCCAAAACAAGTGAATTAGACCTCACCAGCAATGATTGCCGAAGGAAAACAGAGACATTAGAAAAAAGATAATATGTGTAATGTTACCATGCAGAAACTGAAGGCAAAGCAGTGGCATATGTCTTATTGTGGTGTCCGTCATCCAGATAGGAATGAAGCTGAATGGAGACAAATGTCTGCAATCTAGATTCATAGCAACCCCAACACGTATTAGTCCAAGTTTCTAACGTGATAAGGAGTGTGAAAATCACTTAGAAGGAAACGAAGTAGAAATATTCATGAAATTAGTAATCCCTTATTGTGAAGTAGCATAGATGAGACCAAAAGTTGTGAACGTTATTTCACTGATAGTGAAAACTGTGGGTGTATCAACAAGATGCTATTTAGACGACTGAAAATTAAGCAGTAATATATTAATCTTAAGTACTAGAAGAAGGTTCTACACATACAGTTGAACATGCCATAGAAGGTTTGAGTGTTGCAGGTTTGCATACTGTATATAAGCTACAGAGGTATGAATATCCTATTTAAGGATAAGACATACCAAGGACAGTGGACACAGGATGATATTTTCTGTTATCCTAACAGAGTACTAATCCTAGTTACTTCCAAGGTAAGGCCTACACCCATCCTTCAGATATTACAACAAGGAATCTGGATCAAAAACATAAAATGAGATTCAACTGATCTTCAGATCAATAGGTGAGTTAAATAATACAGAGTGGGTCTTGGATGCACTGATAAGGAAAACATGGTGGTAGAGTTATGAGTGAACACATAGTAGATGAAACAGAAGGTTGAGGGCATTATTTGATATCTTATTAGACCTGTACACCTGGATGAGTTCCTATCACTCATTCATTCACACATTTACTTTGTCATTGTTTTATTCATTACTTCATTTTCCAGCTACCTAACTACTTTATGTCAAGGTTGCAGGAAACCTATTATTGACATCCAGTTTAGTGAGGCTGAGAATATGATAACTGGAAGATCACCGGTTTGGGTTTAACGGATGTTAGAGTCAAAGAAGAGAGAAAACATGATGGCTATGTTTATTCTCATAGTCGCTTGGTCTGAGTTAGTATAACTTTGCAGTTTGTGAACGTAAAAGTTCGAATTTCATATGGTCAAAGTTCAAAACTTCAATAAAAAATATAAAAACAAATTGTTTTTTTTTTTTACGTTTATGCAGGGGGCAAGCCGCTTGCACCCCCACACCCCCTGCTAATTAAATATACCAACACTGAGATTGCACTACAGTGAAGACAATGGTAAATTTCCCATTCCGTGGTGTACGACAATCTCTATTAAAATTGATTGAAGTTTCAAAACCCTCTAGCGTATGGTCTCAACCATATGAAGTTTGAAGTTTTGAAACTTCGAGCTTTCAAAGTAGACACACACACACACACACACACACACACATCTCTATATATATATATATATATATATATATATATATATATGTGTGTGTGTGTGTGTGTATAAATAATTAATTCAGAGGTGTGTAGTCACCCCCTGCAGTAATAATGATTTTGGGGATCAACACCCTTAGAGTGATGCTGTTTTGAGATGCAGCCTACCATGGTTTTAGATGTTTTAGGCTAACTTGATCATGTGTCACTTAAATGAGAAACGGATATTCTTATTAAATCCCAAGACTGCAGGGGAGCATAACCCCATACTAACACTCACTGTGTCCAGAACAAAGGAACTAATTATGAGGTCTATATTATAAAGCCGAAAGCTCTAAAGAGCGAATACAAGTACATTGACATATAAAGAATGATGTACAAAAATAGTGAAACACGTATTGAATGAAAATCAGGACATCGAACGCATTTGTTTGGCCAGCAGCACGATCATGGGGATAAAGAGATATATCCTTTTCCCCACTGTAGTGCGGTCTCGGAGTTGGTATATTTAAGTAGGGGGGTATGGGGGACACAGCCTCCCACATGGGGGGTGCAGGGGGGCTTGCCCCCCCTGCAAAAGTGTATTATTTTAGTTTTATTTAGTTAATTTATGTATATCTGCATGGCGCTGTTGTTTAAAGAAACACGTTCGCTGTTTTGATTTTTGCTCAGTACATGTTTCACTATTTTTGTACATCGCTCTTTATGTGTCAGTGTACTTATATTTGCTCTTTAGAGCTTTCAGCTTTATAATATAGACCTCTAATTTTGTACAGGGCTGCTCTCTATCAGAGGATGCACCAGCCATTCTCTTGCAGCTCACACACCTATGTGGAGGAAGATCATTTCACAGTAATGCTCATCTTTGGGATGTGGATGGACACCACATAACACAGTCAAGTCCCAGATAAGCCCAGTAAAGGATGTAGAGCGTCTGTGAAGAAAGTACCCCAACCTGGTGGACATTCAGCATAAATAGGTTACACAATAAGAGAAAGAAACTGCTGTCAAAAAACAAGAGGGAATGGTCCCAGCAAAGGAAGAACTTCCAAACATAAACAAGCAAATTCGACATCTTGTAAAGTCCTCTAAAGCTGATTAAAAAACTAAATTAGCATCCCTACCTATGGTAAATCACAAAGCATTCTTTAGCTACATCTGAAATTTAAAAAGGGAAGGCCCAGCTTAGCGCCATATTAGTTGTGAATGGTACCACTTGTACTGAGACGGAGAACATCGCCAACCTGCTAGCAGATAAGTTTGGTGAAAACCACCTGTCCCAACCAATCACACCCCATAAGATATCTCTCACCAGTGCTCTGCCTAGTATCTCCAGACAGCAGGTCATAGCTGTACTCTCCAAGGCCAAAAGCACAGCCTCTATGGGACCAAATAACATCCCAGGCTGCATATTAAATGATCTAACACAGGAGTTAGTGGAACCACTGAGTATGCTCTTCAGTCTCAGTCTAAACACTGGCTTTGTCCCAGCTGAGTGGAAAACAACCGTAATCCCCTTGCACAAAGGGGGCCCTCAACCAACCCTGGGAGCTATAGACCCATAACCCTAACCAATCTTATCTGCAAGGCCATGGAGAAAATCATCATGGATCTTATTAACAAGGATATAGTTGACCTTCACACGTTTGACCCAACCCAGTTTGGCTTTGTTAAAGATAGATCTTGCCTGCTAAACCTGGTGGACTTCTTTAAGAATGTTACCAAGGCTCTGGTAACAGTTCACACTGCCTGTCTCAACCTAGCCAAGACCTTTGATAGAATACCTCACTCAGGTATCACTGAGAAACGCACACAGCTGGGGATTAACCCTTACATCACTAGATGGGTTGCCAACTGGCTCACAAACAGAACACATACAGTCAAAATTGGGGATGCCAATTCCACTGGCAGAGCTGATCTGTGTTAGGCCCCTTACTATTTGGCATCTATTTTTCAGAAGTTCAGATGAATATAGATGGCCTATGGCTTAACAAGTCTGCTGATGACTGCAAACTGGGTGCAATCATTAAATTCCCCAAAGATGTCAACATACTACAAAATGTGTTTACACAGACAAATGATTGGTGTCAAAGCCATGGACTTAAACTAAACACAAAAAATGTATTATCATCCCCTTCAGCAAAGGAGAAACCCCTGCTGATTACAAAATTAATAATATCCTCCTAAGTCCAAACCCAGTGGTGAAAGATTTAGAACACAAGTTGATAGCAGTCTTAGTTTTGATCAGGTGCCCGCAGTAGTAAGGAAGGCCTTCTACACTGCACACCTCATACATAAGGGTATACATCCAAAGCTAAGGAGGTTATAACTTCATTGTACTCTCTGTCATCAGACCAATAATTCAGTACAATGCTCCCTTCTAGTTGTACCTCACCGGACATCTGCAGCAACTGGAGACTCCTCAGAGGCTTCTCACCAACAAAATTCAGGGCCTACAACACATGACCTTAACAGACAGACTGAAGGCCCTATCACTTTACTCAGTATCATATAGACTACTTGGAGGCGACTTGTGCCTGGCCTATAGAGCATTCTCAAACCTCTCTTGATGAAGCTGCTGTACATCTGCAAATACAATGAGACAAGATTAATTTACTCTTGGGATCTTAACCTAGCCTACGATATTAACAGGACATACTGGAGAGACAGATATGTCTCCAAGATGATACCATTCCTCTGGAACAACCTCCCAATTCATGTAAAACAGAGTTCCTCAATAATCTTGTCTATGTGTAACCTGGACAATTGAATAGGAAACCATAAATGTACACCGGGGGTTTCACTTATGTCCTTCTTAGACAGGGGTAGCCAGTGCTGATCTTAGATTCATGTGCAAACATAGGCTATATATCTTGGTCCATAAGGGAAGACGGGTATAGCATGGCTAGGCTTGCAGAGGCCTTAGGGCCAATAGCCTAGAAACTTCCTATGATCCTATGATCCAAAAATCTGACCAGAGAACCACAAGGTGTGATGCATGACTAACCACCATTCCACAATTTTAGTCACGCAGTATTATTCAGAAAGAAACTGTGGTATCTGACTTATCAATGGATGCTGATCCCATGGTCCAGATGTTTGCACAATGTTTCTGATTTTGCCTCATATTTTTGTTATGTTCCTCATAATATTTGTGGTTTTCTGGCAAATCATAAAGAACTGATGGTACTAAAGACAAATGAGTTTCAGACTTTATATCTTTCAGAAAATGCATACTAATCCAAACTTTGTTAGTCTAGCAACTTTCTGAGTATATAAAACAATATTTAACATCTGTCCTTAATTTTGGGCTTTCATCCAACCATTATTTTTGGTTTTGGTCCTGATTTTTTCACTGAGAGGTTGAGAGTTATGGCCTTAGGGCACAGACCTTATTCTTTAGGATAGTTATACAGGACAGAGCAGAGGTGGGAGAGCTAACAGACTCTAATCCAGTATGATAATTTTAGGTTGCTGCATCAGTAAATAGAGAAACAAAAGTGTACTGGGAGAGTGAGGTGAGATTATTTATGCCTACCACATAGTTTAGCATAATTCCTAAATCAGTGACATCAAACATCACAGTTACAACACAAGATCGGACTTTTGAAAACCAAATGTTGCAAGATTCAGTGATGGATAGCAGGCAACTATAAAGGTGTGATAGTTTTAAATCCATTCAGATGGAAAGCAGGCCATTCTCATAAAAGAAGTCTCAATAGAAGCCACCTTTTTTAAAATTTATTTATGAATCAAATGGATATGTTAACCGATAGTTTAGAAAAGGACCTAGATTCATATTTTTAAAGAACAAAGTTACTAAAGATCCTGTTCAGGCTACTGGTAGGACAATAGCAGTTATCAAACTGGTAAAAAAGTTGACAGCCATGAGGTATAGGGTTTTTGAATAAATAATATGATAGCAAATGAAATTTGAAGTGGTTATGTAAGCAAATAGCTTCTATATTTAAAACTCCCGAGTTGAAGGAGCTAAGACTTATCCTGTACAGGTACTGTGCAGGTTTACTATGTGACCAGAAAATAGAAAGCCCCCTTAGAGCTGACATTGGCATGAAACAATAAGGGGAATTGAAGGAGTCACTTTTGTCTCTAATATCGCCTAATAGGTGATCTTTCTTAGAGTGGTTCAGAGTAACAATCCAGACTAGCTAATTCTTCTTAATTCAGCAAAAAGGTGCATAAATGCACAAAATAATATTTAGATGCTAAATAGGTTAGCAAATTTGGGTCATATGAGATAATGTATAGTTTGCTGCCCAAATCCCTGCTTCATGTAACAGATAAATATCTGCTGAACCATTTTCTTATAAGACCGCACTGGAGAGCTACAGGCCAAGTAAAGAGAAACACACACACACACACACACACACACACACACACACACATATATATATATATATATATATATATATATATATATATATATATATATATATATAGTCTAAGAATGTCAGTGGAATTAAAACTTAGTTTCACAAGTGTCTTGAAAACGGTTTACAGCATGTAACAAAAATACTCTATCTGAATAGACCTTAGAAATATTTCTGTAGATCTCTGGAATAAAAGTGTTCATTACAGCAGACCTTACATAAGTGAAAAAACAATACTAGAAGAAGTTTGGAGCCCTTTTCCATAGGTAAGCCCAAGCAACACCTTCCTCATACACTATTAGCTTAAAAATACAGATGTTAAGTGTCCTCTACTGAGTAAAGGAATCATCAGTTTACATCTCCAACAATCTTTAACTCCAATCAGAGTTTTTAGACTCCCTGTGCATCTTCCTTCATGGTTCCTATATTCTCTTATTTAAAGGGCTGCTGGTGCCACACTTTCTTCACAGCTTCTGCCACTGTTGCAGGAACATATAAATACCTAGCAGATTTGTGGGATTAATTCGACTTCTGCTTCCTCTTTAAATGTTATCTACACACGTAGATGTCAGATGTCACTACATGGTAGGATGATCCCTTCATATTTTTTTGTTTGGTGATAAAAGTATTACATGTAAAGGATACAGTTCCAACATGCTGCTTTCTCATTAAAGCTCAAGTTTAGTAGCCACTATGCATGCAACAGAGATCTTAGGTGGGCAGAGTTGTGCTTGCATACACATTTTCTTTCTGGCCTCTTTGAATGACTGAAGTAGGCACACATATACTTAACTAAATAGGGCAGACTGCAATGCACATAGTTACCATAGTAGGTACACTGGTGCACTGCTTAGAAACTCTCTGTTATTTATTATTTATGCTGGTACCCTTAACCATTCACGTACTATATCAGATTTACAGCTTTATATGCTTTATTTCTAGTGATTATCAACGAATGCCTTACTTGTGACAGATCATTGTATAAAGTCTTGTAATATTTTCTTTAAATAGCTGTCTTGTTTAATTTGTTTAACCATCGGTTCGTACCTGTGTATATTAGAAGGAAGGAGTTAGCGTCACACTTTAGCAGCACAGTCCTGTGAAACGATTGGTTACCATTATTATTGTCACATGCTGAAACTCATGTTATCCATATACTTTTCAGTGTTGTTTCTTAAAAAGTAAGTAGTCAAACATCCAGTAAGGGTGCACAGCATCTGTGCAGAAAGTACCCCGACCAAAGCCTAATGCCTGAAACACTGTTAGTCCTTAAGTGGTCATTTGCATATATCCTATGAATCTCAGCTACAGGGGGCTTAAAGCATTACTCAGTAAAGACTCTAGCTTAGTTGGGTATTTCTTTCGACTTGTTCTGAATGGTTTATCTGTGCAATCTTTTTATTCTTTGGTCTGAACACTATTTGGGATGCTTTGCAGGCACCCTATATTTTATGGACATCAGGCCTGATTTTAAGCTCTGCATTTCTAAAGTATAGCTAAACAAATCACTTATGTTGTGCTGATGAGGTCAAAACAGCATGTCTACAGCTAGAGGGATTTGGCTTCATTGCCCTAATGTATCCATAAAGCCTTAAAAATTAAAAAGTCACGGTTATTCAGAAGTAATGCTGAAATACTGTTATGTCCTTAAGGGGTTATTTGCATATATCTCATGGACCTCCACTACAGGAGTTTTAAGGTGTCACAGAGTAAAGTCTTTATCTTGGCTAGGTTTTCCTTGCAGTGTTTACTGAATGGTTTGCTTGTGTGACATCTTTGGTTTGAACATTGATAGCAAGGACTTCTTGCAAGCAGTATTTTATTCTGAAGCAGTTGAAGTTGTTAAGTAATATATTTGTTCTTATTTCTTGTTATATAGGATTACTTTAACAGTAAGTTCCTGAAATGGCTCTGCTTAAGTTCTAAGCATGAGCCTTTTTACTGAATCAAGTCAGATGTGGTTTTGTATATTAAGTATATGAGTTCTGTATAATACACCTGTAAGATGCAGATTGTAAAGATAATTTTATAGTGTATCACATTAGAACAGGTTTTCTGCATCCTCTGTTTTCTTTATGAGAATAAATTAACTTATTCATTGTGAGTTAATATGGCTTGTTTTTATGATTGAGAATGCAGCAATACATTCTTATAATCATCTATATCAATGAGGTATTTAAAAGAAAGACATTTCTCATCATGTCTTGGTATTTAATGTATTACTGAGTAGACTTTTTGACATTGGGAGGAACACACCAATTAAAGCTTCATTTGTTGTTTACTATGATCTTCTATTACATTTTCAACCTTTAGTGTCTCTTCTTTAATTTTGCAAATCTAAGTGTTTATATTTTCCCCAAATACGATACTGCATTTAATATAATAAGACTGTTGTTTCTGCAACAGATGAAATTTTGGTTCAGACTGTCCTGTAGTATTTTTGTATCACTTTTGGGAGTAGTAATACTTAGTTTGTCAGGGTTGCCACCTTTGGAAGAGGCGACAAGCTGACAGAAGCCTCATCCTTTGCTCCACCCATTTCAATAAGCAAATGTACGTTAGTCCCCTTCAAAGTTAATAATCAACCTAGCAACAGTTTTGTAGAAACACTAAATAATACACTAAATGTAATAGATAATCATATGTATAAACATGCTATGGATGTTAAAAGATAGCTGTAATATTGTTTTACCTGGTTATGTGTTTGTTCAAACTATTACAGTAGCTAGATAAGTGTGGACATTAATGTTGAGTCTTGTTGAGTCTTTCGGCTTTTCCTGGTTAGGGGCCGCCACAGTGGAACTCCGGTCCGCTAATGATTGGCAGTAGATTTTTACGTGCTGAGTTGCCGGCCCTGATGCACAACCTTCAACGAAGGTAAGCCCATTCACGCATGTCTCCATGCAGAAGACGCTCTAGCTGAGAATCGAACAGGACAACGTCTTACTGTGAGGTGACAAAGCTACTGCGGCACCATAAGTGTGGACATTAATGAGAATGGGAAAACAAAGACTATGTAATATTTGTACACTGTTTCCTGCAGTGCATATTTTATAGGTTTTAATTCATATTTGCAGTATTATTTATACTGAAAACAAAATATATGTAATTTCCCACTAATAATGTTTAAATGGAGGCCATATTCATTGTTTCACTTTTATAGAAAAGAATGCTCAGACATGTTTGTGTACTTTTAAGTAACTTGAAAAGGATTCTTTTAATTAGTCCAACTGCCTGCTATACTGGCCACATTTCACATCTCCCAGGATGTCTGTTAATACAAAGAAAAGCCAATTCAATTGAAAGAGTAAACATTTTGTGAAATATACTTCAGACAAGTGTTAGCTCTCAGAATGACTTAAAATACTTGCCAAATACTCACCAAAACTGAATTTCCTAACAGAGACCCAGATTTTTGGAATTACTGACAGAGACCTTCATTTCTTGACTGTGAGCAAAAAAACACTAACAAGTGGAAATCTTACGTGTCAGCACATTTCGGTTCTTTACTTCTAGTTATCATAAAATTTTTTTTCTATTTATTTTTCTAACATTTCACTGAAACGTAAAAATAAATAACTATATATATATATATATATATATATATATATATATATATATTTATACATATATATATATGTGTGTGTGTGTGTGTGTGTGTGTGTGTGTATGTGTATGTATGTATGTGTATATATATATATATATATATATATATATATATATATATATATATATATATACACACACACACACACACACATATATATATATATATATATATATATATATATATATATATATATATACACACACACACACACATATATATATATATATATATATATATATATATATATATATATATATACATATACATATATTTATATCAGGTTTCCCAGCGTTGATTCTTGGTGGGGTGCTTTATGTGTGGAGTGTGCATGTTCTGTGTTCTCATGGGTTTCCTCCATGTGATCCAGTTTCCTCCCACATTACAAAGACAGGCAGTAGGTGGATTGGACACTCTAAATTGACCATAGGTGTGAGTGCATGTGCAAGTGTGTGGTGTAGACGAACTACTGAGGTAGGGCTAGCCACCTAGCAGTATAAACCTTGGTTCTAGATAATTATCAGTATTGAAGTGACACCCCAACCCCATGTACAGAAAATAAGTAAAAGGGGTTGTGGATGAGTGGATGGATGGGTGGATGGATATATATATATATATATATATATATATATATATATATATATATATATATATATATATATATATATATATACACAAACATATATGTATTTGTTCTGCTCTTAAGCCATACTTGAGTAACAGAACAGGCAGGGCAGTATTAATGGTCTGTTTACACAAATCAAAAGTCACAATGCTACTGTTCTGCATCTAAATATGACAACAAGTTGACAATATTCTTTTCTGGCACATATTGTGCTGAAACTACTAGAGGTGAAATGAAACTGTCAAAACAGAAAAGTATCATATCAAAGTTTTTGGTCCTTTCATTGTTTCTGATAACTTGCCTTTGTGAATGATAAGATGGGGTTTCCCTTTTATTATTACCGATCTATAGAGTTGCTATGGACTATAACTGCTGGAAACAGCAAACATGTTGGACTCTGCAGATTGTCTGGTGTGTACAAAACCACAGTGAAACAGATGTGAAAAAAACAGGGATTAGTAAAGAAACCTTTTATTTAGTGTTATTTGCTGAAAAATAGCTCTCTTTTGAGAGCAGGTGACATGACTTTTCCAAAGTCCTCAAAAAGTTTTTTTTTGTTCCGAACAAACATTTATAAGGGCATTTACTGAGTACCATTTCAGAAATGGGTAATGGCACATTATAAAAGCTGCTGTGGATACATTAAAGCCTCTTAGAGAAATGACTATTTAAATTCTAAGGCGGAGAGCCTCTTTGAAGCACCAGGTTGTTTAAACCTGTATGAAGAACACTTGTGACACTTGAAGTTAAGCGTGTGACCTTTCTATAACTCTTTATGGGTCAACTCTTTCTTCTTAGATTTTCTTTCAAGAAAAGCAAGCAGTGAAATATCTGCATGGACCTAAAAAATAAGTAACCTAATATGTAGCGATATATTTTCCTTTTGGGGTGGAGTAAAGGTCAATTGTCCAATGTGTCACTCTTCTTACAAGCTCTGTTCTGTACCAAGTTCTTCGGTTGGGCTAGTACAAGTCTTTGCATTGCCTTCTTTCTTAGAAATAACACTGCAGGTTTCTCAGATCACCTGACTCTGGAATTGTGTTACCATTCCATTCAATTCACTTGTCTGCATTGCTAGAACTTTCCCCCATCTGGTCCTCTCTATATGGAACTCAGCTGCAAGAATATTTCATTATTTCGCCACCCTTTCTTCTTTTACAATCCAGCTTAAGTGCACATATATCAGACTGTAGGTGTATCCTATTTGTAACTTAAATATATAACAAGGGTATGAAAATCCATACAAGAGACACCCCAGCTAGGAATGTCTATAGCTATAGAACTGCATTCTCTGCAGCGTATGTGTTCATGTAAAGTATTAATTATTGCTATGTTTACAGCTGTGTCAATATTTAGCCTTGTACCGTTTTTGCACGGTGTTCCTCTGTGTGCATTAATCTTATGGTTATTTGTTTAGTTCGACGTTATTGCATCATATTGTAGTAATGATTAACTTTTAATTGTCTATACCCAGGTCATAATTAAAGATGGATTGAAGTGGTCTAGTTCACTTACCTACAAAATAAGTTAATAAATAAATATGGCAAAAAGGCTTTAGAGTACCTTATTAGTTATGAGTGGCATTATTATTAAACTGTATAAAAAAGGTCTTCACATATCCAACCTTTTGTATGATCAACAGATTGTTATAAGCAATATTACTTATCCATCACTACTGATTTACCTTATTTGTCATTTGTAGAACAAGATAATGATGGCAGTGATAACTGGGATAAACTTAAAAGCATTAAAGACATAGAAAAGGCTAAAACATCACAATAGTGCAGTACTAGCATTGCTGCCTTGTAGCACTAGGTTCTCAGCTTCATTCCCTAGCTGGGGTGTCTCTTGTATGGATTTTGTATGTCCTCTCGGATTTTGCTGTCTGTCCCCACTTTCTTCCAACATCCCAAAAAATATGATGTACATGAACTGGTGATCTTCTGTTTTATTAGTAGACTTGTTTGCTGACCAAGGTAATTTTCAATTAATTTATTAACTGACAGATAGGTAGACATAAGACACTTTTCAGCAATGACCTAGATCAGTGAACTAATGCAATTAATAACTGGCAGATAGGTAGGCATAAGACACTTTTCAGTAATGACCTAGATCAGTGGCCTAATGCAATTTAAACATGCATAGATAATGTAGAGTGATTTCCATATAAACACAAAGATGATTTCAACAAGTACACTGGTTATATAAAAAGGCAGAATAAACTGGACCCAACCCAATTTGGCTTTGTCAAGGGAAGGTCATGCCTACTAAACCTGGTGGACTTTTTGAGAAGGTCACCAAGGAATGGATGAGAGGAAAATGATACATACCGCTTACCTGGACCTAGCTAAGGCATTTGATACAATATCCTACTTGAGTATAGTTGACAAACTCATTGAATTGGGTATAAATCCTTACATAATTCACTGGATTGTCAGCTGGCTCACAGACAGGTCCAGGAAGTCAGGATTGGTGAAGCCAGTGCCATTAAGAGACCCATCACCTGAGGGGTACCAAAGAACTCCATGCTAGGGCCATTCCTATTTAGCATCTACTTCTCTGAGGTAAAGGCTAAGGTCAAGGGCCTTTGGCTGACTAAGTTCACAGATGACTGAAAATTGATAGTGATCATAGAGTTCCCCATGATACAAACATCTTACAGGAGAGTTTAACACAGACAAATGACTGATGCCAGAGTCATAGACTAGAACTCAATGCCAAGAAATGTAGTGCAATGCCTTTTGGGAAAACGGCCACCCAAGCTAATTACTCCATTGATTAGTCACCCTTAACAGCTGCCCTGGTGGTCAGAGATCTGGGAACATATGTAGACAATAATCTTGCCTTTGTCCAACATGTGGCCAAGGTAATAAGAAAATCATTCTGTGATGACCAACTTATAGGTAAGGGCATGGCATTCTGGACCAAGGAAGTCATAGTGCCACTTTGTTTGGCCCTTATCAGACCCATCATTTAGAATAATGCCCCTCATGGCATGTACCTGTTGCATATGTCTGGTCAGATACATGCCCTTTTCAGCATGTACCTGATCACACATATGCAACAGTTTGAATGCCCACAAAGGTTCCTTACCAGGATAATCCAGGGTATAAACACACTGTCCTATATGGATTGTCTCAAAACTCTGTCTCTTTCCCTCTACTCTGTCTCTTACAGATTACTGAGAGGTGATCTATGCCTGGCATAAAAGGCATCCTCAGATCCACATCTAATTGACCTTTTTCACATCCACAAAATGACCAGCATCAGAACCAATAGATCTAAGGATTTAAATTTTGCTTGTGACATAAATAAGACATGTTGGCAAGAGAGATATGTGTCTCAGAAGTTACCACGCTCTGTAACAGGCTCCCCATCCACTTGAAGCAGAGTCCATCTCTAACTCTGCATATCCTTTACCAATGGGTGGGAAATCATACCCCCCCCTCCCCCTGGGTTTGCCCCCCCATGTCTCTGATAGACAGAAACAAACTGTAATACCCAAACTAACATTACCTCCCATAATCTCCAGAAACTGCCTAAATAACAGACCCCCCTCCTAATAAATGCCCATTATATGTAGGGACATAATTGGGTTGGACTACATGACTACTTTTATAAAGGCTCTGGAGGTCATTAGCCTAGTATATACCTATGAACTTGTATATCCATCTATCCACAACCCCCTTTTCCTATTCTATCAAAAAGATATACAAATCCAGAAAAAGTAGAAGCTAAGTATAAAAATGTTACATAAATAGTCTGTGAGAAGTTATAAAGTGGAATAGTACAATTATCACTATCTTAAAATCAAGGCACTTCATGTTTTCCTTATAAACCAGGGGCAACATGTATTAAAGCCACAACCATGCTATATAAGCTGGTGCATTATAATTTGTAATTAAATACAGTTGGATGTGTAATACTTGTCTGGGCTTAAAAGTTTACCCATAGGTGGGTAATTAGAGTTTGTATTATATTTTTAAGAACAGATAGACAGAGTAGGTCATTACAAATTCCACCGTGGAGTGAATTTCAGCTGACTCATGCAATTTAGAAAAGGCCCTATCAGAAGGAACAAGTGATGGTCCAGTAAGTGTGACCACACCTCGACTGCTGTTCCTTAAAGAGTATGGAATAGCCCTTATCCCTAACACGTTTGCTTGCTGGAGTTGAATTTAGAGCTATTCTTAGGTGAAATGGCAACCCAAGCAAAGAACTCCATGGTGCAACCCCAGCTGCCCTCTACTCAACCCCCACCTTGGGCATATTGCTTAGAGTCCTCCAATTCCTTCTACTACTATCTTCCCACGTCATCCAGACTTTTTTCTATATTTGATACATTTTTCTTACTTTTCAACTTTTTTTTTTGGAAACTTTGAACACATCCTAACTGACCAAGATTTCACTTTAATAACTGTGTAATAATTAAGATAATTACATTGGCGGTCTGTGGGACATAAGGTTCTAAATGCTCTGAAGTGCATTTTAGAGTTTTTTTCCCCATAAACAACGTTTTCACCCAGTGATGGCTGCAACAAAAATCATGACTAAGGAATGAAAGCCAGCCTTGCTGTTTAACGTTGCTTTTTACTGCATCCTTTCAATGCACTCTGTATGCCAAGAGTGCACTATAATAACTGTGGACAAATTATTTAACACGGGGGTTGGGGACAATGAGCACCCCAAAGCCAGGGGGGTTATAGGTGTTCTGAGGGAATGTTAGAGTTTGTTTTTCCAGTCTTGTAATGCAATGATGGCTGGAACAGCAAACATGAATAAGGAAAAAAAATCTGTCTTATTTTTTTTTCCTTTCAAGGAAGAATTACACTGCCACTGACAAAACAGCAGTTCATATGCAGAGCATACCTCTCAGCTGTCCAGATTTTCACACAATGTCCAGATTTTTGACTCATATTTTTTGTCTGTTCTGCATAAAATTTGTGGTTTTCTAGCAAATAAGTGAGGACTGAAGTCTATAAATAATGACAATCATTTGAATTTTAGACTTCATATCTTTCAGAAAATACATATTAATGACCTGTTATTCTAGCAACTTTTAAAGTTAATCAGAGCATATTTAAAATCTGACCATATTTTTGGGCCTTTCTCTCCCCAATATTATTGGCTTTGTCCATATTGCTTGCACTGAGAGGTTCAGATATTCACAGAAAGCATAGAGCTTCCAAGGGATATAAATAATATCTGAGAATAGTGCCTTCGTACTGCCCAGATAAAAGATAGTCACCTTCATTGGTTTCATCTAGTGTTTGGGATGAAAGTCAAGGCTGAAATGGCAGCAGTCATACATTTCAAGTGACTGTTGTCAAATATATATACAGTATGCCTCCTCCTCCTCACTTCTACTCCCAAAAGACAGCCATCTACTGTGTACTAGTCTGAGGGCAGACTGGGATGAAATGGAAAGAGAAAGTAGAACTCACATATTTCAACTTACACTGTCAGACATATATGAAATAGCATGCCTCTTTAACTCATCCCCTAGATATTTCAACCCATATACAGTTTTGCTTGTGCAAAAAGTAAAAAATAATGATCATAGTGACATATTTCAGCTTGTTTCCCCTAAGCATTACATTGCCCTTAGACACATTATAGTAACCTTCTATGCATACCTCTGAGGTTTGTGAAGGAAGTTAAAGGGATAACTTCTGCACTGTGCCCAATCCCAATATAAGTTATAGTGACCTTCTGTGCACATTGCTGATGTTTGATTGTGAAGAAAATTAAGGATGAAATATCCATACCATCCACTGTCCCCCAAATAAGCAACATTGACCTTCTGTGCACACCTCTGAGCAGGACCAATTTTAGATTAGTGAGAATTCAGAGAAGAGACCACTATTAATTCTGAATCAAAATTCAGTTATACAGCCTGGGATATGGCAAGCACCAGCACCAAGAAATCGGAAGGTCTGGCTGTTCTCTAATGCATTTTGCCTTATTTTTGAAATATATATAATGGCTTCCTGACTGTTCTTTATTTTCTTCACTGCTACCCAGAAAAGTTATATGTGTGCCCAGAAATATCCTGCATGTCCACTGATAAAATCAGCAATATTCTTTTTTTCCACTAACATATTGACACTGTCACTGATAAGCTAGGTCTGCCATAAGGTGCAGTGGATTTCTGCACATGCTCACACATACTGACACTACTCTTGCCAAAGCTAGGTGTGTCACAACATGCACAACACACACACACTGTCCCTGGCAAGCCAGATGTATCACAAAATGCACACACACACACACACACACACACACACACACACACACACACACACACACACACACACACACACGCATGCATGCACACACACACATGCACAGAGCACACTTACTTGCAGGCAAATTGGAGGAACATCAGTTCACCTATACTGTGATTCTGAGATAATAAACAGGAAACCAGAGCACAAATAAACCCGCACAGGATATAGAGGGCATGCAGACTCCAAACTGAAGAAGCCACATCTGTAATCTCTACCACAGCTGTGTGTTGTGAGATGGCAGTGTGACACCCCTACACTGGCCCAGTAATCAAGGAGCCTCAATCCTCACCACTAGCACCAGTGAGGGATGTACACATTGGGAGGATGACAAGTACACACACAGTAAAGTACAATTTCCCTTAAGAGCACACAGAGATCACAGTCAGTCTAGAGCTAGTTTATGCCTCTCTCTCCAGATCCCAAATAAGACTTCCCACTGGCACAGCTATAGGGTTAAGATCTGAGCAGAGTGGTCAAGCCAAAACCTCCAGCATCCTCTCTGTCAAATCAGTGCTTTGTATCCCTGCCCAAGTAGCTGACGCACATACTTTGAGATGTGATTTATATACGAACACACACACACACACACACACACACTCCTGGGAAAGCCTGGCACATGTTTACTAGCTATGCCCCTTTCTGCCCAGACTAAAAGGTAGTTATCACTGCCACCAACCAGCTCTTTATCAGATACTATAAGGCCCTTCCCAAACAGTGACCAATCCTATTGTGTGATGTTACTATTATCCAAATGGTAAGTGTGACCAAGGCCAAGGCTATTTAGGAGTGGCCTATACAGTGTCACCAGATACATACGCAATTACTCTAAGAGCTTGAGCTTAAATCTCTCCTAACAAACTAGCCACAATTAAAAGGTTTAAATATATTTAATAATAAATAATAAAAGAACAAGACAATATTCAGTAACTCAGCACAGTGACTACAGAGTTCAGAATCACAGGAAATATTTTAAAACAACATTGCAGGACAGTCTCACATAAATACAAAAAACATCTAAACTAATCTTTGCTATATTCCTATGAGTGGGATGTTTCCAGGTCCAAAGACAAATACAAAAATGCACAGTCTCTGACAGAGTTTCCAAATTAATATCAAAACATTACTGCTGGATCAGCTGGATGAAATCACTATTTTTCAACTGCCTTCAGTTCCGAGGCTAACAGACACCAACATCTCTATGTCAAAAATACTTATCTCTCAGGTGTGCAGCTGCTAGGAAGTAACAGAGCAATAAAAAAACACTTTACATTTGAAACCTAGTAATTATTTCTGTTTCAAAACAGTAGGAAACCCCTAGCTCTAGACATTGTGTCTGCTTGCTTGCTGCACTGAAATTAACCTTTGATAGCACATTGTAAAGCACTTAATTTCAACTTATTTTGTTAAAGTTTTGTAAGTTAAATGTGTGTTTCAGCTTCTACCATTAAAACATACATTTGTACAGGCATATAGCTTACATCCATTTCTGTTCTTTCCCAGTAGGGTACACTCTTGTTACATTCTTGAAGCTCAGTACATAACATACAGTTCTCTTTCATTTGTAAGACAAGCATATGAATCATATCACTATTCACAAATGATGTATGATTATTTACAAAATTCCCAACAGCTGGGCTGGCAGTGTCACATCTGTATACAAATCATATTAATATTTTCAAGGGACATACAATTATTTATAAAATTCCAGATAGCTGGGCTGGCAGTATTTCATTGGTGCCACAGTCAGCACTACTCACTTCTCCACTATTTATTTAGTTAGTCATTTAGTTAGTTACTTATTTGCATTTGTTTACCAGAATTGCTCATCTGAGCATAATTTGGCCCTTTTCATGGAGGCCTGGTGACTAAAGCTCAAAGTATAAATACATGTACAAAGGTACAGGAAGCAGATTAGAAAAATTACAATGACTTTAAGCACTTTAACAGGATGAATGCAAACAGAACACATAGGAAAACATAAACAGAGTTTAACAACAGACAACTGTGCTAATCAGTAGATAAAACTTTTTATTAGTCATGAATAAAATCTAATATATGATTACAACAATGGTTCAAAACAAAGATAGTGGAAGGAAAGAAAACAAAAATGTTATATGTTTTAAAAAGTGAGATTTGAGGAAAAAGTATTTAAGTAACATTACTGGTGGAAGTGATAGTTGTACAGCAGTGTGTAGGATGAGCTATGTAGAAAGACAAGTCTGACAGACAATCAGCATAGAGCACAGTGGGATCATACACTGGATGTGATAGAAGTTGAAGCAGGCAATTAACAGATAAGCTATGTGAGAATAAGGTTAAAGAATGATTAATTACATTCACAAACATTCTGCTTTTACCATACCAGCAAAGACATCCCCTCATTGAGTGCAATGCTAACGCTATGATGGAAGGTTAAAGAAATGATGGCCAGTTTGATACTCTTAAATACACTGCAACTCCAAAATACACACAGACATACACACACACACACACACACACACACACACACACACACACACACACACACACACACACACACAAACACAGCTGTACACACACACACACACACACACACACACACACACACACGCACACATGCACACACACACACACACACACACACACACACATACACACACAAACACTGCTGTACACACACACACACACACACACACACACACACGCACACACACACACGCACACAAATGCATAAACCGTATCAGTACTAGTTTTACACTGATTTAAGCAAACAGAATACAATGTGTGACACTACTATTGCCATACCTGATTAGGGACTGTTTAATAATGATCAATATTCACAGGTGTCCTCTGTATCCATCAGTTACATTCACGTAACTGACTGCATACACCTCAGGTGTCTGATTACAGTAAATAATAATAATAATAATAATAATAATAATAATAATAAATACACAGTAGTTTTGCAAAACCAGATTAATGACTTTCAACTGAACAAATGACAAAAGGGTTAGTTACTTTCATCTACATACAGCTCTCACTTCACTCAGTAGTTGCAGTCATTTCCCTGTACATTTCAGATTTCTTATTTGACAAAAATGATGGCCATGTCATGCCAACATTGTTCCACACAAAAGCCATCCATCACAGTAATCAGTGTTGCTTCAGACAAATTGCATTAATCCTGAAAAGCTAGAATAATTGGCAAATGACAGCAGTTACTCAATTTCCTCTACAGATAGCTCTTAGTAGCTGTCTTTGTGTAAAATAATATAAAAAACACTTCCTTAATTTCTTAGCTCAAGATCAGGGGCAATTTCAAAATAATGGGGGGAGCTAAGACAAAGGGCAGAAACTAATTTTTAAATATTGTTCATATGCTTTAGATGTTGATAGAATAGCAGGTACTGCATAGCACATATGAAGTCTGAAACTCACATGCCTGTCATTACTTAATGACTGGCCTGCAACTCTCAAGTTAATGATTTACCAGAAAATCACAAGTTTTACGATGAATTAACTAAAAGTATATTACAAACTATGGGACATTCTGTGAAATCATGGAGAATTGACAGGTACTCCGTTTTTCTACTGTACATGTCTGGTTGCCTGCCAGTATTAAAAAAAATGTCATGCTCTCATCGGTTGTTTCTGAGATCAGTGATTATCCAACTTCTCCTCAATACTATTGAAGGTTTGCTGGTTATAACTACTTAATGTTCTAAGAATCATGTAGATTGTGTCATGGCAAATGGTAGAAAAATTGATAGGTCAATGCATGGCACCTGCCCGACAGGACTGTTGCAGCTTTGAACACAAGTCCTTCTGGCCCTTTAATTATTAATTAATTGATTGATTACTTAATTAATTCATTCATTCATTAATTAACTAATTTAATTGAGAAGCAGTGCTGTTACATTTATTTAGTTAAAATAAATAACTAAAGTAATTAATTAATTAATTCATTCATTCATTAATCACATTCATTCATTTAATTAAATAAATAAATAGGCCACTTTAGTTAATCTACGCATGAGGCAGTCTATGGTTTTTATTCCACCTGAAGGCTTTTAAATGTTAAAAGAGTTTAGAAGTAATGCTTTTCGAGTTGATACTGCCAAAGTTAATACAGTGGTATTATGTTGGATGAGAAAGAGGGAAAAAAGTGCAGATTTCATTCGCTGTTGTCTATATAGCATATGTGTCATATTCTGAATGAGAGTGATAAAGGGTAGTACATATTCTATTTTTGGATGAAAAGTTTTACCCCTGGATTCAATAAACTCTGTGCAGTAATAATGCTATTCCAGCATGGAGTGATTCCTATCCATGTGTTCACATCAGCGCGCCTTGCATATTCATGAAGGTACACTGCTGTAAATTTTAAACAGACACAAACCATGAATGAGTGCAGGGGGCATGTTTAAGTAGTGCACAGACTATGAACACACCCCTGCACTCAGAAAGTCATGCCAGTATTTCAGTGTCCGCGGACACTGAAATGAAATAAATAATCATCTCAGTGTCCACGGACACTGAAATACATACAGGAGCAGGAAACCAATGCAGGGGTTGTGTGACCTTTTCTGTGACACACCCCCTTCATTCTAAAAGTGCTGTATGACATCTCACAACCTGCTAAAGCAGGAAATGTGAACAAAGGCACAAATAATGGGGGGGGGGCTAAAAAGGAACACTACTGAAATATTGTCCTCACAAACTTAGATAGGTGATACAAAACAGGTCATTCATTAGCATAAATTTCCAAAGAAGTCTGAAAGTCAAATGTATGCCATTATTCCCTGACTGCAGTCCATGTGGACAAAGTCACAAATAATGGGGGGGAAAAGGCCTTAAAAATAGGGACACTACTGAATTATTGCTAGAATCTCCTTGTGAACTGACTGAGAGCGCTTCTCAATCTGGAAATTGAGCTGATAATTATATTTTGGCACTTTTTAACTATTCAGAGTTCTGCACTGTCTTAACTTTTGTTTGACTGAATTATTTATATATTTGCTGGCATTGTTTTCCGATCTAAACAGGTTTTCTCTCCCCCTATTCCTGTAGTGTTCTTAAAGTTGGTAAAACTGGTCTAACAGCTTTTGTGTTATCTGATTGTTTCAAGGCTTGATGGTATAAAAATAATCTCTGTTTGTAAATTGCTGCATACCATTGCTAGAATCCCCTTGTGTTCTGATTGAGAGAGCGTCTCAAACAATCTGGAAATAGAACTTATAAGTATATTTTTGGCACTTTTTAACTGTTCTGAGTTCTGCACTGTCATAATTTTTGATTGACTGAATTATTTATATATTTGCTGGCATTGTTTTCTGATCTAAACTGGTTTTCTCTCCCCCAATTTACTTCAATTGTAGCAAGTTTTAAATTGCACTGTTGTCCTTCTCTAAGTTTATTCTCCTTTTACCTGTAAAAAAGAAAAAACAAAGACAAAAAAAATCTAGTTTGTTCGCCTTTCTTTCCACCTTTTTCTTAACCAGTATACTCCAGTTACAGATTTTGTTGTATTTGGGACTGTTTTCATAGTTTCTGTGTGCCCCATACATTCCTTTGATGGAGGGAAGCCTTTCTGTCTATCAGTGAGAGTGGTAAGCATTGGGCAGCCTATCAGTTGCAAGACAAGTGGTTTCAAACTTGGAAATTGTAGCTTATTGGCTGTTTAGGCATCATTTCTATCCCTTTTAACTTTCTGCCTTAAATGTTTGCACAGTTTTTGCCCTTGTTTAAGCTCCGTGTATCCCCTTTTGGCATCCTAAAGCATACAAGAGCAGCAGAGAGGACAAAGAGAGACTTTTTTGATTCAATCTAAAAATTATTGCTTTACCTGCTTATATTACTGCTTATTGCACTTGTTCTGCCATTTTTTTGCCCTAAATTCAACTGCATTTATTGTAATTTTAGCTACACACTCAAGTGTGCTTGCCTGCACTGTGTTTTAAGTGTTTGCTTGCCTTTTATTGCAATCATAGTGAGTTTTAAACTGTGCACTGTTATAATTTTACTGTATTTGCCCTCGCTAAGTGTATTCTCCATTTACCTGTAAAAAAGAAAAAAAAATCTAGCTTGTTTGCCTTTCTTTCCACCTTTTTTTAACCAGTATAGTCCAGTTACAGATTTTGCTGCATTCAGGATGGTTTTAGTAGTTTCTGAGTGCCCCATACAGTTCTGAGATCGAGGGAAGCCTCTTCGCCTATCACTGAGAGTGATAAGCACTGGGCAGCCAATCAGACACAAGAGGAGTGGTTTCAAACTCTGAAATTGTAGCTTATTGGCTGTTTGGGCAGCATTTCTATCCCTTTTAACTTTCTGCCTTAAAAACCTGTGTTTGCACAATTTTGCGCATCACGCAGCACTGCTTAGCAGGGTTAAACTATTTCTGCTGCCAGAAAGTCTCATTTTCAAAATTTCCCTTAAATCTTGCCAGTCTAACATCTGTTTGCACGCAACTTGAGTATCAAAGTCTAGCACTTGCTCAAAGCCTCATGTAGCATTTACTGGAGCATTTTTACTGCTACCAGCACTAAATAACTTCAGTACTATTAAATTAACACCCATCCAGGTATGTCTAAAGGTCAGTTCCCTGTGCTCATGCCTGGTAACCTGTGAACCTGGGCATCCTTAGACAATGTAGCAACTGCCTCATGTACACAGGCAATCCTCTCCTCCTACCTCCCAATACTCAGACTTGTGAGAGATGCACCTATATATTCAAGTTGGAAGTAAAGCACTCTCATGCCGTGACTGGACGTGCCAGCCAAGAGGAGAAGGTCACCACCTGCACCACACCACACCACATGAAACCCATAGTCCACCAAAACATACACCACCACAATCCTCACATAGAAACACAAAACACACACCCACCTTTGCGGAGGGTCTCATTAAAATCTATCCAAACATCAGAGACCTCCTAGGCAGACATGCAAGCAACCAATACACCACAGTACAAACCGCGCAACGTATAGTTCACATGAACAGTGTGCCGCCCAAAAAAAGCCCCTAAGGCAACACAGTATACCCAGTACACTAGTTATAGGTGATTCAATAGTAAGGCACACTGATGTCCCACTCACCAGGTTGAACAAGGAGAAAGTTGCAGTTAGCTGCCTGTCAGGCACCAGGAACTGCCATATAATACACGTGCTCAGGTCACTCTACAGCAGGTACAAATATGACTTGGACATTGTCCAAGTTGGTGTGAACGACCTGAGACATACCTCTCTGGACTACATGAAAAGAGACATGGAGAAGCTCTAAGATCATGTAGCTCAGGCAGATATGACTCTAGCCCTGAGTAGCATCCTGCCATCACCCAGAATATCACAGTACAAGCAGAAAATGATTGACTTCAACAATTGGCTAAATGTCTGGTGTCATTCTAAGGGGATCCAGTATCAGTCTGCCTGGGATGACATGATCGACAGGCCTCAATGCTTCACCAGAGATGGCCTGCATCTCTCACCCCTGGGATTCCGGATACTGGCTACGGTGCTTGTCACCCCTATAGTGCCTTTTTTAGGCAATGTCCTGATGTTAAATGTACCACCGTAACTGCTACAACCAAATGGAATCTGAGGGTTATGCTACTCAATGCTAGAAGTTTGAATCTCAAAATGCACTCACAAGAAACCCTCCTTAAAATGGAGAACATCGATGTCTGTGCAGTAACTGAAACCTGGTTCAAGGCCCCAGACAGCACCCCCTTGCTACCAGGCTATAATTCATAACACACCTTTAGGCCACAAAACCTGGACCAAAGCACTAAAGGCAGCAATGTCTCCATATTCATAAAGGATATACAGACCTCTAGACGAGTAGCCCAACAGAACACTTTGGAGATACTCCAGGTACAACTAACACTTGGCAAGACAGCAATCGAGGTGTTTGCCTGTTATAGTATACGACTCAGCACAGCTCCTTGTGGTGTCCTGCAGAGTTCTACAAGCAGCAGAGAGTGAAAGAGTGACTTTCCTTGATTTATAAGTATTTTTTTCTGGCTTTCTTTTTGACTACTGTATCTCGACTGCATTTTGCCTAAAAACCCTTGAAATCAGCTCTGCATATTGTTTTTACTGTATTTGTGTTGCTTCTAAACTGTTTGCACTTTAAAAGTTAGTTTTTGTTTAATTTAACTGTTAGGCTAACACACTCAAGTGCGCTAGCCATTTTAAAGCATTTACTGTTTGTTACTGTATCTTTTTCTTCTGTCTCTGAAAAAAAAAATATCCTTGTTTTCCCGCCTTACTGAACTAGAATAGTCCAGTCTTCAGATTTTGCTGATCTCTGGGCTTTGTCATAGTTCCTGTGCTATCCATATCCTTATTTGGATAAGAGGAAGCTTCTTTGTTCACCAGTGGGTGTGGGGAGCACTGAGCAACCTATTTGTTCCTAGAGGAGTGGTTCCAGCCCAGCAACTTGTAGTTTATTGGCCATTTTGGGTCAATTCCTAGCTCTTTTCAACCCCCTGCTATAAAGCCCGCTTTTGCGTGCTTTTGTGCTTGTATACGACTCAGCACAGCTCCTCGTGGTGTCCTGCAGAATTTTACAAGCAGCAGAGAGTGAAAGAGTGACTTTCCTTGATTTATAAGTATTTTTTTCTGGCTTTCTTTTTGACTACTGTATCTCGACTGCATTTCACCTAAAAACCCTTGAAATCAGCTCTGCATATTGTTTTTACAGTATTTGTGTTGCTTCTAAACTGTTTGCACTTTAAATGTTAGTTTTTGTTTAATTTAACTGTTAGGCTAACACACTCAAGTGTGCTAGCCGTTTTAAAGCATTTACTGTTTGTTACTGTATCTTTTTCTTCTGTCTCTGAAAAAAAGAAAAAAAAAAATATCCTTGTTTTCCCGCCTTACTGAACTAGAATAGTCAAGTCTTCAGATTTTGCTGATCTCTGGGCTTTGTCTTGGTTCCTGTGCTATTCCATATCCTTATTTGGATAAGAGGAAGCTTCTTTGTTCACCAGTGGGAGTGGGGAGCACTGAGCAACCTATTTGTCCCTAGAGGAGGGGTTCCAGCCCAGCAACTTGTAGTTTATTGGCCATTTTGGGTCAATTCCTAGCTCTTTTCAACCCCCTGCTATAAAGCCCGCTTTTGCGCGCTTTTGTGCTTGCATACGACTCAGCACAGCTCCTTGTGCTGTCCTACAGAGTTCTACAAGCAGCAGAGAGTGAAAGAGTGACTTTCCTTGATTTATAAGTATTTTTTTCTGGCTTTCTTTTTGACTACTGTATCTCGACTGCATTTCACCTAAAAACCCTTGAAATCAGCTCTGCATATTGTTTTAAGTGTATTTGTGTTGCTTCTAAACTGTTTGCACTTTAAAAGTTAGTTTTTTTTTAATTTAACTGTTAGGCTAACACACTCAAGTGTGCTAGCCCTTTTAAAGCATTTACTGTTTGTTACTGTATCTTTTTCTTCTGTCTCTGAAAAAAAGAAAAAAAAAAACAAAAAAAATCCTTGTTTTCCCACCTTACTGAATTAGAATAGTCCAGTCTTCAGATTTTGCTGATCTCTGGGCTTTGTCATAGTTCCTGTGCTATCCATATCCTTATTTGGATAAGAGGAAACTTCTTTGTTTACCAGTGGGAGTGGGGAGCACTGAGCAACCTATTTGTCCCTAGAGGAGTGGTTCCAGCCCAGCAACTTGTAGTTTACTGGCCATTTTGAGTCAATTCCTAGCTCTTTTCAACCCCCTGCTATAAAGCCCGCTTTTGCGCGCTTTTGTGCTTGTATACGACTCAGCACAGCTCCTCGTGGTGTCCTGCAGAGTTCTACAAGCAGCAGAGAGTGAAAGAGAGAAAGAGTGACTTTCCTTGATTTATAAGTATTTTTTTTTCTGGCTTTCTTTTTGACTACTGTATCTCGACTGCATTTAGCCTAAAAACCCTTGAAATCAGCTATGCATATTGTTTTTACTGTATTTGTGTTGCTTCTAAATTGTTTGCACTTTAAAAGTTAGTTTTTGTTTAATTTAACTGTTAGGCTAACACACTCAAGTGCGCTAGCCGTTTTAAAGCATTTACTGTTTGTTACTGTATCTCTTTCTTCTGTCTCTGAAAAAGAGAAAAAAAAACAAAAACAAATCCTTGTTTTCCCACCTTACTGAACTAGAATAGTCCAGTCTTCAGATTTTGCTGATCTCTGGGCTTTGTCATAGTTCCTGTGCTATCTATCTTTTCAACTCCCTGCTATAAAGCCTGCTTTTGCGTGCTTTTGCACGAATTTGCGCACAGTTGCTCATAGAGCCGCATCGGGCAGCGCCGGTTAATCAAGTTTAAACTATTTCTGGCTCCGCAAAGTCTGCTCTTCAATTTTTCCCTTAGAACTGCTCTACTTGCAATCTAAACAGTCTATTCTCTATCTGAAAAGCCCAGCACTTGCTCCTAAAGCATTTTTATACAGGTAAAGCACTCTTAAACAAAAGGAAAGTACTTCATTCACCCAAATCCCCTTGAGTACCCATTTCCCTATAGGTCCTTTCTGACTCAGTTACACAGGAATCCTTTACACTATTCTAGCATGTCGAAGGGTCAGTTGCTGGCGTCCTCTCCTGTTCAGCTGGTGAATCTGGGAATCTTGAGGCAATGTTACAATTGCCTCATGTACACAGACAACCCTCTCCTCCTCCCAACAAATACAAATATATGTGAGAGATGCAACTATATAGCCAAACTGGAGGCTGAGCTCTCTCAACTCAGTACTGGCAAAACCAGTCAGGAGGAGAAGGTAACCACGCACACCACAAACCCAGTCTCACATACACCTATCACAACTGCAAACCAAACACATAAACACACAAAAACATACTCGGAGGCTC
This sequence comes from Protopterus annectens, assembly GCF_019279795.1. Taxonomy (NCBI): domain Eukaryota; kingdom Metazoa; phylum Chordata; order Ceratodontiformes; family Protopteridae; genus Protopterus; species Protopterus annectens. The sequence continues at coordinate 830,415,346 of NC_056750.1, read as the reverse complement.
TGATTAAAAATCTACCAAAACAACAGAGGCCTCCAAAGCAGACACCCAAGCGACCACTACCTCAAGACATAGCACATGCAACACATAGTTCACAAAGTCAGTGTACTAAACAGTCACAGCCCTTAAGGCCAAACAACATGCCAGATACACTTGTAATAGGTGACTCCATAGTCAGACACACTGCCGTCCTGCTCATCAGACTGAACAAGGAAAAGGTTACAGTAAGCTGCCTGTCGGGCGCTAGAATCCGCCACATAACACAAGCACTCAGGTCACTCGAAAGCAAGTACAAATATGACTCAGTCATTGTCCATGCCGGTGTGAATGACCTGAGACGTACCTCCCTGGACTACATGAAAAGAGACATAGAGGAGATCTCTGATTATGTAGCCCAGGCCGGTATGACCCTGACCCTGAGCAGCATCTTACCCTCACCAAGAATGATGCCAGAGTACAAAGACAAAATGATCAGCTTTAACAATTGGCTTAATTACTGGTGTCATTCTAAGGGGATGTCTGCTTGGGATGACATGCTTGACAAGCCACGCTGCTTCACAAGGGATGGCTTGTACCTGTCACCCCTGGGCTTCCGGATATTGGCCAAGGCTCTTACCACCCCCATAGTGCCTTTTTTAGGCAAGGCTCAAAAGACAAACCCACCTCCCTAGAAAACACAAGTGAAACAAAACTAAGGGTAATACTGCTCAATGCCAGAAGTCTAAACCTCAAAATGCACACTCTCGAAGCCCTCCTCAGTATGGAGAACATCGATGTCTTGCAATGACTGAAACCTGGTTCAAGGCTCCTGGGAGCACCCCAGCACTACCAGGTTTTACCTCATATCATGCTTTCCAGCCTCAAAACTTGGACCGAACCACAAAAGGAGGGGAAGTATCCATATTCATCAAAGATACCCACACCTCCAGATTAGTGGCAATGCACGAAGCATCGGAGACCATCCAGGTGCAACTAACCATAGGCAAAACTACCCTACAGTTTGTAGCATGCTACAGACCACCCTCTCAAACTCAGGAACCCCACTCAGCCTTCCTGAAGACACTGGAGAGTATGAATGTCTCTCCAAATACCATCATATTGGGAGACTTCAACTACCCAAACATAGACTGGGAACATTACTCGAGCCCCAACACCCTAGCCCAAAGGTTCCTAGAATTCATAAACTCAAATGTGATGTAACAACTAGTCACCACTCCCACAAGAGGAGATAATATACTAGACCTGATCATCACAAACATGGGGACAAAATGCTCCACACCGGAAGTATACCCCTCATTGGTGAGATCAGACCATAAATTAATCTCACTGGAAATCCACATCCCACCACCACCCCCTGTACAAAAGACCACAGTGAAGAACTTCTCAAAAGCCAACTTTACACTTCTTAAGTCTGAAGTGGTATCCTTCAAGGCCCCTGGGCCAATGGAAACCACAACCCACACCACTGAATCCTTTATAAATGCCTTCTACGGGCACCTTCAAGAACGCATGGATCATGCATTCCCTAATAAAACCAAGACCCATTCCCCCAAAGGCAGGCGCCCTGTCTGGTGGACCCCAGCCATTAACAAACTTTACAACAGGAGGAGGAAGCTACCACATGACAGAGCAAAATCCCTAAAAGGGAAGGCATCTCTGTTCAGTACTAGCAAAAAACTATGATCACTCATAAAATCATCCAAGGCCAACTTTGAGAGAAAAATTGCAAAAGACACAAAAGACAATCACAAGGCCTTCTTTAGCTATGTTAGAAACCTGGGTGGAAACTCCCAGATATGTTCAGAGTTAGTCCAAAATGACACAAAATACACTGAACCCACAGACATTGACAACATTCTGGCAGACAGGTTCAGTGAAAATTTCTCCACCCCCTCCCCCCCAAAAGGAGAAATATCTATCCCAGCAGAGTGTAGCCTCCCTAACATCTCAGATGCCCAGGTGAGAGCCGCCCTCGCCAAAGCTAAAAACACAGCATCAATGGAACTGGATGGTGTCCCGGGCTGCGTGTTACATGAACTCCAAGAGGAGCTAAACCCGCACATAAGGCTGCTGTTTAATCTTAGCCTTACTACAGGATACGTACCCAAAGAGTGACGTACAGCAACAGTGGCCCACTCGACAAAGGCGGTGCTACTATGGACCCTGGAAATTACTGCCCCATAAGCTTGACGAGCCTAGTCTGCAAAGCTGTGGAAAGGATCATTATGGAACTCATAAACAAAGACATTGGGGACCTACAGACATTGGATCCTACCCAGTTTGGCTTTGTCAAGGGCAGATCCTGCCTTTTGAACTTGGTCGACTTTTTTGAAACAGTCACTAAGGCCATTGATGAGGGTAAGGCAGTTCACACAGCCTACCTTGACCCTGCAAAAGCCTTCGACACAATACCCCACTCGGGCATCATTGACAAACTCACCAGCTTAAATGTAAACCCATATGTCACAAGATGGGTTGCAAACTGGCTCAAGAACAGAACCCACAAGGTCAGAATTGCTGGAGCCATGTCAGACTCGAAGCCAGTCACAAGCGGTGTCCCACAGGGCTCAGTTCTGGGACCCCTCTTGTTCGGCATTTATTTTTCCAAGGTGCAAGCAAACACAGGAGGATTGTGGCTGAAAAAGTTCGCAGATGACTGCAAACTGGGCACCATAATTGATACTCCAGCGGACACAAGCATCCTTCAGAGAGGCCTCATAGAAACGGATAATTGGTGCCAGAGCCATGGCCTTAAACTGAACGCCAAAAAATGTATAGTCATACCCTTTGGGAAAAATAAGGTACCCACAAATTACCACATAGGTGGTAATCCATTAAGTACGGAAGAGGTAATCAGGGACCTAGGGACCCAAGTTGACAGTAACCTCTCATTTGACACTCACATTGCCAAGGTGGTTAGGAAGACCTTCTATATTGCCCACCTTATCATGAAGGGATTCACATCTAGATCAAGAGAGGTCATTGTGCCCCTGTACTCTTCTCTTATCAGGTCCATGATTGAGTACAATGACCCATTTGGGATGTATCTTACCCGACACCTGCAGCAGTTGGAAAGACCCCAAAAGTTCCTCACCAAGAGGATAAAGGGTCTCAAACATATGTCATATGCTGCCTGGCTGAAGAAACTCCAGCTCTATTCAGTCGCTTACCGCCTACTCAGAGTCGATCTATGCCTGACGTACAAGGCCATGTCCAATCCAGAATTAATGGACATGCTCCACCTCAGAAAATCCAAATCCATCAGAGCCATGAGAGCAAGAGATTTGAACCTCAACACAGAAATATATAGGACGTGCTGGAGGGACAGATTCATAACCCAGAGGCTCCCTACACTCTGGAACAGAATCCCAGTCCATGTTAGGCAGAGCCCCTCACTGACTCTCTTCAAGATTTTTGTTACAAAAGGCAAATATACATGTATGAGTAAAGGTGTTGTGTATGTCATATTTTGTGATTGTAATAAATACTATATTGGAGAAACAAAAAGAATGTTAGCAGATAGGATAAAAGAACATATTAGAGATGTCAAAAATAATAACATTACTAGCCCTATTGCTGAGCATTTTAACTCAGTACACCATGGAAATATTGAGAATATAAAAGTGTCTGTTTTGGAACATGTTCCATTATATTATAATGATGTTGATAGGCAAAAAAATATGTTAATACAAAAGGAATGCATACTGATTATGAAATTTGGGACTTTGTATCCACATGGAATGAACAGAGAATGTAACTGGCAATGTCTTGTTTAAGACTATGACTTTAAATATATCTAATCTATGTGATTTGATAGTTTAATTATGTAATTGATTAATTATTTGTTTTTTGTATATATTGCAAGTGTTTTATGAGTTTTACTGTTTTACTCTGTAAAGGCTGTTGGCCGAGGCGCTAGAGAAAGAACTGTTCAACGAAATAAATTTTATTGGAAGGTAGAGCTGGGACTCACTGATAGTCTTTGTTGTTTATATATATACATCTTGTTTGCTGTTGTTTGAATATGTCATATGCTGCCTGGCTGAAGAAACTCCAGCTCTATTCAGTCGCTTACCGCCTACTCAGAGTCGATCTATGCCTGACGTACAAGGCCATGTCCAATCCAGAATTAATGGACATGCTCCACCTCAGAAAATCCAAATCCATCAGAGCCATGAGAGCAAGAGATTTGAACCTCAACACAGAAATATATAGGACGTGCTGGAGGGACAGATTCATAACCCAGAGGCTCCCTACACTCTGGAACAGAATCCCAGTCCATGTTAGGCAGAGCCCCTCACTGACTCTCTTCAAGAGAAATCTTGACGAGTGGATGGGAGATCGTAGGTTTACCCCGGGGGTCATCTCTGTGTCACTACTAGACAGAGGCACAGTAAACTAAACCCTAAATGGGCGTAGTATTCTCATCCCAAGTGGTGGCGAAAGCCAAACACACTCTGGCTAGGCTTATAAATGCCCTAGGGCAGATAGCCTAGTACGAACCTATGAACCTATAGGTCCCCCACCATGCCCCAAGACTCCCACTCCACATTCCTAAACATCCTGGAAAATACCAAAGTGCAACCCAACATCCTAATATTGGAGGAACTTTAATTACCTCTACATAAACTGGGAAAATTACTTAAGTACCAACTCACTTGCTTAACAATTCCTGGAATTCATAAATTCCAGTTCCCTGGACCAACTTGTTCTTAGCCCCACTAGTGGTAACAACATCCTCAATCTGGTTATAACCAACATGAGCAACTGCTGTTCTACACCTGAAATTAACGCCTCCCTGGTCAGATCTGATCACAAGCAAATCACCATGGATAGCCACATCCCTCCCTCTTCCACTGTAAAGAAAACCACTGTAAAAAAACTTCTCCAAAACAAACTTTGGGCTCCTAAAAACGTATGTGGAAAACTTTACGATGCCCATGCAGTTGGAAAATAGCTGTTTGACTGCTGAATCTCACACCATTGCACTGCATGAGCACATTCACAAGTGTGTGGATAGAGCCATCCCAAACAGAACCAAGATGCTTACCTCCAAAAAAAAGGAAGCCAATCTGCTGGTTCCCTACCATAAACAAACTCTACAACAGAAGGAAAAAACTGTTGCAGAAAAGGGTAAAGTTCCAAGACTGGAAAAAATCCCTAAACTAGCCTTAGCAAAAAACTGAGATACCAAATCCTCTAAAGCTAGCTATAAAAATAAAATAGCAGCAAATACTAAAGACAATCACAAGGCATTCTATAGTTATGTCAAGAATCTTCAGGGCAGCACTCAGGTCTGCTCTGAGCTACAGCACAATGGCAACACATATACTGAGCCAACTGCCATTGCCAATATATTGGCTATGTTCGGTGCAAACTTTACCCCCTCCTTTCACCCTGCAAAGGGCCAATCGCAATTCCTGAGGAGTTTCAAGTTCCTAATATTACTGTTGCTCAGGCTAAAACCACACTGCCTAAAACCAAGAACACAGCTTCCATGGGACCCAATAATATCCCTGGATGCGTCCTACATCAGCTACAAAATGAACTGGCACCACACCTGAGTGCCCTATTCAATCACAGCCTCACTTCAGGTTTTGTACCTATTGAATGGCGAATGGCCATGGTCATCCCATTCCACAAAGGGGGAGTGACTTCAGACCATGGAAACTACTGCTCCCATTAGCCTGACTAGTCTGATATGCAAGGCTATGGAGTGTATAATGGTGGACCTTATAAATAGGGATATAGGAAGCATCCAAACTCTGGACCCCATGCATTTTGAATTTGTGAAGGGTAGATCATGCTTGCTCAATCTGGTAGACTTCTTTGAGTCCATCACCAGAGCTGTGGATAAGGGCAAGGTGGTACACAAAGACAATGTCGATCTTACCAAGGCCTTTGATACCATTCTCCACTCAGGAATCATCTAGAATCTAGAAATTAACCCCATGTCACAAGGTGGGTTGCTAACTGGCTCATTGATAGAACTCACACTGGGAAGGTTGCAGACTCCAAATCAGACTACCAACCAGTCACGAGTGGTATCCCACAGGGATCTGTCCTGGGTCCCTTTTTGTTCAGCATCTACTTCTCAGAAGTTCAAGCCAACACCAAAGGACTTTGGCTGACCAAGTTTGCAGATGAATGCAAACTGGGAGCCATTATAGAATCCTCAACTGATGTAAACATCCTACAAAGGGACCTCACTGATGCCAGTGACTGGTGCCTGAACCATGGCCTTAAACTAAATGCCAAAAAATGCATCATTATCCCTTTTGGGAAACTCTGTGCCCATCAACTACCACATCAATGGTGCTCCACTTAACTCAGAAGGTGTTATAAGAGATCTAGGAACACACGTTGATAGCAACCTCTCCTTTGACAAACACATCACCACTGTAGTTAGAAAATCCTTTTATGTGGCATATCCATCACAAAGGGTTTCTCATTTAGGAAGAAAGAGGTCATCATCCTTCTGTACTCATCCCTCATTAGAACAATTATAGTATACAATGCCCCTTTTGGCATGTACCTCACTAGACACCTGCAACAGCTGGAAAGGCCACAAAAATATCTTGCCAAGAGGATTCTAGGCCTTAAACACATACCCTGTACTGACAGACTCAAAAAAACTCCACCTATACTCAGTCTCATATCGGCTCCTTAGAGGCCATCTCTGCTTAACATACAAAGCCGTGTCTGACCCAGAGCTGCTAGACATGCTACATCTAAAAAATAAAACAATCCCTCCATACCACATGCTCCAGGGACCTCAATCTTGTTAACACATTAAATAGAATATAATGGACAGATAGCTTATTTACGCAGAGACTGCCCATGCTCTGGAACAGACTCCCCATCCATGTCAAGCAGAGCTCCTCTTTGGCCCTCTTCAAAAGAAATCTTGACGAGTGGATGGGAAATAGAAAATTCACCCTGGGGAATCACCTCAGCTGCTCTGTTAGATACAGACAATGGGACCTAATATCTGTTGACATGATACTAGAGATTCTTATTGGCTAGGCTTAAATAGGCTCCATAGCCATTAGCCTAGTACACACGTATGAACCTACTATGAACAAACTTAGAAAGTTGATAGACAACAGGTCATGCATTAGCATAAATTTCTGAAGGATAGAAATCTGAAAGTCAAATGTATGCCATCATTCCCTTGCAGCAGTCCATGTGGACAAAGGCACAATTAATGGGGGGACAAAGCCTTAAAAATAGGGACACTATTTAAATATTGCCCATACAAACTTAGAACGTTGATAGAAAACAGGTCATGCATTAGCATGAATTTCCAAAATAAAACAATAATAATAAATAAAAATATACAGCTGAAATTCCTAAGCCAAGATAGTGTAGTGGTCAGAGTTCTGGCTATATATGCAGGTATTCGCAGTTTGAGTACCAAGCCAGGTAAGTTATTTTTATATGGGAAAGCAGTGTTAAAATTATTGTTTTAACTTAAATTATGTAGTAACTGTTTTTTTTTTGTTAACCAGGGAAGTGTATCTGGTGTAAAACGGAAGTGTGAGTGCATATAACATGTGAAATCACCCATGTATACACAAGTGTCCCATGCAATATAGTCACACCCTTACTTATGTAATAAAACTATGACCACAGTAGCCTACTGATACAAGGTTATCCTTTTTTTCACCTGAGAAATTAAGAAATGACTTACAGTTTCAGAGCAGTCCTTGGTCAATTGTGATTGTTTCTTAACACATACTTGTCTTTGCTTTGTAATTGTTTCCAGCCCCTCATACCAGCAACTAACAGGGACTCTACCCGCTTCGCTCCCCACCCTACCCCCTATTCCCTCCCACCCCTAGTGGTTCCATCTTTATTGTACTCAAACCCCTCCCATCTTTCTAATAGCCAACCACAGCACTAACCCAACAATACCTCCTCCATCTTCCCACTACTATCACACCTCCTCAACTAACATGTACAAGCATACCTTTCCTATGCTCACTGCATGCACTCTCCTTGCATATCTTACATCCTACCAAAGCTCCATCATCCCCCCACTCAACCACTACCACTGTACTACTACTCACACCACCACTCATGTCTCACCCACACTCAGCTCCCCTCCCACCAGCTCAAGAACCATCCCTATGCACCCCCACATATTCTACCAAATATATTACTCAAACATAAAGCATCCCTACAACTTAACATAGTAACCCTCCCACCATACCTATTACCCACAGAGCACAATCATAAAGTTTCCCTTATAAACAAACACATTCAAAAACTGAGAAAACTAATAATCTCATGCTTATCAAAACTAGCCCTAAGTGGAGACATCCACCCCAACCCTGGCCCTACCATCTCCAACCCCAATCTTCATAATCAGACTAGAAACCACAACTTCTCCCATATTACAGCCAATAGAAAGCCAAGTGACTTTCTTCTACTATGCCTAAATATTAGAAGTATATCCAACAAAGTCCATAAACTCCATGCCACCATAGACTTGTACTCTCCAGATATAGTCATCCTGACAGAAACCTGGCTAAAACCTCACATTACCAGTGAGCAAATACTTCCTACAGGTTATGGCATACTAAGAGTAGACCGGCTAAACAAAAAAGGAGGTGGTGTAGCTATAATATTTAAACAGCATCTAAACATCCAAATCTTAAAATCATCAGCTCCACAAATAGGCAATGAAGAAATAATATATACCAACCTCAAAATTAACCAAAACAAAACCATCAACATAATTGGATGCTACTTCCCACCTGGCCAAAACATCCCTCCCCTAGAAAACCTCCTCAGCTGGTCTACCCACCATCTCCCCCAAGAAACTATCATCTTAGGTGATTTCAATATTGACTGGCAATCCTGTTCTGGCAACAATCCAACCCATCATGTATATCTTTCATGGCTTCACTCAACTAGTCCAGTCACCAACCAGGATAAATAAAAACTCCACCAAGCACACTACCCTGGATTGGATACTAGTCAGTAATAGCCCCCAGTCATATATAACAGGCTGCTTATCAGATAGCCTCAGTGATCACTCCCAACATTCCTACTCAAAAAATACCTATACCAAGCTAAACCTGTCATCTACCGTCAAATACGTAAAAAAATAAACTTTAACCCACTCACATTCATCTCATCCCTCAAAGAATGTAACTGGCATCCTCTAAAGTACCTCAATCTGGATGATGCAGTTGAATGTTTTAATACTACCTTCCTGAACATCCTTAATTACCATACCCCCATAAGATTCTCCAGAACCAAAGCACAACCCTCCCCATGGCTACAGAAAACCACTAAGTCAGAAATGAAAAACAGGGATAAAGCCTGGGAGCACTGGCACAAAACCAAAACCCCCTCAGCTAAACAGAAATTCCTAGAACTATGCAATAGAGTCAAAAAGCTAATAAAACAGGACAAATCCCTATACTACCAGTCTGCCCTAGTCTCCTCACAACACAGCCCCAAACAATTCTGGTCCTCCATAAACTCCATCCTCCACCCAGGTAAAGCCAGTACCCCTCCTCCTAACATCCCTCACTCCTCAGAAAATATTGCTACCTCATTCAACACACACTTCACACAAACCATACTATCACTAGCTAAACAACACAAGCCCGCTCCGCTGCAACCCACACCTTCAACTAGTAATCTCCCCACTGCCTTCTCTTTTTCTCCTGTACCTACCTCCAACATAAAAAAACTCTTAACTAAACTTAAACCCACCAAATTAGCAACAGACAGCCTCCCAAGTGAATACCTACAAATCGCAGCTGATGCTCTGGCCTACCCAGTATCCATCTTGATTAACCGATCTCTGTCGGAAAGTTACGTTCCCACACTGTGGAAAGTATCACATATAATTCCCCTCCACAAAGGCGGACCCTCCGCACAACTAACCAATTACCGCCCCATAGCTATTCTCTCTCCACTCTCCAAAATACTAGAGAGATGCATACACTCTCAGGTCTCAGACTACCTCCTTACTAACAACCTCCTTTCCAGTTCTCAGCATGGTTTCTGACCAAACCATAGCACCACCACTGCCTTACTCTCCTTTACTTACACTATCCTTCAGTATAAAAACAATGGCTATCTCTCCTCTGCTACTTTCCTAGACCTATCTAAAGCATTTGACATGGTCCCACACAAACAACTTATCTCTTTCCTCAATAACCTATCCTTCTCACAATCGGTCACCAACTGGTTTCAGAGTTACCTGTCTGACCACCAACAATCCGTTGTATGGCAGAATGACATATCTCCCCAACTACCTGTCTCCATAGGGGTTCCCCAAGGATCCATCCTTGGACCCCTACTCTTCTCTGTTTACTCCAATAATCTAGCCTCTGCCACCAAACATGGCACACTCATACAATACGCAGATGACTCGACCATCATCTGCTCAGCCCAGTCCCTACCAAAACTGCAAAAAGTCACACAGGAAGCCTTTTCCTCTGTTGAAACATGGTTATCCGATGCCCGATTAATACTCAACCCAAACAAAACTAAACTACTCATCTTCCAACCCACTGAACATACTCAAAACAACTCTCACTTTAACATCACGGCAAAAGACAACACCACGATATACCCAACTGAACACACCAAATTGCTAGGAGTGGAAATAGACAATAAACTAAAATTTGACATTCACATATCCATGACTATAAAAAAAGTCCACAAAAAACTAGGAGCGTTATACAGAAATAAGCCATTTTTCACCAAAGCAGCAAAGATTTCAATAGCAAATTCCCACCTTATCTCCACCCTACTTTATGCCTCTCCAATATATACCAACCTAAGGCAATGTAATCTAAACAAGCTAGAAACCTGCTACAACAAAATCGCCAAATTAAGCCACAGGGCATCCTACCGTAGTCACCACTGTCTCTCACTTGCTGAACTGGGCTGGCTTGAACTCCCTCACCTCCTTCAGTGGTATCAACTCTCACTCGCCCACAAACTAGTAAATCATCCACTAAATGTCCCATCCCTCCAGAATCTACTCCAACCCTATTGCACCACCAGACCACTAAGATCCAGCAGCAAAAATCACTTGCAGATCACTAAAGCCAATAACTCTGCTGGTGAAGCACTATTCTCTTGCGCCATAGCCAAATTATGGAACTCACTCCCACCCACAATTACCTCCATACCATCATGCACCCACTTCAAAACTTTACTAAAAGTGCAACTAAAACATGCTGACTATGCCCTTGCAACTCCCACTCTAATATCATCCACCCCATCCAACCACTACCTTTCTTTCCACTCCACTAACTACCTTGATTATAGCAAGCTCAGATGCTCATAAACCAGTACTTATTATACAGCACAAACTTCTTCTTCTTGTAACATTTGTTAATGTCTGGTATGTGCTTCACAGGTAAAGCTTCTAGTTGTCTACTGATGTACTATGTTCTTCATCTGCAAATATAATTGCTATGTAAATTGTTATTCACTATGTAATCCAATGTATATACTGTCTGTTTATTTTAACTGTGGAGCTTTTCTCCCCGGGCCTCCACTGAAAATGGACCTACGTCCAGTCGGACACTCCCGGTCAACAAATTTAAATAAATAAATAAAATAAATAAATAAAAATAAAATCACATAGAGGGATGTCATGTAAAGTAAATCATACACCTACTAAATAAAGTAATTTTTCTGATAGTTATCTAAAATGAAAAGTGAGCAATGGTCAGCTATGCTTACCAGGTTTAAGCATCCTCAAAAAAACAGAAGCAGCAAAACAAACTAAATAAATAAAAATGCTGGCAGGCAGAGTTTTACAGGCACACGTCACTCAGGTGATGATAAATCAAAGGTATATTTAATGATAAAAATCCACAAGAAAAACAAATTAAATGTGAGTGCTTTTGTTAAACAAGTGTTATGGTCTGATGAAGTTAACACTTGTTTAACGAAAGCGCTCACATTTTATTTGTTTTTCTTGTGGATTTTTATCATTAAATACACCTTTGGTTTATCATCACCTGAGTGATTTGTGCCTGTGAAACTCTGCCTGCCAGCATTTTTATTTATTTAGGTTTAAGCATCCCTTAGATGTGATTGCTAAGCAGCAGGTAGCTTAGCTAAGCGGATTTAAACACTGTTAAGCAGTGCTCAGCAATTACCCCTTTGAGCACTGTTCAACTCACCTTAACAGGTTTGCGCATTGCTAGGCTGTGCTCAGCACTTTTGAAATGGTCCAGTGATGGCAAAGGGAGGGAATATGGCCTTATTTAAACCGTGCAGGTTGAATACAGCCATAACCTGTTTAGTCTGATCTCTACAGGAACATGTCCAGTGTTGGAGAGGGAGCAGGCTTTTGGGTGCAGCACTGGAGCATTCAGGAGTCCAGGGCCATGGCTGGACTCCTTGTAGAAAACCATGAGGAGAGACTGCTGCAGGGCCAGTACCAGGGCTCACAATACAAAGCGGAGGCCTGGGACTGTCTCACACATGATCTCACCAGTGCTACTGGCGTCCCCCAGACTGGTGAGCACGTATGGCACAACTATGCTGACCTACAGCAGAGGGAGAGGGGACTCTTGTCCCAGTGGATCCAAGATGCATGGGCACAGAATGCTTCAGTAGTGAGTAAGTATCATTATCATGTAGTCTGTAGCAAATACTAGCCTGAGAATGTGATAGACAGAAATGCATAATGTTTGTTTTTCTCCCCTACAGCTGCAGCAGAGAGGGCTAAAAACATAGAAGTCCATGTTTACAAACTGTTCAGGCTGCACCGACAGGCTGATGAGTGCAAATCTATGTTGCAGTATATTGTTCAAATAGCTAAGAAGGAAGACATTGTTTACTGCTAGTAGGTATACTGTTACTGTGTGAACTGAATAAATAAAAAAGTAAGTTTGAATGTCTAATACTGATGGCAGATAAAGATGCCTACAAAAAAACTTCTGTGTTTATTCTGGTATGTTGTTGTAGACATATAGAATGTATACATGTTCTTCACAGCAAGTGTGGCTGTGACAGTATACATTAAATCAGGTAGTTCTGTTAACCAGCTGTAAGAAAAACTGTAGATCGTGGAGCTGTAAAAAAAGATATAACTAAAATGTGAAATATATACTGCACTTAGCTCTAAACCCTGAAAAGTAATGTGGAAAGTTTCAAAGTGTGTTCTATCCAGCATTGCATTGTGTTAACCTTTGCTTTCCAGGTTGTAGCAATCCAAAGGATTAAATGCACTATACAATAACTATCTATCATGCATGCATCACAGGATTACAAGTTTGGACTGTCTAACCAAGAGACTATTAGGCAGAAACCACTGAAATGCAAACCAGCAAGTTCCCCAGTAGCTCAGTGTGATGAGAAATAGCTTAGTTGTTAATTTTGCACACCCAAACATGGTTCAAATCCAGGGAGTGGTACTAAGATGTGTGCATATCTACACACAAGGAATCAGGAATAAATGTAAAAGCAGTCAGGTAGTGTTAACAGATATTTTCTCCACAGGTCATACATGCCTGCAAATGACAGCAGGATAGGTACATAAAGCATGTACTCTTCCCGATACATGTCTGTCAACTGTCACACTGTCATGGCTAATGGTCACTGCTGCCAATACCCTGGACACAGGTGGGAAACCAGTTGAAGTATGCCAGTAACACACTCACATAACAACAGTTCAGGGTACCCCTTCTGTGGCAGATATGTAACCCTGACATGTACGAGTCCTCTCTAGTTGAGTACCTAAAGTTGTCACAGTTTGCCCCATACCATTCCAGGCTGACAGTTTAATAGGTATGTTTGTGCTACAGAAGCTATGGGCCATAGGTAGATGTAAAGTGAGGGCAGACCCATAGAATATTGAGCAGTACCGTTGCGGAAAATAGAAGCATAAACAGTTGTTAATGGACTTTTTGTCTCTCCCTGCACCCCTCATCTGGATCACTACTAAAATTCATATACTGTGGGTATGTTTTACTCTAAACCTAATGTTGGGACTTGTGTTCTATTATTGTTCATATATTTGATTGGTTGCATGTTAACATACCTTGCTTAAATACTATTGTTGGTGGCCTGCTGCCGTCAATGTTACTGGCATGCTGTTATGATGCATACTGTTGTTCCATTTATGCATGTGCTCGTTTCACTATGAAACCATTTCAAATATGTTTTATGGAGCTAATTGGAACACCCATGCATGCTGTTATAACTAATCTGGAAATGTGTTGTTCTTGACTAACCAAAATCTTCTTTAAAACCTCAACATCATAGCATGTTCGAGAAGGCAGATCCCAGTGGATCCTCCTGTCCCACCTCATCTGGCCCTGGCACCGAGCCCCAGCACATCTGGGACCCAACCAGGGCCTTCCTCATCTGCTGATCCTGCACCACTTTTGGCTGGAACCACCTCAGGGGATGAGGTCCATTCTCCCCCCGGGAGTGGGCACAGACAAGAGCCTGTCACCCGCAGTCAGCACCATCCGATTAGAGTTGGGTGGGCAGCTACACCAGATTGAGGGCTATCTAGCACACCTCGAGGGGCATACCTCCCCTCCTGTCCAGCCCCCTGCACAGCCACCTTCAGGGCCCTGAAAGAGCAGTGGTGACTGCCCATGGGTGGAGACCTCAGTCCCACTGTATCCATTTGGGTCTCATGGGCTTCTGATTCCCAACCACCATCCCTATCAAAGGTGTTTAAACCCCTCATTTGTCACATACCACTCATGTCTTCTGTCTTGTCTGTCTTGCCTGTCTGCAAATGCAACCTATCCCACCCAACCTATCTCCTTGAACATACGTACAGCCCTTCCCCAATATCCCATTCTCACCTTAAAAAAGGGGCATCTGTCCCACAGAAAAAAAAAAACATTGCCCCATACATATTTCTACATTTTGCCCCCATGTACAGTGAAACTAATCAATCAACCCACTGATTACTCTGCAAATGTCTGTCAACAACTCCCCTCCCTGTGGGATGTGAGGTTGTAATTTCCAAATTCTATACATGTAATTCACAGCTGTTGCTGTTGAAGAAATGTAGAGCTATGGTCTTTTCCTACATCCACCCTGCACATCCCTAGCTCCTTTTCATAATGTTTTACCCTCTGCTTGCCCTCATTTCACCACTTTTCTATCACCCTTTTTTCTTTTCTTTAAAGAAAATTAGTGCGGGAGTAAGTGGTGCTAAGCAAAGCTAACAGGGATTAACTGTCTATTAGCAATGCTTAGCACCGCGCAAAACAACATAAACCCATTTACAACTGCTTAAAAGTTCCTTAATCACTCTGTCTCTATCAGCCCTTGTTCTGCCCAGCAACAAAGTTATCCGCCCAGCCAAGTCTTGAACCTGCGTTGCTGTGCACTACAATCACAGCAACATACCACTACACCATCTGCGGTGTTGCAGTATGCAATGCTTTTACAAACATAGCCTTCATTCTGGTCATTTAACATTAATGAAAAAAAACAATCATTTTACAGTCTGGAACCCAGGACCCTGTGCACAACAATCACAGCAACATACCACTACACCGTCTGAACTGTACAAATGTTTGCAATTTTTTTACAAACATATCATGCACAACAGTCATTCAACATAAGGGGTAAATATATAGCTGTAGTACTGTTATATACATATATATGTATATATAATACCAGTATATATATATATATATATATATATATATATATATATATATATATATATATATATATATATATAATACCAGTGTGTGTATATATATATATATATATATATATATATATATATATATATATATATATATACACATATATATTCATACAGAGATATATAGACAGATATCCAACCTCTTACTGCAACAAATCTGCAGACACCCCAATAAAGGGTGGGGGGGATAAAGGACAAACAATAGTGAAATGTTTGAAATATGGCTATCATATGCATAGAAGTCTGCTAGAGTGGCATGGTGTGCCTTAACATACAATGCCAGACAGATTCCAGGTCTGAAACACAAATGCATGTCAAAATCATATGATTTCAATGCTCATATCATCCCTGTGATTTCTCAGAAACCCACAACTGTTGTGGCCAGCAGACAAAACATATGAACCACACATCAGGACAGAGTTCAGTATCTGGACAGTGGAGAGGTATGACCACAGTCATATAGCATAATGGAAAAACCTGTGACAGCAGCCAACCATGTCACCCAACACCTTCTGAACCAAGTAAGACCAACATGGCACTAACCCAAAAAGCTATGGGCAATTATCCATGTATATCCAAATATATCATGCACTACAGGGATGGAACTGTAGGGAAAAGCAGATAGTGGTGCATAAGTGTCCACCCACAACCATTTGCAACACAGTCACAGTAACATACCAGTTCACCAAATAAACTCTAGAGAACAATGACTGTTTGAAACAACATATCCTGATTCCCAGTTACATAATACACTGACAGATACTGGACCAACTCACAGTGTACTTGGAATCCTGAGGTGTTAAAGGACCTTTCTCAGTCTGTTCTACAAACATACACACCTGATAGACCACCAGCAGCCATAGCAGCATGCACAGTCAGATAGAAAAAGGATCTGTGACACTCACATCTGCTACTCTCACTACCCAGTCAAACATCTACACACAACACTGCTACACAATATTGGCAGTCGCTTCACAATGGCCAGACATACATAACTCTCATATGTACAGATTTCCACAGAATGTCCAGGGTGTTAGACCATATTCATGGTCACTGCTGCATACCACTTCCAGGAGTTTAAGTCAATGGGATGATACCTTGAGTGCAGTCAATAAATAATGATATCACATACCTCTGACCCTCTTACTGCAAGACATCTGAGGAACAGATCAAAGATAACAGGTGAATTCCTTGGCAGTCTGTGGATATCAGGACAGTTGAGAGGTATGTCAGAGACATCTCAGTGTCAGACATCATGTCACACAGAAAATGCATGTCCAGATGATCCCTGTTAAACTAGCAACCCATCTATGTGTATTACAACACTACTTACTTACAATCTGCACCCAATTCTGGAGTTTTGTTCCCCCTGTTGCTGGGCTGTCTCCACATGTCCTCTCCTAAGAGGTATTCCCACCTACTGTTTATGACACTGCAGCCCCACTCCTCCATAATGTCCTCCACACAGGCAAGGGAAAGGGACAAGTCCCACATGAAGGCCATCATTATAGTACTGTGTTGCTATGGCATTGGCAAATGGAAAGACAACACAGCTGCTCTGGATGCAAGTAGCAAGTTGGAGACACCGACTGGTGCACAGGCCATCATGAGCAGTACCTACAAAAGATGAGCTGCTGCCTATGCAACACAGGTCTCAACCCATCTACACAAAGACAGACTGTGACTACACAAACCTAACCAATTGCATTGTTGTGAGGTAACTTCTGAGCACTATAACAGGTATGTCAGTCATGTAAGCATGTAATGGAATGCAGAAGGGGGGGCTGCAATGATGTCAAATGGGACATTAAACACTAGGCCACAACAAGACCTGATGAACTCACATGCTGCTATCCAGCACCTATGGCCATTTCTGCTTGCCATGCCTGCATTGACATGGAGCACATCTCTGGCTCCTGACTCACCACAGCAAAGGTTGGCTCATGTATGACTACTAATGGAGTCACTGTTGTCCAATACTGAGAGTGTCACTGGTAGGCTGGCTACCTGGGATGTTGTAATTAGTCATATGTTACCTGTGAATGTTACTCTGATACATATGCTTGTCTTACATCATCCCATCATACATTTAGATCCCAAATGAAGGCCTGCAAAGCAACAGGAGGGGGAGTGTTTAACATTAGCATACACATACACACCTCCAGACTGGCCAAATGGCATGCCACATGGATGACATCTTGAGTGCAGTTAACAGTTGACAAAATACCAACTAAAATCATAGCTAGCTACAGGCCTCCTACCTTGACTATGGACACCTACCACATCTATTGGGACCTGCTGGAATCTGTCAGGATTTAATAATCTACCCTGCTCCTGGGTGACTTCAAATACCCATCCATAGTGTGCCTGACCTATGCCACCTGAACATGAATGCACATAGATTCCTCGGCTTTGTCAATGGCAATGTAGTGGATCAGCCAGTCAGTGTCCTTATGGCAGGTGGTAATCACATGTACCTGGTCCTAACCAACATGAGTAACCACTGTAGCCCTCCTACAGTGCCATCCCCTTTGGTAATATCTGACCACATAACCATCACTCTTCAAGTCACCACCCCCTTTACAGTGTCAAACAGAATGAACTGTACACAAATGACTATAAATCCCCTCAGAGCAGGTAGAAGTAGCTGTACAGCCAACGTCCCATTTGTTGGCACTAGCAGCAGTGTCCAGGCCCGCACCACAATACTATGTGGGCACCCACATAGCTGTATGGACACAGTAGTACCTGACAGGGCAACAACATCTCCCTTAAGGGAGAGTAAACACCTGTGGTGGACAGCAGCAATACACTAATACCATAATAGGTAGAAACAAGTGCTGGATGGGCCAAGAAGGAGCAGGTGCCTCATTGGAAGCAATGTCACATTGGTCTGTACAAGCAAATAAGGACACAGGTGATGTAACCTAAGGCTGTCTTTGAGTGCAAATTGGACACATCCACCAAGGCAGATCACTAGGCCTTCCACACGTGTCTGCAATTGCAGAGGCAACACACACATCTGTTCTGTAGTGGTGGTCAATAACACCACATGCACATATGGCATATATATAGGCAACCGGCTGCAGACAGGTGAAGTGTGAATGCCACCCCTCTGTCCCCTAGTGGTACACATGTGCATGTGCAGCACCTACCCCCTCCCCTCATCATCAGGAAGCAGGTCTGTAATGCCCTGTCAAAGGCAATACACAGAGGTCTCCATAGTCATGATAACTTCCCTGGCTGCATCTCACATGAACACTGGCATGGGGTCTCAAAACCATTCCACACTGTAGTCAACCACAGCCTGAGCACTGGGGTCATCCCATCTGCACAGAGGACAGCCACTACCATCCCTAAAGACAAAGGTGGAGCAATCCACCAATCTAGACAATATGATGCACAGCAGCCTAACTAGCCTGCTCTGCAAGGCGATGGGAGGTAATATCAAGGACATTATGAACAGGGACATCGGCAACATCAAAATGTCTGGGCCCACACAACATGGTATTATCAAAGGCAGATCAAGCCTGTGAAACCTGATTGACCTCTCTGCAGTGGTCAACAAACACAGGGATAAGGGGAAGATGGTGAACAATGCCTACCATCACCTAGCCCTGTCCTCTCACCTATTCCCCAGGTGGACAGGATACATAAGCCTACACAGTTATGCAGCAACCTGTAGGTTACCAGATGGGTAGCTAACTGGCCCACTGACAGTAGCCACTCAGTCAAAGTAGTACAACCCATCTCTAATAGTAGATTCATCCACAACAATGTACCCCAAGGATTGGTCTGGGGGGCCTCTACTGTTTGAGATATATGTATCTGAGGTACAGGACAATAGCAGTGGTCTGTGGCTGACCAGGTGTATGGATGCTTGTAAGCTGCCCACTGTCTTACATCCCCCTACTGATGTGGCCATCCCCCAAGAGGCAGTCACCTGATTGCTGACCGGAACAAGAAGCATTACTGCAAACGGAATGGCTGAAAATCCATCATTCCCCTGAGCATGCAGTCAGGTGTGAGATGACTTGTGCACTGAGGTTGGTAGCAACCTGACAATTTCTTACCATGTGTGCACCATTGTACAGAAGGCCGTCTACATGGTCCACCTCACAAATATAGATATGTCATAGGTAGTTGTAAAGTGAGGGCAGGCGTTTAGATTATTGAGCAGTACTGTTGTAAAAATAGAGGCCTATGCAGTTGTTAATGGACTTTTCTTCTCTCCCCCCACCCCTCATCTGCATCACTAATTATTCATATACTACGGGTATATTGTTACGAAACCTAATGTTGGGACATGTTTTAATTATTGTTCATATAATTAATTGGTTGCATGTTAACATACCTTGTTCAAATACCATTGCTGGTGGCCTGTTGCTGTCACTGTTGCTGGCATGCTGTTACAATGCTTACTGTCGTTCCAGTTATGCATGTGTTCTGTTTGCTATGCAACTGTTCCTCTGCTGTTTTGGGTTAATTGAACACCCATGCATGCCTTTAAATCTAATATTGAAATGTTTTCTTCATGACTAAGCATTATCTCTTGGAATACCTGAACAACATAGCACATTTGGGAGCACAAGTCGTGGAGGTGGGTGGCACCCAGGCAACAGGCGAGGAGCATCCAGGTAAGGCCCCAGTGCACATCAATTGAACACTGTAGCAGTCATACGGGATTCTGTAGAGTATCTAGATGCATATATCAGGTGAAACTGCATTTGTGGGTGGGATTTTCTAATGCACACAAGTGCATATCTATGGTGAAGGATAGCAAATTGTGTACTAACAGAGCTTTTACTGTACATGTGCAGAAAAGTAGTATTCATCTTGTAGTAATTCCACAAGTGAGTCTGCTGATAATACCTCTCCCACACAACTACATAGGTCCCTCTGGTAGGACTTGAGAAAGCAGCCTGAAGCCGGTGAGTATGGGATTGCCCTGTTGTTGCTCACCAGTACCCTAGGCATGTTAAGGTCATGCACATTACCATGCACACAAATGTTACTCTCAGCAATATTGTGATATGTGCATGTTCACTTGTGGTGGGGTTAACTGCATTGCATCACAGTGGTCATCACAGGGGCCTATTTGCAGGAGATGTAACATATCTGTAGCATATCTCACAACCTGCCATTGCAAGACATCTGGAGAAAGACTGACAAAATGGGGGACAAAGGCCCAAAACTAGGGACATATTTTAAAAAATAGTCTTATACAGTGCATATAAAAGATGTACACACCCCTGTTAAAATGCCAGGTATTTGTGATATACAAAAATGAGACCACTATAAAACATTTCCAAACTCTTCCAACATTTAATGTGACCTATAACCTGTACAATTCAATTGTAAAACAAACAAATCTGTTAGGGGAATGATTATGACAAATAAAAAATTAACAATAAGCTAGATGAATAAGTGTGCATAGGCTGAAGCAGCTTTTGATTTAATTACAGCATTATATCTTCTTGGGTACACACCTGCCATCAGTTACAGAGACTCTTTGATTAACACCACATAATGGTCACTGTCCTACTAGGATTGTCCTGGCATTTGCCCAGTTGCCTGCTACAGCAACAGCTATGCTTTGGAGAGAGCTTACAAAACATCAAAGGGATGTCATTGTTGAAAGGTATCAGCCCGGAGAAGGGTACAAAAACATTTCCACAGCACTGCATATACCATGGATCATAGTGGTGACAGTCATCTAAAGGTGGTGAAAAAGCAGGGCATAAGTGACATTGCAAAGAAGTGGACATCCGTCCAAATGTGTAGAAAGACAAAATCCAAACTGGTCAGGGAGGCTGCCAGGAGACATACAGCAACACTAAAGGGGTTGCAGGAATATCTGGCAGGTACTGGTTGTGTACTACATGCAACAACAATCTCCTGTATTCTCCACATGTCTGGCCTATGGAGTAGGGTTGGAAGATGGAAGCCTTTTCTCACACAGAACAACATCCAGGTCTGGCTGAATTCTCAAGAACAATACAGCAAGTTTTCAAAAGCATGTGGGAAAATGTGTTATAGTGTAGTGAGACCAAGGTTGCACTGTTTGACCACAATTCCAAAAGGTTTGTTTGGCGAAATAACAACACTGTGCATCACGAAAAGAACACCATCCTCACTGTGAAGCATGGTGATGGCAGTGTCCTGCTTTGGGGTTGCTGTTCATAAGCTGGAAGTGGGCCTTTAGCCAAGGTGGAGGGGATTATGAACAGTTCCAAATACCAGTCCCTTTTGGCTAAAAATCTTCAGGTGTCTGCTAGGAAGCTATAGATGATTTCCACACGACAATGACCCAAACCATACATCCAAATCAGAAAAAAGAATGGCTTCACCAGAAGACTATCAATGTTTTGGGATGGCACAGCCAGAGTCCACACCTAAATCCAATAGGAAATCTGTGGGGAGCCCTGAAGAGGGCTGTGCACAAGAGATGCCCTCGCAATCTGACAGAGTTGTAGGGCTTCTGCATAGGAGAGTGTGCAAATATTGCTAAGTCAAGATGTGCCATACTGAAAGACACTTTCCCAAGAGGACTGACTACTGTAATTAAATCAAAACGTGCTTTAACAAGGTATTAGTATAAGGGTGTGCACAGTCATGCAACCAGCCTATTGTATGTATTTCATTTTCTATATGTTACCCCTAACCAATATGTTTGTCCTTCAATTAGATTGCACAGGTTATAGGTCACATTAATGGTGGGAAACATCATGACATGATTTATGTGGTCTCATGTTATATATCAGAAAACCTGGCATGTTAACAGGGTTGTGTACACTTATTATATCCACTCTAAGCTAAGAAGGTTGTTAGAGTAACTGTTTTTTTCTTAACATACATTTAATGCAGGTTTTGAAGTATGAAACTCAAATTATGTCATTAATTAGTGACGCCAATACTCAGATCATCCCAGTAATGTGTCAGACAAACACAGGATTTCTGAGGGGCATACCAAAAATATGAGCCACACATCTAGACAGTCAGCAAAACTCTGTACAGTTGGGAGGTATGTTCTGTAGGAGTTGCCAGTGTGCTATACAGGTAAACAACAATAATGTGTACATAGCTGCAGTTTGTGCTAGGTGAAGGCCCATCACCTACTAACACTACTCATGTATCCCAGAGGTGTATATTAGTAGTAACATTAAGTGGAAAGAGCTGCACGGCATGATGTTGAGGGCCTGTCCAGAGTGTGTATGTTGTGGTCTGACTGTGTCATGAATGTCACCAGTTGGCTATTGTGAGGTCTGTGTAATGCCTTTGTGCCACCTCACCTGTATGTGTGTGTGTGTGTGTGTGTGTTTGTGTGTGTGTGTGTGTGTGTGTGTGTGTGTGTGCGCGCCCGCACGCGTGCGTGTATGTGTTACAGCAAATCTTATAGTGCAGGTATTAATTTACATATGTTGTCTTCTCCTCACAGATGGACATGGTGGTCGTGGTCCCTCCCACTCAGAATTTGATATCAGTGTCTCTGCAAACTCTGAGAATAATGGTGGTCATAGTGGGGCACAGCTGGGGTTGTCAGGGGCTGAATCTGTGCCATAGGTTGGCATCCCACAGTCATCCACAATGTCCCGCACAAAGTCACAACGTCCACACATACCCTGTTCCCAGCAGCCACAGATAATGGACAGTTGGCATATGATTGCATGGAAAAGGTTAGTGTGGTGATTATGGCAAGTGTGAGTGTAGCCACTAGCCATAGCCAGAGAGCAGGTGAGGTCCTACAAAGGCGAATAGACAGGGTGCTCAAAGAAGGACTGCTACCCTTCAAGCCACTTTTGCAAGTGCCACAGTGTTTCAAGTTGTCATGGATGCACAGGCATGTAGTGAATGCAACACAAGACAAATACTCAGGGTCTTGGATGCAACTCTTCCTAGTTAGATGGTGAGACATACATGACCATGTTGAGACCACACGTCAAAATACTGAGGTCATGAATAGACAGTGGGGTGAGTCCTTGGCAATCTTCGATAGTGGCATGTCTGTGCTAGAGGGTGCGGTGGGAGATGGGCGTTGACCACATGGACGTAGGTCAGCACCAACTTCAGCTGAGAGTCTACAGGGCTGTGCACCTTTACACTCCAGTAGTGGCAGTACCACTAGCACTACTGAAGGAGGAGTGCTGTCCACACCACAATGGAGTAGGCCATGGGCACGTGGTCCTGGCCAGTCCCATCAGGTATATGGATCCAGCAGACAGCAATCACCATTGAGAAGCAGTACTGCATCTGGCCTTGGGCCTGGTGGTGCCAGTGAGACCCCTGGCAGGACCAGTTCCTGTGTCCATGGCAGGAGATGGTGAAATGTACACCCTGCCATGTACGGTCCACAGCTGTCCAACATACCCCCTGTATAGGGCAGCCACATGGCATGACTGTGTGCATACATACACACACACACACACACACACACACACACACACACACACACACACACACACACACATCACCATCACAGCCAGGTCAACTCCAGACACACACACACACCAACTCTGCATGGCCCATTCATAGAACACCTCTCCAAACACACACACATGATGTCAACCATATGGCTCAGACTAGGCATCTGGCAAACCCACACAACACCCTGTGCATATGATGATATCTGCACCACATCCCTATTATCCATACCACTGCTTCAGGGACATGCTAATATGTTTCTGATGCACAGGGTGAATTAAGTACAGTTTAGCTATGTAATGCTGTGTAAGGTGCTATCAGCTGGCAATAGTAATGGGTACAGTTCAGAGTGTGTGTACCTTTTCAGCCATGATGCATTATTGGTGTTAGTAACGCTGACTGAATGCAGTCTCACATGATGTATTCTGTTTGTGTTCTAGGTGTCTGTGTGTCAGCAGGAGCTGGCCCTGCAGAAATTGGCAATGAGGGGTATAGCAGAGTGGTAACATATCAATCGTGTCAGAGCTGAAGTACAGCTGTATATGTTTACATTTACCTGGTCTGTGTAACACTTATTGCATGTGCCACAGAGCTTATAGGGCTGAGGGGTGTATACAGGTAAGTCTATGGTGGTTGACATCAGCAGCCCTTGTGAAGTGGACAATGGTAAGTTTAGTGGGTGGAACACACCTCAGATTGGTAAAACCCACACCTCCAGAGGATATTGTGCTGATGAAACACACAGAGAATACTGTTCCCACACACATAGTCACAACCAACAACAGACTAGATGGCCTAGTGGTTACGGTCTTTGCCTCCCATGCACAAGGTACAAGGTTCAATTTTGACCTCCGACTAATGCCTGTTTGGAATTTGCATGTTCTCCCTGTGTCTCTGTGGAGTTTCTCCCATGTCGGGAAAACATGCTGAGTCTTTCCATCTCAAACTCTCCAATAAATTGAGCAGTGGGCAGCAGCACAGACTCTACATGGTGCCCTACAGGGAGAAGAGCTGTACAGACCCATCGCTTTGGGCATCTGCTGTGGTGCACAGTATTCTCAAGATGGGAGAACACGGATCGCAGACTGCATGCCATGGCAGAGCTAGCCACTCAATGGTGTAACATATGTATCTAGGTGATTCAATCATGTTGACTAATGTCGCCAAAAATGGGCATGGGTAGTTACCAGTGATAAGTGGGTTGAGGACCTGGCCTACTCTGACCCATGCCAGTGCCTGTGCTGATGGTGGGAGGTGTATATATGCCCCTATTGGCCAATGTGTGCCGGCCATAATAAGCTGGCTGGTATCTAGTTGCCCAGCCTGAGTTACCTGGGATAGCTCTGTTGAGTGAAAGCTGGATGTAAAACCAACCAACTTGCCAAACATGAACTGAAAATTGCTACGCTTAATGTAGGTTCACTGACAGGACGCAGCTTGGAAGTGGATGACATGATGATACGGAGGAGGCTGGACATCCTATGTGTCCAGGAGATGAGATGGAAGGGCAGTGCAACAAAGCCACTTTGCTTGGGATCCAGAGTCTATTATTCAGGTGGAGGGCAGTCTAGAAATGGTGTAGAAATTGTGGTGAGAGAGAAGCTTCAGAAGGCAGTTAAGGATATCATCAGAATTAATGACAGACTCATGGCAGTTAGACTCCAGTGTAATGATAGGGGGTATTCATAATTGTAGCCTATGCCCCACAGCAGGGTTGCAGGGCTGTGATAGTGATGAAAGAGTGCATTCAGACAGCAGTTGCAGGACCTACTAGATAAAGCAAGACAACATGAATTGGTGTTGATAATGGGTGACTTGAATGCACATATCAGGACAGACAGAACAGGATATGAGGACTGCCTTGGTCCACATGGGTCGGGCAACAGGAATAAAGAAGGAGAAGCCATTATAGACTTCTGTCTAGTAAATGGCTTGATAGTAGCAAGCAGATAGTTCAGAAATAGGTGGAGTTGAAGAAGAGTGGCAGTGCCTAAAAACAGCATGTCTTAAGGCTACAGAAAAGATATGTGGCCGAACCAGGTATGGAAATAAGGTACATAAGAAAATCTGGTGGTGGAATGCAGAAGTCCAGGAAGTCATCAAAAGAAAAAAGGAGTGCAGGAAGAAGTGGGAGACAGAAATGACTGACCAGATTGGAAGGACTACTGGTCGGCTAACAAAGAGGCTATGAAAGAAGTTGCAATAGCAAAGAATAGGGCATCGGAGGTACTGTACCAACTTCTGGAAAGTGACTCAGTAAGGGGCACAAAGAAACTATATCAGGTTGCAAGGCAAAGACAGAAAGATAAAGAAGACAGTCAGACACCCTTCATAAGTGATGCCAACAACAACCTGCTCACCAGCCCAGAGGACATCAAAGGCAGATGGAAGGAGTATTTCCAGCAGCTTCTGAATGAAGAAAACCCCATAAAAGCTTTACTGCCCCAGAAATAACCTATGATGAGAGAAGACAAGGAGCCCACCCTAGAATAAGTAAGAACAGCACTAAGGAAGATGAAGTTACGGAAAGCAGCAGGCTCAGATGAGGTCACAGCAGATATGATAAAGATGCTGGGTGAGATAGGGGAGAAATGGCTCCTGAGGGTACTAATAGCAGGGTGGAGAGAAAGGTGTATCCCAGATGCCTGGAGAATAAGCATACTCATGCCGGTGTACAAGAACAAAGGGGACATCCACAACTGTGGACAGTAAAGAGACATCAAACTCCTATCACACTGGATGAAAGTTCTGGAGAGGGTGATTGATAAACAGATACACAGAGTAGTAGAATGTAAGATGGGAGATGAGCAGTTTGGATTCAGATCAGGATGCAGCACAATTGACCCGATGTTTGCACTGAGACAGATACTTGAGAAGAAGCTAGAGATGAGAGAGTCCAAGTGGCCATTCCTAGACTTGGAGAAGGCATATGGCAAGGTCCCAAGAAAGCTGATCTGGACAGTACTGCGGTGGTTTGAAGTCCCAGAAATATTGGTAGAGTTAGTGCAGGCTATGTACAAGGACCCAATGACTGAAGAATGAACAGTGTTCGGCCTCACAGAGGGGTTCCCAGTGGGTGTGGGTGTACATCAGGGTTCATCTCTAAGCCCACTGCTGTTCATTCTGGTGATGGACTACATTAGCAAACAGGTTGGAGGGATGGATCAACAAAGCTGCTGTATGCAGACAATGTGGCAGTACAGGCAGACTCTGAGCAAGAACTTCAGCAAAGGATAGGAAAATGGAATGCAAATCAGAAGGCACACAGGATGAAACTAAGCACAGATAAGATGGCATTAATGGCAGCAAATTGGGCAAATCAGAAGAAACTGAGAATAGAGATGGAAGGGAAGATAGTGGAACAGGTAAACAGCTTCAGTCTTGGAGGAGTAGTTGAGGAGAAGGGTAGTCTGAATGAAGAGGTCAAAGCTAGAATCAGAGGGGCTGCAGCCAGCTGGCATAGAGTATCAGGTGTAGTCTATGACAGAAGAATGCCAAAGAAGCTGAAAAGTAAGGTGTACAAGACAGTGGTGTGACCAGTACTACTGTATGGTACCGAAACCTGGGCACTAAAGGCAGAACAGTTGAAGAAGGTAGAGGTGATGGAAATGAAGTGCCTGAGAAAGATGATAGGATGCACACTGTGGGACAGATGAAGAAATGAGGACATAAAAGCAGAAGCCAAAGTAGCTCCAATTGCAGAAAAGATCAAAGATAACAGATTACGGTGGTTTGGGCACATGCGTAAAAAAGCAGAAGTCAATTTGGTGAGGAAGATTTGGGACAGACAGGAAGACGGTAAGAGAAAGTGAGGACATCCAGAAAAGAGGTGGATGGATTGTGTGAAAGAAGATCTGCAACAGTCAAGCATGAGTATTGAAGAAGGCAGGAGTATGGCACTGAATCGAGAGAGTTGGTGACAGTTAACATGATACCCTGACTCCATGTAGAAAAATGGCAAAAAGGGGGCTGATGATAATGATGATGACACATAGTCACACACACACACACACACACACACACACACACACACACACACACACACACACACACATACACACGCACAGGATCACAGTTGCCAGTGTTGGTTTTGGAACCCGTACCCATCTAGTTAGTGGTACTACAGTGTTATGTGGTTATTGCAGGTGGCACAGAACTAATAGTGTGATGACTGTTCCAAGGTACCTGTAAAGTGAATAACATCACATGCCCTTGTGAAGTATGGCAATGGGGTGTGTACTGGGTGTGGAAGGACTCATTAGACTGTCACCTACAAGTCTACACACTCACTAACACTGCTATACACACCAATGCACATACAATTGCCAGTACTGACATTAGCAGCCCTGCCTATCCTGTTATTAATTCAATACTGTTACATAACTGTTACACGTGGCACAGAGCTGAAGAGTGTCCACAAATACCTCTACGGTCGATGTGAACAGCAGCCTTTGTAAAGCGGACCTTAGGTAGTGTACTGGGAGTACCATGACCTAAAATTGTAAACCACGTCCAACCAGTGGATATAGTCCTCACTCACACACACACATGCACACACAGACACAATATTGTTTTTACAGACACGCAAATACACACACATTTGCTATGACTGAGATTAGAACCCCTACCTATCTAGTTACTTCTAATACAGTGTTATGCATTTATTGCATGCACCACAAAGCCTATAGGAAGAAGAGAGTCCCAAGGTAATTCCAAGGTGAATAACATCACCAGGCCTTGTAAAGTATGGCAATGGGTGATTTACTAGGTGAGAATGGACTCAATATACTTGAACCTATGGTTATACACACTTGGATACAAATATACACTCAATACACACATTTTCCAGGACTGAGATTAGCAGCCTTGCCTATCTTGTTAGTCAGTCCATATTCTTACATAATTCCTGCACAGAGCACTTATTGGGCTGAAGAGTGTCAACAAATATCTCTATGGTTGATGAAGAGAGCAGGCCTTGTAAAGGTGACCTTGGGATGTGTACTGAGAGTACCATGGCCTAAACATTTAAAACCCACCCCCAATGGATATAGTTCTCACTCAGACACATGATATGGTTCTCACACACATTTGGCAGGACTGAGATTAGAACCCCTACTTATCTAGTTATTGCTAATACAGTTGCATGCATTTATCACACACACTACACAGCTGACAGTGTGAAGAGTGTCCCATAGTTCTTCTAAGGTGAACATCACCAGACCTTGTAAAGTATGGTAATGGGCAGTGTACTGGGAGAGTGAGGCCTCAAAATGTTGCATCCTACAAATATACCCACTTATAAACACTTACATACACATTTGCCAGGACTCAGATTAGAATACCTACCTATGTAGTCATTCTGAACACTGAAGTCGTTATAAGAGAACTGGGAACACAAGTTAACAACGAGCTCTCTGCTGACCACCACAGTGCCACTGTGTTCAGAAAGTATTTCTATGTGTCACATCACATTACTAAGGGTGTTACATCCAGGAAGTAAGAGGTCATTATCTCCCTCCTCTCTCCCCTCATTAGGCCAATCAATGAGTACAATGGCCCATTTGGCAAGTATCTCACTGGACACCTGCAACAACTGGAGAGGCTGCAAATGTACCTCACAAAGAGGATCCTAGGCCTTAAACACTTGCCCTGTATGGACAGACTACAATAACTCCAACTATTCTCTCTCTCATATTGGCTACTTAGAGGTGATTTCTGCCTGACTTACAAAGCCATGTCTGACCCAGCTCTGTGAGGAATGCTACATCTAAAGAATCCAGTCCATCCACACCACATGCCCCAGAGACCTACACCCCATTTCCACAATCAACAAAACATAATGGAGGAACAGGTTCATAACCCAGAGACTGCCCATGCTATGGAATATACTTTACATACATGTCAAGCAGAGCACCTCACTGGCCTTCTTCAAGAGAAATCTGGATGAGTGGATCGAGAATAGAAATCCCACCCTGGGGATCACTCCAGTGGCTATACTCGTTAGACACACTGGGGACTATCGTCTGGTGGCACGATGCCAGCGTATTCCCATGGGCTAGGCTTGTAAAGGCTCCATGGCCATTTGCCTAGTACACACCTATGAACTTATAAACCTATGGATCTCAGTACTGGCAAACGTGTATTTGTGCGTTAGTGTGTATAAAAGTGTTTGTGAGAGTGTAAACATGTGGGTGAGAGTAGTTTGAGGCCCTTCTCACCCAGTACACCTACCATTACCATACCAGGGTTATTCACTGTATGGGTACCTTGGGACACTCTTTATCCTATAAGTTCGGTGGTGCATGTGGTAACTGCATAACACTATGCATCAATGTGGTAATTCATGGGAACCATGTTGTTTTCAAAAGGGACGGCAGCACATTCTCTGACATTGAGCTAAAGTCCAGGGTTCTGACACCAGTCATAGGTCTCAGTGAGGCCTTTGTGCAGGATGTGAACATCACACTGAGAGGTAATAATAGCACCCACCTTGCAGTTGTCTGCAAATATTGTCAGACAGAGTCCCTTCATGTTGTGCTTGACTTCAGAGGTGTAGATCCTGAACATTAGGGGATAAAACCCTCTGGGACTCCATTTGTGACTGGTTGGCAGTCTAACATGAAGTCCACTGCTTTCACACCATGGGTTCTATCTGTGAGCTAGTTTGAAAGCCATCTAGTGATATCAGGGTTGATGCCTAGCTGAGTGTGTCTATGATTCCCAAGTGGGGAATGGTATCCAAGGATTAGAAGGGCCACCTATCTTGTTATTTATTCCATACTGTTACATAGTTATTGCACGTGGCACAGAGCTTATAGGGCTACAGAGTGTCTACATCTATCTCTGCAATCTATGACAACATCGGGCCTTGTAAACTAGACATTGGGATATGTACTGGGAGGGCGACAGCAACAAAATGGCAAAACTCAATCCTCAGTGGATATGGTTCTCACACAGACAGGATACTGTTCTCACGCACACATTTGCCAGGACTGAGGATAGAACCCCTACCTAGTTACTGCTACTACAATGTTATGCATTTATTGCATGCACCATGGAGCTTATAGAGTGAAGGGTGTCCAAAGGTACTTCTAAGGTGAGGAACATCACCAGTCCTTGTAAAGTATGGCAATGGGTGATGTACTGAGTGGGAGAGGCCACAAAATACTTTAACCTACACGTATACGCACTTACATAGATATTTCCCAGAACTGAGATCAGAACCCCTGCCTAACTAGTTATTTGTATTGTAGTGTTACACAATTATCACACGAGCCACAGAGCTTGTAGAGCTGTGGGGTGCCCAAAGGTAGTTCTAAGGTGACTGACATCAGCAGGACTCCTAAAGTGAGGCAATGGGAAGTGTACTGAGTGTGAACAGGCTCAAAATCTTTACCCTAAAGACACAAGCACACGCACTTTTATATTTGCCAGGACTGAGATTAGAGCCCCTACCTATCTAGTTATTTGTAGTATAGTGTTACGCAATTATCTCACACACCACAGAGCTTGTAGGGCTATAGGCTGCCCAATGGTACTTCTAAGATGACTGACATCAGCAGGGCTGCTAAAGTAGGGCAATGGTAAGTGTACTGGGTGTGAACAGGCTCAAAATCTTTAACACACACACACACACACACACACACACACACACACACACACACGCACACACACACACACAAACACACACACACACACTTTTACATTTGCCAGGACTGAGATTATAACCCCTAACTATCTAGTTATTTGTACTATAGTTTTACACAATTATCACACATGCCACAGAGCATGTAGGGCTGTAGGCTGCCAAAAAGTACTTCTAAGGTGACTGACATCAGCAGGATTGCTAAAGTAGGGCAATGGCAAGTGTACTGGGTGTGAACAGGCTCAAAATTTTTAACTTACAGACACACACATATACACACATACACACGTTTACATTCACCAGGACTGAGATTAGAACCCCTACCTATCTAGTCATTTGTACTACAGTGTTACACAATTAGCACAAGTGCCACAGAGCTTGTAGGCTGCCCAAAAGTATTTCTAAGGTGACAGACATCAGCAGGAGTGCTAAAGTATAGCACTGGCAAGTGTGCTGGGTGTGAACAAGCTCAAGATCATTAATCTACAGCCACACACACACACACACACACACACACACACACACACACACACACACACACACACACACACACACACACACACACACACACACACACACATGATGTGATATTCCAACCCCCACCACAGTAACATCAGACAATGAATCTCATCTTCATGCTGGCACATACCAGTGGTTACAACTGGTATGCAACTGTCGGCAGCAGGACATCACTCTATGCCATTCAGGTTATCCCTGTGTATGACTCACTCTGTGTGCATGTCTACCTGTGTGTCTCACGCTATTACTGTCTGTCCCTCTCTTCCCCATGTCTATGTGTGTGTATGCTTGACATATCTTAATATGTTGCCCATATATATATATATATATATATATATATATATATATATATGTGTGTGTGTGTGTGTGTGTGTGTGTGCATCACACACAACAGATGCAGATATAGCACATATGTGCCACCTACAGCTGCCTGTGAGTAATCCTGTCTGATGTGTGTGTGTAGAGACAGTTTTACATAGCTGTGTGTATGCAGCGACATCTGCACAATACAGAGATATAATAGTCCAATGTGGTTTAAGACATGGGCTTCACTTCTCTACGTATAGGAGCATGTTCAGTTTGACTTCTATAGTAAGTGTGAGAATCCATTCCAGGGATAGCTGTACTCCAGTCTGGGGTGTTATGTGCTACAGCCATACCTTGCAACCTGTTTGTGCATGGTATCTGGAGATAGGCTGCCAATATGGGGAAACAATGGGCCAAACATAGGGGGTACTGTAACTATTGCTCTTATCATTGTATGAGTTGCTTGATTTACAGGGTTTGTTTTAGCAGACATTTTCTGACATATGTAATGTTTGACACTGTACTGTATTGTGCCATTACCTACTGACAGATATAATTAGATCACCACAGTTATTTACCAGAGGAAATACAAGATGGATGATGCACAGACCTATATTATGAGGTATAGGCTAGACATTCTTGCACAATCTGGCCAGTTGGGAGGTGTGTCTACAGCCGATTGACTGATGGAGCTATGTAAAAGGTCCAGCACCTTGGTGATATGCTGGCTGGGTATCTCCTGGTTGTGCAGTATTCTTCTTACCTGGAAGGTCATATCCTGGTATGGCCATACCTGTCAGCTGTACAGATTCTCACAGATTATCCAGATTCATGTCTCATATATGTGGTAGGTTCCCTTAACATTGTTGTTTTCTAGCACATTTGTAGCAAATCACTCAGGGTTGCAGTAATGTAATACTGACAACATTAGAGTTTCAGACGTCACTTCCTTCATGACATCCATGCTACTACACACCCCCTCTGTTATTTTGTTAACTTTCTAACATTATGAGAACATTACTTCAAATGCGTCCCTATATTTGGGTCTTTATCCCACCATTAAGTATGGCTTTGTCCAGGTTTCTTCCTCTACGAGGTTGAGAGGTATGCTACTATCATTTAGCAGCATGGCCTTACATTTGCATTTTGTTGACTGTGTTATGTTGGTAGTATGGACCCCATGACATTCCCTACAAAGGCACTACAGGTGAGGCATGGGCCTTTGTCAGAGGCATGTAGACCATGTGAGACTGATGCAGGCCATCTGTAGCAAGGAACTGCATTCTGTCACCCATATGTTCCGAGGCTGCCAGGCAGTAGACCCACCTGGGGTGACAATGGTAAGTGATAAAATGCACTGCTGTGCTACTAGGCACCATACCTCTCTACGTATGTGAGCCAGATATCTGGACAAGGCCATGAGTATTTGGGTGACAAAGGCCTAAATATATGGACCATTGTAACTATTGGCCTTACAAACTTAGAACGGTGATACAATAACAGATTTTGCATTAGCATGCATTTTTCTATAGGGTATGAAGTCTGAGACACTGCAATCCATCAATATTTTCTGACTTTAGACCTTAGTGGTTTGCCATTGATTTGCCAGACAACCACTATTTCAGACTAAAGATACCACAAATATGATGCATACCTGTGTACATTCTGTGAGAGGACTGTACAGTTGAGAAGTATGGTAGGCCCTATGTTGGTTACCCCAACCTGTGTACTCTTCATATGTGTGATCACCTATACATGACCTGTTCAGCTTCCAAGCAGTAATGGATATTACATCTGGACAGTGTGTACTACTCCCACCATAGGTGTAGCTGGCTGCCATGCAAAATAGTTGACAGTGCATTTTGTGGAACATGGCCCTGTCTACCAAAGTACTGTGCCTAGGCCACTAGGACAACGCAACCATGAGAAGTTGCTAGCCACATCCTGGCAGTATTTCCCACACATATGCATAGCTCATTGACCCCTGCATAATGTAGACATGCAACAAGTTATCCATGTTGATTGGAACAGCCCTGGCAATGTGTGCTCAGCTGCTAGTACCCTACAACCTTACATGCTACTGCATTTCTATGTGAATATGGGTGCGGGGAAGCACACCTGTCAACAGTACACAGTTGCACAGACTGTGCTGATATTGGCTTTGCATTTTGGTTCCATTTGGCATAGTATTGTGCCCTGTCTTAGAGATTAGGGGCATATCACAACAAACCACAGGCTAGATTGTAATGCCATGCAATTGAGTTTCAGACTTCTTAGCATTCAGAGCCTTACTTCAAATGCAAGGCCTGCTGTGATATCACTGTGTAAGTCTGTAGGAGGTATTCCATCATTGTCACCATTTGTGTGCCTTTGCCAAGCATTCCTTTATGGTTTTCTACAGCAGACTTGCTGTGTGAGTCTGGGGGTGAGTATGGGATCACCACAGTGACATCCATGCATGTGACCTATGACCCCCCTTAGTTGGCCACCCACATATACTGCAGTGAGTTTTGTCACCTTAAATGATACTGCATAGTGTGAGGAAGTCAGTATTGTTCAAACATTTCCTGGTGTCCCACATAGCTGTCAGTTGTCTGCTGCTATCCTGGTAGGGCACCCTATTCCCTTGCATGCAGCATCACCATAGATATGCTACCAAAACATACTAATCCATTCATTTATTGTTAAGAAGACTGACTTACCATGTGCCTGCGGCAGTTGTGATGACAGCACTTGAGGGCTGCCTATGTTGGATGCACACAGTACACTACATATACATGGTAAGTTACAGGTAATGTGAGGTGTGTGTCATCCATTTTACTGTGTGTGCAAGTCAGAGAGAGGTGTCAGTCCCTGGGTCCCTACAGTATCAGTGTGTATGCTATGCATTGCCTCTTTGCCAAGCCCTGGGCATACTGGGTATACCTCCATCTGCCTATGGGAGCAGGCTCAGGGGCTTCCTCTTCTGAGTCCCACTGTGCCTGTGGGGACCTTGGCAATGGTGGGGGAGCTGTGTGGCCCTTCCCCATGCTGTTCCTGCTGCAGCTGTCTCCACAGGGTCATATTGTGTAGCATGGCACATACTATGAACATGTGTGCACATGTGGCTGGAGAGTACTGCAAGAGTCCACCAGATATGTCAAGGCAGTGGAACCATGACTTGAGCATATCAAACACATGCTCTATGATGATCCTGGTTTGTGCGTGTGGCTCATTATGGTGTTCTTGAGTGGGCGTGTGTGCATTTCTGATGGGTGTCATCATCTATGGCTCCAGTGCATAGCCAGCATCAACCACCAGATGGCCATACAAGATGTCCCCACTGGCAAATTCCTGGTACAACTGTGACGAATGCCAGATGTGGGAGTTGTGATAGCTTCCAGGACTTCCAGCACACACATTCATGATAATGCCCAGGGCATTGCACATGACCTTGCAGTTGATGGACTGGAAGCCCTTGCGGTTTATGTAGACCCTAACCTGTTCACCCGGTGGTGCTTTGATGTGGATGTGCATGCAGTCTATTCCACCCCTTACCTCCGGGTATTCTGCTAAATGGTGGAAGAGATGCATATTGCTGGTCCTCTCCTCAGGGGGTTGGGGACATAAATGTTCTCACCGGCATGTGGTAGGATGACATCCAGGAACTGGTGGATCACCCTGGATGCAGACGCCTGTAATACCCCTATGATATCCCCAGTAGGCCATTGGAAAGTACCTGTAGTTAGTAGGCCCATCCATCTCTGATAAATACACCCCCTCCACCAGTGACCTAAGCCCTAAAACTATAATCAGCAGACCAAATGATTCTCTCCTGGCCTGTCATCTAAATTTTAGAAGTATTAGTAATAAGATACATGAATTGCATGCTCTCCTGGCTGTATACTCCCCTGAGATTCTCTGTCTATCTGAGACCTGGTTAAAGCCTAACACCACAGACAATGAAAAGTTACCACCAGGGTATAATATACACAGGCTGGATCATGCTTCCAGGAAGGGGGGTGGAGTAGCCATACTCTGCAAATCTGAGCTGAATCTGAGCATAGTTGTTAATCAACCATCTCAGATTAATAACTCAGAAATACTTGCCACTAGACTACAACTCAACAAAAGGAAATGCATCAACATCATCTGCATGTATATCCCCCCAGGCAACAATGTAACAACTTAACAAAAGGAAATGCATCAACATCATCTGTATGTATATCCACCAGGTAACAATGTAACAACTTAACAGAAGGAAATGTATCAACATCATCTGTATGTATATCCCCCAGGTAACAATGTAACAACTTAACAAAAGGAAATGCATCAACATCATCTGTATGTATATCTCCCAGGCAACAATGTAACAACTCAACAGAAGAAAATGTATCAACATCATCTGTATGTATATCCCCAAGGTAACAATGTAACAACTCAACAAAAGGAAATGCATCAACATCATCTGTATGTATATCCCCCCAGGTAACAATGTAACAACTCAAAAAAAGTAAATGCATCAACATCATCTGTATGTATATCCCCCCAAGCAGCAATGTAGGCACGCTTGAAGATATTCTTCACTGGCTGTCATGTCACTATCTCCAAGAAACCCTACAACTTGGAGACTGTAACATAGATTGGGGAACCTGTTCCTCAGAATCCCCTTCTACACACATCAACCTACATGCCTTCACATAAATCATAGACATCCCTACCAGACTTGGTAAACCCAACCAAAAAAATAGCATAATTGACTGGGTACTAGTAAATAGTAACCCCCAACTGTACACTACTGGTACCCTCCCCAACAACCTAAGTGACCACCTTCTCACTTATATAATTAAAAAAAAAGCCATCAAACAACAATAACCCTTACTCAGGAAAGTCAGAAACAAAAGGGACTTTGACCCTACCAAATTCCAACAAGAACTTAACTCCTGTAACTGGGCTATGCTAAAACACCTCCCCTTAGATGAGGCAGTTGTATTTTTTAACAACAAATTCCTTGAAATCCTAGATTTGCATGCACCTGCCCGCTCAATGCATACTAAATTAGAAATGGCACCCTGGCTTTCCAAAGAGACTAGACAAAAAATTATCAGTGAAACAAAATACGGGCTCAATGGCGCTCCGCCAAAGACCCCCATGACCATGTTAAATATAGGCAAGCTAGGAATCAAACTAAAAAATCCATAATGCAAGACAAAAAACAATACTATAGTAATTTACAAACTGCTACCCAGAATAATTCCCAAAAGTTCTGGGCAGGCCTGAATAAATTACTTCATCCTGGTAAAACATCTACACCTACCCCTGCTGCTACCATTGATAAAACCCCTGAAGAAGTCTCTATCAGTTTTAACTGCTTTTTTACTGAGACAATTCAAGCCCTAGCTAATCAATTACCTCCTAGATCCTCTGGCCCTGACAGTATCACCTCCAAAAACCAACTCTTGTTCAATCTTACACCAGTGTCTATGGCTCTAATTCAGTCCTTGATCAAAAAACTAAAACCTACCACCCTCTCTGCCGACAAACTCCCAGCTGAGTATCTACAAATAGCTGATGCCATTGCCTATCCAATATCAATACTAATTAATCGCACCATAGCAAAGGCTACAATTCCCACCATTTGGAAGACATCCTATGTAATCCCACTGCATAAAGGAGGATCATCCACTGAATTCTCCAATTATAGACCAATCGCCATACTTTCTCCACTTGCAAAGATAATGGAGAAATGTATACATAAACAATTGATGCACCATCTAATCCAAGATCACCTTATGGCTGATAACACGGCTTCTGATCTCACCACAGTACAACCTCAGCCCTACTGGCCTTCACCAATACCATAAAAAATAACCAGAACAATAATTACATATCCTCAACTCTCTTCTTTGATCTATCCAAGGCATTCAACATGGTTGATCATCAACTTTTGATTGACACCCTGCAAACTTTTGGCCTAGACTATAAGGCCCTTCAGTGGTTTTGATCCTACCTCAGTGGGAGGCAGCAAGCTGTTCTCTGGCAGAACAAGCTCTCCAACCTGTTACCAAATATCCTTGGAGTATCACAAGTCTCCATACTAGGGTCCCTACTGTTTTCCATCTTTATTAATGACCTACATACTGTCATCCCTAATGTCACCTGCATTCAATACGCTGATGACGCCACCCTGGTTTGCTCCGCTACATCTCCCTCAGACTTGAGGTCTGCTACCCAGTCCACATTCAATATTGTGGAAAACTGGCTCTCTGATCAGAGACTGTTATTAAACCCTAAAAAAACTAAAATGTTACTATTCTCTCCAACACATAGGTCTACTGCTTTTAACTTCACTATAAATGCAAAAGATGGCACAATAATCGCCCCTGACCTCTCTACAAAGCTACTAGGTGTCATCATTGACAACAACCTAAAATGTGACCTACAAGTAAATCAAACTATCAAGACCATCAATAAAAAACTTGGGTCTCTGTATAGAATAAAAGCCTTCCTAACCTCTCCAGCCAAGATTGCTATAGCTCGCTCTCATCTACTTGTTACACTGCTATATGCTTCCCCCCTTCTCTCCAATCTAAACAAGACTGCACTCAATAGACTGTCAACCTGTTATAATCACATTGCCAGATTTGCCACTGGCTTTCCTTTTAGGACATGTCACTATATCAACCTCAAACAGCTTGGGTGGCTTGAACTACCCAATCTAATCCAATACAATCTTCTGATTATGGCCAATAAAATTCTCTATAACTCAAATCATATACCAGCTCTTAAGAACATAATCACCCCTTATAACAATCCAAGATTGTTTTGATCCTCAAATAAACTATTAATTCAAACCATCAAAACTAACAATGCAGCTGGTGATGCCCTATTTGCAAACTCTATAAGTAGAGTCTGGAACCTACTTCCAGCTGACATCACAATGCTCTCCTCCATAGACCAGTTTAAAAACAAACTTAGCACCTGGCGCTAAACTGGCTATGCCACTGTAATAAGCCTGGCTAGCACTAATTAAGAAATGTTGAATAAACTAGTAACCTAGTTACTGTCTACTTGTTCCTCATGTTGTAAACAGGGGTAACCTTTAACTTGTGAACTTGTGAATTCATAATTGTCTATGTATACTTTGTATATATCTCTAGATTGTTTCTACACTATTCTATTTACCTGGAGACATTATTTTGCAATGAGTTTGTGATGTTTTTTACTGTATCTGTTTATGCTGGAGCTTTTCTCCCCAGGCCTCCGCTAAAATGGACATGTGGATAGTCGGACTATCCCGGTCAACAAATGTAAAATAAAAAAAATAAAATAAAAATAAAATAGTATTCTTAAGGCTACATATACCTTGGTATCCACTGGGATGGGGTTCCCTCTGTTGGCTCTGGGTCTGAGTTGAGGTCGGCACAGCTCAAAGATTTGCTGCAGTATGTCTCTGTCCACTCTGTAGCACTCTACTATCGCCAGATTATGTAGCCCCTGGTAAGTTACCCTGGGTCTGAACACTCTTCTCCTCCTCTTCAGTCTGTGGTGGTTGTCAGCATTATCCTGCTCACCAACCTCAGCCTCTAGCACATACTGATGGATCAAAGCAATGGCAGCCCCTAACATGTTTTCAGTTAAAATTCTCCCACATGTATACACCAATGGTGCAGAATTTGTGGGAAAAAAACAGACTGTAAGGTGGTTGAATAGTTTATACTGCTGTGCTGCAGATGCTGCCTGCATGACTGGCTGACTATGATGCATTCCACCTCCCAGCTATATTTGTACTTGATTGCTTGCATTCTGCTATTTTCCTTTTCTTTTCATTTTTCCCTTCCCATTTCTACTCCTTTTAAGCTACAGTGACCAAATGTAAACAATCCTGCTATTTCTATTTTTTTTTTGGTTGTAGACCCAGTGTGCGCCATGCAAACCCATTTAGCTAATGTAAACACTCAGAAATGGCCCTCCCTGGACATGAATATGCTCTTCATTTCATGGAATAAGTCAATACAGCCTCAGACACACCCACTTGCTTAGCTGTGCTTAGCTAAGCTTATCTGTGTGCTGTGGAGCTCCAATGTGCTTACACCAAGCATGGCACCCCCTTTTCATGTCTGCTGTTCCTCCTGCTTACACCACTGCCTTATAGCACCTACACAGTTAGGTACAGTTTGGCACTTAGCTTCTTTTTGTGATTCAGTAAATTTCCCTCATTAGCATATCCCACTGCCATAATCACTAGTTACTGCACTCCAACAGAGCCTTTCCCCTTAGCAACCACTGTTCCCTGGTATTGTTTTGATTCTGCATGCCATAGACTATAATGGCAAAATGCAGATTTACCTTAAAATTATGTTTCACATATTTTTTTTATTTTTGGCACGATCCAGTTTGCACGCTGCTGCTCTACGTTTAAACAGCTGAGATCGGCCAAAAAAAAAAACTTTTATTTTTATAAAATCTAAACACTTTTCCATGCCAATGGCTATATATCTGGCCATTGGCATGCCTAAAGATTATAATACATGCTTTTATCTGAGCTGTCATGCCTCCATTTTGATTTTTGCAGAACATTTCTGCACATAACACTATTCCTGCACAGATGCCTGCCTGCTTCCTGAATTGCTAATTGACCTCATTTGCATGTTTTTTCACCAGCAAATGAGGTAATTAGCATTATTCAGTGGTGTCCATGTAGGAATAGTGCTACCAGGCTCGTGCATGTCCCCAGGCTTGTTTACTGGTTCACACTGCAGCCATATTTCATGCAGTAGTGCTTACACTATTCTTGTACTCCGTGTAAGTGTTACTGAATCCCAAGGTTAGTCTTATGCTTTTCCTGATATATAATAATGGGAATCTAGTTAACTTCTTTTAGTGCTTTTAGTAGACAAGTTCTACATAGAATTCCCTTAACATCCAAAAACAAATTCCACAAGCCACCAAAAGGAAAATGTAAAATGACAAACAATACAGAATTATACAAATAAATTTTCTTAAAACACATAAAATACTACTAATAATAACTGTTGCTAGTTGTCACAAAAGGAAATATTGTCAGCCTAGCTATCTGGAATTTTGTAGCTAATTATATGTCATATGTGAATATTAATATGATTTATACAGAAGTGTGACAGAGGAGATACTGCCAGCACAGCTGTCTGGAATTTTGTAAATGATTATATATGTCAGTTGTGAATGTCAACATGATTCATGTGCTTGTGTTACAAATGTATTAAAACTATACGTTATTTGTATATCAAACTGCTGATACAGAAGTGTGTGTGAAAATGGTTTGTGTAGTACTGAGCTTAAAGATATATTCACAGTTTACCCTACTAGAAAAGAACAGAAATGTATATAAACTATTGTAATTGTGTAAATGTATATGTTTTAATAGTGGGAAATGGCACATAGAAGGTTAACTTGCAAAATGTCAGTAAAGTAGTTAAAATTAAATTGTTTTATAACTGCACCATAAAAGAAATGTTATCTTTCAGTTTCAGTGCAACAAGAAGACAAGATGTCTAAAACTAGGGAGCCTTCTGCATTGTTTTGTAAGTGTTTTATTGTTATATGTCTTCTAGCAGTTGCAAACATCTGAAGGCTATGTATTTTCACAGGGAGATGCTAAATGCTAGCAGTTTTCAGCAATGGTTGTTGAGCCTGGGAACTGAAGTCAGGTGATAAAAAGTGATGTCATGCTGCAAGTATCCAAGCAGTAATATTTGATATTAATTTAAGAACTCTCTGAGAGAGTGTCTGTGCATTTTTTTATTTTTGTCATTTGACCTGGCAGCATCCACTGGAAATATTCACTTACCACATCTGCTTTGCCTTGCTGTAAGTAAGTTAACTAGGGTACAGTAAATTGTTTTAGATATAGTTAGGAATATATTAAAGATTACTTTTGATGTTTTCTGTATTTATTTAAGACTGTCCTGCAATGTTGTTTTAAATATGTCCTGTGATTTTGAATTCTGAAGTCACTGTGATGATTTACTGACTATGTTCTTGATTTTTTATTACCTATTATTAAATATATTTAAACCAAGCTTTGTGGCTGATATTTGTGAGACATATTTAAGTTCTGAGAGTACTTCTTTACACCCAAACCCCACTCCCAACCCACCACAATTCACTCTCTTCTCTCTCCCACCCATACTCTCTATCCAAACTATTTATCCCACAATGTCTGCACTAGCTCCCACCTTATCACCAAAACCTAGACCACATTACTACCTCATACCCCCACTTGTAATACTTTATCTTCTCACCGCCTATGAATTCCACTACCTACCTAGCTCTCAGTATCCTGCTTCAAGTACCACCACTAGCAACCATTCACACCCCCCACACCAATACTACCCCACCTCTTCTCTAATTCTACTACTCCAAAACCTCTCCATCCCATACGAGCTACCTATATAAACCCTAG
Organism: Protopterus annectens; assembly: GCF_019279795.1. Classification (NCBI taxonomy): domain Eukaryota; kingdom Metazoa; phylum Chordata; order Ceratodontiformes; family Protopteridae; genus Protopterus; species Protopterus annectens. The sequence continues at coordinate 830,372,359 of NC_056750.1, read as the reverse complement.
GACTAAATACTATCACCAACTCCTACTAAAGATCCACAAACTCATAAGGAGTACATTACCTAACCTCATAGCTGATGGCGACATCCACCCTAACCCAGGCCCAAACTCATCTGCTACCACTAACTCCACAAATAGCACCCTCTCTAACCTAAGAAGCTCATATGATGCCCCTAATTCATTACTAGTCTGTCACCTAAATATCAGAAGTATAAATAAGAAAATTCACTATCTCCATCTTAATCATTTATACTATCCACAAATCCTACATCCCACATTATTCCACTTCATAAAGGGGGAAACTCCACTGAACTCTCTAACTACAGACCTATAGCCATCTTATCTCCCTTAGCTAAAATAATGGAAAAATGCATACATAAGCAAATTCTAACTCACCTTATTCAGAATACTCTCCTAGCCCCATCCCAGCATGGATTTAGACCTGCCCATAGTACAACTACTGCCCTTCTCTCCTTTTCTCACACAATAAATCATGACCGTAATCAGAATAAGTTTTCCTCAGCCCTCTTTTTTGATCTAGTCAAAGCATTTGACATGGTGAATCACCACCTACTCCTAGACTCACTAAAATCACTTTCCTTAGACAACCCAGTAATCAACTGGTTCCACTCTTACCTGCATGGCAGACAACAAGCTGTACTATGGAAAGACAATCTATCCCCTCCTTTTACCTGTCACCCTTGGAGTCCCCCAAGGTTTTATATTGGGTCCCATCCTTTTCTCAATATTCATTAATGACCTACCCAAAGTTATCCCAGATGTGGCATGTATACAGTATGCAGATGACTCCATGCTTACCTGCTTCGCTCCACCCCCACAAAACTACAATCCCTATCCCAAATCACCTTCAAGCAAAGTAGAGGACTGGCTCAATAGTTGCCATCTCCTACTGAATCCAAACAAAGCCAAGCTACTACTTTTCTCCCCTACCCATAAGCTAACATCACCAATAATTACAATCTCATCTAACAATGGCACCATAATCTCTCCAAACCTTGCACAAAACTTCTTGGCATAATCATTGATAATAATCTGAAGTATGATGCTCATATAGACAAAACCATCAAAACAGTTAACAAAAAAATAGGCTCCTTGTATAGGATTAAACAATTCCTAACCCCATCTGCCAGAACTGCCATAGCTCAGACACATCTGCTGCCAACCCTTCTCTACGCATCACCCATCTTCACAAACTTAAGCAACTCAAACCTTAACAAAATTACTAGCTGCTATAACAATATAGCTAGATTTGCCACAGGCACAGCCTACAGAACCCACCACTATCAGAATCTTCTCAGATTAAGCTGGCTACAACTACCCAAACAGCTCCAGTATAACTAACTCATAGTTATTCATAAAATCCTCTACCAACCTACATTTCACCAATTCTGACTAATATTATCACCCCCTACAGCAACCTAGCTTCCCTCCGCTCATCCAACAGAATGCTAGTAAAATCTACCAAAGTCAACAACTCAGCCAGAGAATCAACGAAGGTATGCCCATTCATGCATGTCTCCACACAGAAGATGCTTTAGCTGAGAATCGAACAGGACAACGTCTTACTGTGAGGCGACAATGCTACTGCAGCACCACCACTGCATACTGTGTGTCTACTTGTCATGGTCCCAGTGTGTACATCCCTGACTGTTGTTAGTGGTGAGAACTGAGGCTCCTTGATTACTGGGCAAGTGCTAGGGCATCACACTAGTGTTTCTATTTGTTTTATTAAAAATATTTATTCATAATATCCTCTATTACTTTGGTGAACTTTGACTTTTTCTTTTAGCTTTCTGTGTGCTTAGGTACTTATGCATTTGATTCATCCATTGCTTTGAGCTGCACTCAACTCCTACAGCACCACCAACTGCCACCATCCACAGAGATTTCTAGACATATAGGGAGTAGAAGCAAATTGCCATCTCTCTCACACACACAAGCCTGCAGACAGTTTGAGTCACCACAATCCACCTACTGCAAAGTTTGGCACAGAGGGGTCCCCAAGTGAAAACTGAAGTAGAGCAACTTTTGCAGGTAGGCAACAAGACTATTCACTGTGCCACTGTATGGTCCCTTTATGTATTTAGTGTGTTTTAGTTAAATTATTGAATTGAGATTTAACTGTCAACAGTGGATTATGTTTGATTAAATGCGTAGTACCTCATACCACAGACACTATTTTCTTTTTATTATGGGTAAGTTTAAGTCCTTGCAAGTACTGCCAAGGAAGGAAAAATCAATTTTAGTTTATGTTCCATTAAGTGACAGTTCATTCCTGGTCTCAGTAGTAACATGTCATCTATGTATAATGGATGTTCAGTTTTGAGTTGGGTCTGTTTATTTCATACATAAAAAGTGAAAACAGAAACCTTGTCCTTGTGGCATAGAGGGAAGAAAATGTGACAAAGATTTTGATGACCCAGGTTAAATTAGCAGCTCATACACCAGAAGTACTCTGGCAGAGATGGTGGGCTTAAGTGCCCAATACCATTTCAAGTATCCCATGTGAGGGATGCAGTGTGAACAGCTGCACAATTGACCCAACTGAAGCAAATAGAGATTGCTGATATCAGCTATTGAATCAGAATAGTTTGTCCCACATATAAGTGAAGATGGCATTCCTGAATGCATATAGAGGCATGCAAGTGACTTCCTGGGTCGTCACTAGTCATTGTGGGAAAGGTTTAGACTGAATAAGGGAAGGGTGCATATAGCTTGGCAGACTGGCTGGCCCCTTTCTTTCTGCCTTTCACCATCAGGGCCTGAATGAACTAATAAGGAACTTTCATCAGGCAGGAATTCATTGGGCTGGAGGGATCCTGCCCTGCTTGAGGAACAATTTGGACTGGTTCTTGTCCTGAGGTTGTACAGATGAACAAAAAAGAAACAGAAAAGGCCTCAGCACTGATTCTAGTGAGGTGCCAACAGTGACTATTTTGGCAGGTGCTGAGCCTGAGTTTTCTAGACTGTACATCAGTGAAGTAATACTGACACCATTTAATTCAGTCATCTTTAAATCCATAACATGATATTCATATTTAGTGAGGAATATTTGGTGGCCAGCTCTTTCCAAGTCAAATTTCATATCAATGAAAAGTCTCTTTTGAGGAGGCACCCCCAAGTGCCAAATTGCATGTGTGTGTGTGTGTGTGTGTGTGTGTGTGTGTGTGTGTGTGTGTGTGTGTGTGTGTGTGTGTGTATGAAAAGAAAGACCTAACAATCTACTTCCAATCCCTTCTTGCATATACTACCTTAAAAAAACAGTTTCAGATGTAATTTTTTTTCTTTTAAGTACCAATAAGTATTTACGTTGCTACATAAATGCTTTTTATAATTTTTTATTTTGTGTTGCTTAGTGAAACTTAGCTGGTTCTCATTTATAATATTAGAACAGCCTAACTACAAATCTAATGACATTTTGCAGATGTTATATATTTTATTTGCAAAGTTTATCATTTGCACTAAAATGCTGGTTTATTCCATTAAGTAAAACAGTGTAGCTCAACCTGATCAAATGAGCTATCCACACCTAAGTCATTCCCTTGACACCTTTCTGTTCAAACTCCTAGGGCTAGACAAGCCATTTATACTTAAACAATCACGGCGTATCTTTACTTCTGAGTGCTGCAAATATCTGTTTTCTTCACTTTAGGTGCTTTCTAATTAAAAGAAAGTTAAAGCCCACATCACAATTCTCACATCTAATGTTGTTGTATCTTTCAGCTTTTTCCCAGTTAGAGGTCTCCACAGCGGAACTCCAGTCCACTAATGATTGGCAGTAGATTTTTACGTACCAAGTTGCCAGCCCTGATGCACAACCTTCAACGAAGGTACGCCCATTCACGCATGTCACCACACAGAAGATGCTTTAGCTGAGAATCGAACAGGCAACGTCTTACTGTGAGGCGACAACACTACCGCAGCACCACCACCACAGCTATTCTCACTTCTAATGAATTATTAATTTTAATTATATAAGGAGGCACCACCATATTGTATAATTCCTATAAAACAAGGGGAAAATACAGTGTGAACAAAAGTCTTTTATTCATAAACTGCTCAGTCTTCCTGGGCCATGGATGAGTTTCTTACTTACGTGGAGCATTATTACACTAGGAATTCCGGAAGAAAATGATGACTAGTTAAATATAACTCAGTGTGCTGCAGGTAATGCTTCCAGGGAATTACTTTGATACCATGACCATGAAACAGAAAGGCACAACACAGGTGCTAGCCTCATCTGTACATTACATTATCATTGTTGCCTTTAGGAGACCTGAAATTTCAGCAAATCATGCTTAGCTGCTTCTAACCTCTTCCTTTTTTTCATCTGTCACATTTCTTATTAAAGGGCTATTTTAAGCCAAACACTACCACTTAATTCCAACCACTGATGGTAAGAATGTTGATTTTCTGAAATAATGCTTCCATAAGTCAATACTATAACTTGTACCCTTTGTATGTAGTACTTTATCAACCCACCCCCATCACTTCTCGTGAGTTCTACACCAACTGCAATTGCCATGGAAACTCATTGATTCTTCAGTAGCTATGCTGAAAATGCTGATTCCATCAAACTGCTCACTGTATGAGGAATTTCTGTTTGCCCATTTTTATTTTCTTTACGCCTTTTGGGTTTCTAATACTGTGACATGAATTGACCCCATTGCTAAGTCAAAGTATGATTAAAGTTCATGAAATTAGTATTGTTTCAGTCTTTGATGTTATCCAAAAATGTTCTTCTCAGGACCTGTAATATGCCCAATAATGATTCCTTCCTCAATTCGAGTTACATGTATCGGTAACATATCTAAGTATGACTGTAAATTCTTTTTTATAAGACACATTGCTCCTATTTCTAATAACACTTGTATGGGTATCCTTCTTCCACATTGACCTGATTTCTACCTGCAAATCCTGGTATTTTATGACTTTTTGTCTCCCTGTACATAAGACACTGTAGCACCTGGGTGTAGCAATTTCAGTGATCAATGCTACTTTTGTCTTCTTTTCATGGTCCTCTATATATGGTTTTCTCACATCTATATTTTGAACTGTTGGTAATAGGTGATCCCATGTGATGTAACCGTCATTGTTTTCTATGATGCTTTGTGGCTCATGTTTCCAGTGTTTTTCAGATACTTCAATATTACAATGTTTTCACAATCCCCAAGGCAGCAGTCTTGCCACATTATGATGCCTTTCAGTATATAGTCCTTCTGCCATTAGTATGTCATGACCAGCAACAAGGTGTGTGACTGTTTCCAATTCTGCTTTACACATCTTACATTTGTCTGTTTCTTCCACATGCTCAACGGACTTTGTAAACCAACATGTATATAGTCCACTATCGTGGGCTACCAATATTAGCCTTTCATCTTTTGGTTTAAATTCACCTCTCCTTAACTATTCCTTTCCTGCATTCGATCCTGATCAACATGAGGTTGTTCCAAAAATGTTCAATACTTGCAACTATATTTATACATTTTCCACATTTCTTGCCTTTTCATCTGATCTTTCACCTTATATTCATTCTTTTGCTTTTTGGCACATTCAGTTGCTGCCTGATTTTTATCTACTTCTGGTTTGGTTTCCATTCCCACTTGACACCGATATGATTCTGCTAAACTAAGTAGGGACGTGATTTTAGACTTATTCTCCTCATGTTTCAAAACTTTCACTATGTTTGGGCCTCGTGATGTCAACTGATATGTATGCAGCCCCATGACTGCAGATCTATACATCCCTCTGTGTTGTTCCAATCCTGGAGTGGAATACAGTAGATGCAGGAAGGCAGGGGCTGCAACCTGTGTTCTTGGGATGTGAAAGATTTGCTCACACCAGAAAATCAGTTCATTAACTGTAGTTTCAATGACTCAGCGATTGATTGAGCCTGCTTTCAGTGATTTATTTTTATTTTAACTGACACTTATCTCAAACCTATTTCATGTACATTTAGGCCCAAATGATACCCTCTCTGCCTCTTCCAGTGTCCAGTAAGTAGAGTCTCTAGGTCTCTAGCTTTCTCTCACAGTCCAGTCTCTCTATACACATTACTAACCTAGTTCTTTCTTTTTTTTTGTACATTTTCCAAGGCTGCTATGTTGTTACTCATGAATGACTTCCAAATTACATAAAATACCCTGGATGAGGCATGAACACTGCCCATCAGAGTGGCAGTCTGACCATCATAAATTCAAATGTATGTTGCATACAGGTTACAGTCCTTTTGTTCTAAATGAAGGTTTTTTAAAAAATGCAGCTTTGCTCCCGATTGTTCAGTGGAAACCACTGATCTTTTCTTCACCAAAATGCATCACAAATCATGTGGCAAGTGGGCATAATACATAACACATAATAAAATTTGAGAGTGAGCAGATAAGTTGCAATAGAATATAATGTGCTTGAGTTTAAAGTGTCTGCAGACTGCAGGGCATGTAGAATTACAATGAAATTATGTTTTCAAATGTCCTTGGACAATGTATAAAATTACTTTATTTCTATACCACTGATGGTTTTCCAGTGTCGAAATAACTGGTGTACCTCATGATGTCTGACCATACCTCCCAACCTCTTAGAGCAAAAGATCTGGAGAAAGCCTAAAATGATGGGGGGACAAATAGGGACAGATTTTAAATATTGCTCTTACAAACTTAGAAAGTTGATAGAATAATAGGTTTTGCATTAGCATGCATTTTCTGAAGTATGTGGAGTCTTAAACTCAAATGTTTGACATCACGTAATGACTTCAGTCCTCAGCTATTTGCCAGAAAGGAACAAATTTTAGGAGGGACACACCAAAAATATGAGGCAAAAGTCTGGACATTCTGCGAAAACCTGTACAGTTGAGAGGTACGTGTCTGACAGCTGAGAGCTATGGTTTAGTGGTGCTGTTATCACCACTTCTCAATTACTTCCAGGTTTGCACCTATTAGTTCCAAATTCACTCCTCCCAGCATCTAAGTTTGACTCCTGAGTTGCTGTGTAGGTGTAATATTGCAAATGAATTGATGGTGACTTCCAGCCCATCTAATTTGCTTACCAAATTCCTTGCTTTTTTTTTTTTTTTACTTTATATTCACCACTGTTCCTCAAACAATGACATCCAGATAAAAGGTTTACTCATTATCAGTGTCCTCCAACATGTCTAAGATATGTATGCTGAAGAGTTCTTGTCCAAGGTCAACCCCAGCAGCAAAGCACTAGTTTCTCCTCTTCCACTGACAGTATCTCCTTACCTAATGCCCATCTACATTCTGTCATCTAACCATCCTTCCAACTACACTGACATTCTTATCCTGAAGTGGTAACATTGCAACTTATTTACCACTCTCCTGAAAGAGAATGCCTTCCCAATGTTAGGGCATGCCACTTCTCCAGGACTGCCATCATCAGTCCTATCCCAACAGAATTATGCAATGGAATTAAATTGGCATAAATGACTGGCTTCAGCACTGTGCTGATTTACATCTTGCAGTTGCTCATCAAACCATGTATAGAATCAGTCTTTCTCTGAGAATGTGTTACACTCCTTCTCTGATACCGAGGTCACACTTACTATGCTTGTTTTTTATGTGACAGTAGTTCAATGCTTGTGTTTTACATGACAGTAGTTCAATGCTTGTGTTTTACGTGACAGTAGTTCCATGCTTGTGTTTTACGTGACAGCAGTTCAGTGCTTGTGTTTTATGTGACAGTAGTTCAATGCTTGTGCTTTACGTGACAGTAGTTCCATGCTTGTGTTTTACGTGACAGTAGTTCAATGCTTGTGTTTTACGTGACAGTAGTTCAATACTTGTGTTTTACGTGACAGTAGTTCCATGCTTGTGTTTTACGTGACAGTAGCTCAATGCTTGTGTTTTACGTGACAGTAGTTCAATGCTTGTGTTTTACGTGACAGTAGTTCAATGCTTGTGCTTTACGTGACAGTAGTTCCATGCTTGTGTTTTACATGACAGTAGTTCAATGCTTGTGTTTTACGTGACAGTAGTTCAATGCTTGTGTTTTACATGACAGTAGTTCAATGCTTGTGTTTTACGTGACAGTAGTTCCATGTTTGTGTTTTACGTGACAGTAGTTCTATGCTTGTGTTTTACGTGACAGTAGTTCAATGCTTGTGTTTTACATGACAGTAGTTCAATGCTTGTGTTTTACGTGACAGTAGTTCCATGCTTGTGTTTTACGTGACAGTAGTTCAATGCTTGTGTTTTACATGACAGTAGTTCAATGCTTGTGTTTTACGTGACAGTAGTTCCATGCTTGTGTTTTACGTGACAGTAGTTCAATGCTTGTGTTTTACGTGACAGTAGTTCAATGCTTGTGCTTTACGTGACAGTAGTTCCATGCTTGTTTTTTACGTGACAGTAGTTCAATGCTTGTGCTTTACGTGACAGTAGTTCCATGCTTGTGTTTTACGTGACAGTAGTTCAATGCTTGTGTTTTACATGACAGTAGTTCAATGCTTGTGTTTTACATGACAGTAGTTCAATGCTTGTGTTTTACGTGACAGTAGTTCCATGCTTGTGTTTTACGTGACAGTAGTTCAATGCTTGTGTTTTACGTGACAGTAGTTCAATGCTTGTGTTTTACGTGACAGTAGTTCCATGCTTGTGTTTTACGTGACAGTAGTTCAATGTTTGTGTTTTACATGACAGTAGTTCAGTGCTTGTGTTTTATGTGACAGTAGTTCAATGCTTGTGTTTTACGTGACAGTAGTTCCATGCTTGTGTTTTACGTGACAGTAGTTCCATGCTTGTGTTTTATGTGACAGTAGTTCAATGCTTGTGTTTTACATGACAGTAGTTCAATGCTTGTGTTTTACGTGACAGTCTTTTTCCCATTTTCTGTTGTGAACCACATGACTCTGTGGCCACAGCTAAACATACCAGCCTCTCTTATATAGGCCTCCTCATGAATTATTCATTGATTCAGTAAAATTACTCATGCTGACATAATTTCCTGAACTATAAATATATATATATATATATATATATATATATATATATCGCTACATAAAACAGTATTTTTGTAATAATTAATGCTCTTACAAAATTCTTCCATGTTAAAAACAATCCTTAAAACATCTCTTGTCATTATGAAATTATCATGGCAGTGTGTAAAGTCAATAAAAACCACTTTCAAAAATGATGCCTTGCATCTAAATACTAAATATAAAAATATATTTGTAGGTGAACGCTGAATAAATAAATAACAATTCACACACACACACACACACACACACACACACACACACACATATATATATATATATATATATATATAGGTACCTATCACTTCATCGACAAGTCAAAACAGAGACACTCACATGTTCGACTCCACATCATCGACACTTCATAACATCGACGTTTCAGGTAAGCGATCTTCCCCCTCACAGGACCCATGGTAGCACTCGTTTCTGTGTTTTAACGTGTAAGGTTTACGTCATCCTTCAAAATTTACCCTGACAGCGTTGTCCTTACCTTCTTAATAGTGAAACGAGTGCTACCATGGGTCCTGTGAGGGGGAAGATCGCTTACCTGAAACGTCGATGTTATGAAGTGTCGATGATGTGGAGTCGAACATGTGAGTGTCGCTGTTTTGACTTGTCGATGAAGTGATAGGTACCCATATATATATATATATATATATATATATATATATATATATATATATATATATATATAAGGCATGAATAAATAAACGTACATATATAAAAATATGTATATATAAAAAGTATGTGTGTGTAAAAGGGGGGGGGTTATTTAATGAACTTCAGTCTCCTGTTTTGTAGGACCGGTTTGAGGGGTACTTTATCATTGAGTCCCGGTCTCTTGTCTTCTCTAAGCTTTATGATCCATTTAGTCTCGCAGCCTTCCATGAAATTTTTAACATCTCCACCTCTATGACTAGGAGTAATAGCTTGTATGACAGTAAACTTGAAAGAGTGTAGTGGGCCTGCTTCTAGTGCATGTCTGGCTAATGCATTATGTTCAGATTTTATACGTATGTGGTATAGATGTTCTCTCATCCTCTCTCTCAATTTCCTATCAGTTTTACCAACATAAAATGCATTGCAGAGTGTGCAACGAGCAAGATAAACCACATGTTCTGTCCGACAGTCTGCATTCATATAAAAATTGTGTTTTTGTAGTGTAACTGGGTGTATAAAAAGAGTTCTGGTGTCTATGTGACTACAAAAGTTATATCTATTGAAGGGTTTCATCCCAGATATCATATTGGCAGTATTTTTCTTTCCCATATTCCTTGGATAACACAAGAGCTGTTTCAAATTCTTTCTGTTTTTAAAGAGGAAATTTGGTCGTTCTCCTACTATCTCTTTGATATCCTCATCTAGGGTTAGAATATCCCAATGTTTCTGTACTATGTCTTTCAAATTATTAGTGTCTAGAGTATAAAACATTGGTATTTTCACCTGGTCACCTATTTCTTCTCTCAGCACTTCATTCATTGAGGTACTTGCACTAGAAAAGTATGGACAGGCTCTAGTTGTCCATAACAGACTGGCTTCTTCAAGAGCAGTGTTAATTTCATTCAGTTTATAATTCCTGTCTAGGAGTCTTGTCTTTAGGTCCTGTAACTCATGTTCATACCCCTCCTGTGTTGGATTTAACCTAGATGCTCTCATGGCTGGACCTTTCGCTACATTCCTAAAAACATACCCTGGGTGCATGCTCTTCCTGTACTACAATGTATTCCTGTAGCACGCCTTCCTGTGGACCCCTGTATTCAGCATACCATTCTCCAGTCTCTCAATATGTACATCTAGGAATGATATACTGTTCCGTGAATGTTCCATTGTAAAACTCAGATACTCAGTAAGACCATTTACCTCTAACATAAACTCCTGTAGGTGTATTTCATTGCCTGTCCAAATTAAAAACAAGTCATCCACGAAACATCTGTAAAACCCTACATACACATTGTAACTTTCTAGAGGAAAAAGTTTCTCCTCTTCCCAACTGGCCATAACAATGTTGGTGTAGCTATTGGCACACAATGTGCCTATCTCTACGCCATAATTCTGTATGTATACTTCCTCATTGCACATAAAAATATTATACAATATAGCTTCTAAAAAAAGTGTCAGTAAATCTATAAAACATGCTTCATTAGTAGTGCTTGTCAGCATGTATCTATGTATTTTCTCTATACCCTGATCATTGGGTATAACAGTGAAGAGGGTTTTCACATCCAATGTAACTAATACATATGGTGTATCATTTGTTATATTTCTCATATAATCATAAAAGTCTAATAAAAATTGTTTACTATCCTTCAAAATGTGAGTGTTAGCATTAACCACTGGTCTAAGATAATATTCTACATAAATTGATAGGGGCTCAGTCACCCAACCTCTCCTTGCTACAATGGGCCTCATGGGGGGATTGTTGAGAGACTTGTGTACTTTAGGGAGTCCTTGGATGATCAGTAATAAGGGGTTATTAACCCTCAAGAATTTAAATAATTCTAGATTGATATATCCACTTTTCAACACGTCATCCAGCATATCATAAATTTTAAACACTCTGTTTTCTACTTCCTCTATGTTAATTCCAGAGTAAAATCTCTCTTCTTGTAATAATGTTGCCATACTTTGTCTATAATTGTCTCTATCCGTGATCACAACAGGACCTCCTTTGTCCACTGGTCTAATAATGATTGAATTGTCATTACATAAATCATTCAGTGCTGTCCTCTGTTTAAATGTAAGATTACTACCTTTTCTGTCCTTAGTGGACTTATTCATCTTATGTATATCATATGTATATCATCTTTTACTAATTTTGTAAAAGCATCCAATAATGGATGTAAATTCGGAGTGTATGTGCCAGGAGCACGAAAATTGGGGCCTTCTATATTATTTGTCTTACGGCCAAATTCTAGCTTCAGTTGGACATTCCATGAGAACATTTTAATATCTATGATAGTATCCAATAGATCACTTCCCTTGGTTGGTATAAATGATAGGCCCATGTCGAGGACCTGAACTTCATGTGTAGTTAAATTTCTGTGTGATAAATTCAATACTAATGAGTGTCTATCCATTCCCACATCTTTTTCGGTGTTGGCCCTGTGTGTTCTCCACCTGACCCTTTCCACTTCTGTCTCCCTCTGCTCAAAGACCTCTGCCATTTGCCTTGGTGCTGGTGGTCTATGGGGAAAGGGGTATATTGTGCTGGACTATTTCCCAGACCAGCAACTTGGAGGGGAATTTTCTTTCTAACTATTAATTCAGCTGGACATTTGGAAGTGAAAGCTGCATTGTCATTGCTGCTGTCTAGAGTATTTATTACTCCAGTTATAGTAATATCTAGACTTATAGCCCCATCTATTACTGATATTTCTTTATTAACATCACAAACACTATCATTAACATCTTTGCTATTACTGTCTGTATTACTTGTACTGTCTTTATTCAAAACAACCACAGTAGTTTCTTTCAATATGACCCACTGTTCTAGCAGTTTGATGTCCATTGCTCCTTTGTTCATATGCTCCATTAAAATTACCCCTGGGCCAAGTAAAGACTTGGCCCAGACTAAAGTCATTTGTGTCTCTTTGAATCTTATTTCCTTTCTGTTCAAGCAGTCTCCTTTTATACAACAGAACACTGTCAATCATCTTTTCCATACCAAAGTCTACATTAGCATTCGAGTAGTTCATACTAATAGTCTGTTGCTGTTTCCTAATGTTATCCCTTAGCTGTTCCTCTTCAGGCCGAAAAAAGTCATTCAATAAAGTCATATATTTCATACTCAGTTCTATATTAAGTTGTTGCCATTTATAAAGCAGTTCTGGAAAAAGGTTACCTGTTGTAGGCATTTTCAATATTCTTAGTCCTCTCGATACAATTTTCCTACGAATGCAGACCTCAAAATGTTGTCTCTGTAGCTGTAGTCATTTTAACTTCAAAAAGTCAGATTCAAGATTACTGAACACTTCAGATAACCCTGCCAAATTGGTTACCTCATTGCCATTATGGTTCACTTCTTCTGTAGCTTCATACAGCATTAAGAGATTCTCATCTCCTGCTACACAACTCTGGAACCGACTGGAGCTCCATTTTTCACCCGTAGGACCCTTGATGACATAGGGTAATTCAATGGAAGGCTTTTGCATTCCTGCCATATCTCCTTGGTAGTGCAGCAAAACGTAAAATAAAACCAGTAAAATAAAGTGGCACCACCACGGAGTAAATGTTCCAGCGATGTAAAAAATAAAAATAATGTAGAAGATATAGGACATCCACATCCTTTTACACACACATACATACTTTTTATATATATATATTTTTATATATGTGCATTTATTTATTCATGCCTTTTATATAAATATATATATATATATATATATATATATATATATATATATATATATATGTGTGTGTGTGTGTGTGAATTATTTATTTATTCAGCCAAGCCTTCACCTACAAATATATTTTTATATTTTGTATTTAGATGCAAGGCATCATTTTTGAAAGTGGTTTTTATTGACTTTACATACTACCATGATCATTTCATAATGACAAGAGATGTTTTAAGGATCGTTTTTAACATGGAAGAATTTTGTAAGAACATTAATTATTACAAAAATACTGCTTTATGTAGCGATATATATGTATATATATATATATATATATATATATATATATATATATATATATATATATTTGTATAGTTCAGGAAATGATGATGTCAGCATGAGTAATTTTACTGAATCAATGAATAATTCATGAGGAGGCCTATATAAGAGAGGCTGTATGTATGCACACATTTGTATTTGTTTGGTCTGAAGAAGCCTTATAGGTGAAATTGCTTACCATTTTTGTTAATAAAAGTGTTTTTTCGATTATATGGTGTGATTAACAGAATTGTGTTTGCACCAGGATATCTATATTACAACAGTGGAGAGGCTTTTTATCATCTAAAGATTTTATTGCTAGCTGTGGTTTGTTCCTGTGAATGACCTATATCTTCTACATTATATTTGTATTTTAGACAACCCGTGGGGGTGGGGGTATGTAATAGGGTAAACTTCCAAGACAAGAGTGACTTCTCATAACCCATTTTTTCCAGTTGGACCTTAATGAGCACCAAAGTTTGTAGGAGTATTTACAGCTCCAAAAAATATGAATAAAGGTTGGCTTTAAGGTTAGCACAGTATGAGCATAAAGGGGATGTAGTGGGATAGATTTTGTTTTTAAGATACTTGGAGGGAGGTAAGCATTATTGAATAACATGAGTTGGGTATACTTAAGTTTTTTTTAAAGGGGATAACCTGTGAGGTTAACTGACTAGATTGGGAAATTTGACTAGATGAAATTAATGTATCTTGGTCATTCCAATATTTTGAGTATATCACATCTTTTTGAGTTTTGATTGAAAGGAGTAATTTCTGTTCCTCGTTAGCTTGCATGAAGCTGCAATATCTTTCAGGAAGATTTAAGTCCTTCATGATCTTTTCCTTCCTCTTCACCCTATTTTCCATTATTCTCTCTATTGCACTTTCCTAGTCTTCCTTCCTAGATGTATCAAATACCTGCTAGATTACTTCTTTATATATGTTCCTTGCTCTCCACCTCCCACTACTCTGACTACTATAGAACTTGTTTTGCATATTTCTTCCTTGTCATTCATCAGTTGTTAAATAATTCATCTGCTTACTCCACTGACCTCTCAGTAATCACATCTTGTATGAAGAATACTCCTTCCCCTATCTTGCCAGTCTACCTGTTCTATTGACAATGTGTCCAGGTGCTATCATGTCATCTCATCCCTTTTCATAGGTCCATGGATTGATTATTTGTGCTATGCCTACTTGCAATTCTCCTAGATGTTTTCTAATCTAGTTATATTTTTCTTACCATCTGCTTCCATTTTACCATTGCCATATGCACCATCTCATCTGCAGTAATTTCCTTTTTCATTTCAAGTCATCTCCCCTCTACCTCATGTTTTTATGGTCATCTTGAAGAATTCCTTGAATGTAGTTTTCAACAAGGTTTAACAATGGAGGCTTGCAGCACCAGGAACAAACATTTCAACAGGGACAGAAACGCCTGAGAAGTTATGAGCAAGAAGATGTCTCTGTTCAGAAATTCAATCAACCTGACAATTTTCGTCAGAATCGGAGGTATGGACAACAATATAACAACAAGAAATTTAAACAGTAATGACTTTAATGATAAAAGTATTGTTCTTAATTTATCTGGTTGTGATTTGTCTGATGAACAGTTTGCTGTGTTATGTTTAGGTTTAAAGTTTATACCTACTGTTTTTCCTAAAGAATATTTGATACAGCAAGATATCTTTAAATTTCTTAGGAAGATACATTTGAAAGTTCATTTTAGCAGGGACCAAGGATGTTCTAATTCTGCACATGGAGGCTTTTCTTCATGTGAATCTGAGGATATTTTTTATTCATGTGATGAATGTATAAGTAATGATGATGTGCAATTTCCTATTGTTGGCAATGTAATAGATATGTCTTATGCAGCTTCTTATAATAAATTTATTCCACCTTTTATTAATCAGAGAGCTATTCATTATGGCTCCATGACTAAATTTGAATGTGAGAATATATGTAGAAATATGAAATTGAATAGATGTAATAGTTTATATAACTTAACTTATAAAGAATGGAGTGCTTTAAAAGAATTATGTGACAGGAAGGATATTATTATCAAACCTTCCGATAAGGGAAACAAAATTGTTATAATGAGTGTTGTGCAATATTTTGAGATGTGTATGAATCATTTACAGGATGAAACAACATATGAAAGAAGCAATGTGATTCATTATCAAAAGGCTGTTACAAAATTTAAACACATGTTGGACAGGGGAGTCAGGCTGGGGTTTTTTACAGAGAAGGATGTGAGGAATAGGTTAGACAATGATAGAAAGGACCTAGCTGTATTCTTTTGTTTACCAAAAATACATAAGAACTTACATAACCCCCCAGGTCGACCCATTATTTCAGCCTGCAACTATTTCCTACATAACACTGGTTTGATTTTACATAGAATATTTTTACCATATGTAGTTAAATCTCCAGTTTACATCAAAGATAGTATGGAATTTTTAAACAAAATATCCTCTATTTCTTGGAACAACAAACTGTATTGGTTGGTTATGGATGTTAAAAGTCTATATACCTCTATTAGACATGATGATGGCCTCAATGCAGTGAGATCTTCTTTAAAAGACAACCCTTCTGTTGATTTCATAGTAGATTTGTTGGATTTCTGTTTAAAGAATAATTATTTTATTTTTAATGATGTTTTGTATCGGCAGAAACAAGGTACAGCAATGGGGGCAGCTTTTGCCCCCATGTATGCCAATTTGTTTATGAATTTTTTTGAAAGGAAATTTCTATTTGAGTTAAATTTTAGGAAATGTAATGTGTTATTTTATTTTCGTTACATAGATGACTTAATTTTTGTTTGTGATGGTGGTTTTGATTCAGTTAATGAATTTTTGACAGACTTACATGGTAACCCATTTGGGTTAGAATTTGATGGAATACAGAAGGGAAACAAAGTAATATTCTTGAATCTTGTTTTGGAGGGTACAGAACATGGTAAAATTATATCAAATATACATAGGAAGTTTATAGATGGTAATCAATACCTTCATGCATCTAGTTGCCATCCTGTACATACTTTGGAAGCTCTCCCTTATGGGGAATTGGCAAGGGTATCTAGATTATGTAACACACAAGAAAATCTACAAAGGGAATGGGATATCACATATAATATGTTTTTGAAAAGAGGGCACAGTGTGAATATTTTAGAAAATGCCCTTATGAAGGTAAAAAAGGAGAATAATATGGTAAGGAATAAATGTAATAAGGGTGAATATCACTATTATAAGAAATATCATCTGGCAACCAGTGATAAAACTTGTAAGGATATTTATTTTGTCTCTACATATAATTTAAAAAGTGGAGACATAAAGGATGTAGTGGAACATTTTTGGAAATTTTTAGTGAAAGACAAGGTGTTGATGCACATTTTGCCACAAAAACCTTTATTCTCCTATAAAAGGGAAGAAATTTGAAAGATATGGTGGTACATGGTAAATTTGTAATGCCAAAATTTTGTTTACCAAGACCACTAAGTGAATTTGGTACAAGATGTTGCAGTAGATGCAGTGTTTGTAGGAATATAGTTAGAACATTTAATTATATTAACAACATTAGGTTCACAGTAAGAGATAGTTTTACCTGTAGAAGTAATGGAGTTGTGTATGCTTTACACTGTCCCTGTGGATTATATTATATAGGTGAAACTAAAAGAGAGTTTCGTATTAGGTTAGGTGAGCACATTAGAGACATAAGACATAAAAGGGAAAATAAATTTATTGCCACACATTTTAGTGTTTATCATAATAGTGATGCTTCATTTTTAACAGGAACAGTTTTAGAAAGTGTGAAATGTCTTTGCAATGATGAAAATGCTTTGAAATATAACTTACAATATAAGGAAAGTATTTTTATTTTGAAATACAATACAATGACACCCTGTGGACTGAATAATGAAATAAACTGGAGGTGTCTGCTTTAAAACTTTTTTGAACATAATTGTTTAATTAATTTCTATGAGTATATATATATATATATATATATATACATATATCCATTCTTTCAGTGAGAATGTATACTCTTGAAAGGTTGTTAAACCGAGATGCTGGAGAATAAAGAGTTTGCTTTTGGATTTGACTTTGGTTCCTGTTTTTCAATTCCTGACTTCTGAAGATTTTGCTGTTTTGGTATTGTTTTGGATCAGAGTTGTTTCTATCTGAAGGTGTGTGGAGTGGAGTTTGTGTGATTATTTGTGCTATGCCTACTTGTAATTCTCCTAGATGTTTTCTAATCTAGTTATATTTTTCTTACCATCTGCTTCCATTTTACCATTGCCATATGCACCATCTCATCTGCAGTAATTTCCTGTTTCATTTCAAGTCATCTCCCCTCTACCTCATGTTTTTATGGTCATCTTGAAGTATTCCTTGAATGTAGTTTTCAACAAGGTTGCCCCTCTGAACCTAGGCAGATTATATCCTTAACAAGGATCTCTTCCATGCCAAACCCTCTTTCAGTCTTCTTCTTACTCAAGCCTTGGCTCATGTTTCAGCCAAACACATGGTTTTGGTCCTTGCTTTTATTGCTACCAGTGGACAAAATCTTTAAGCAAAGGTACATGCATTTAACACTGTAAACACAAAGAACAGAAAAAAATACCAAACCAATTTAAACCCTCTTGAAGTGTGACAAACAAATAAATTGTGAAATAGTACAAATATCAGAATATAATAGTCCATGTAAAATAGCTGTAAACATTGACTCAAACCAACAACAAAGGACCACAAATGATAATCTAAGGTAGAAAACAACTGCCCAAGTCTCTTGAAGAAGACAAAAAACAGATAAAGATAACCAGCTGTGCATAACAATCCCTCAATATAGACTTTGGGGTAAACACAATCCAAGAAACATCAAACTATCTAATGAAAAATGTGTTTCAAGTTCACAGATGAGGCCCACAGCACAAAATGCAATAAAAGCATAAGAGTATGAACCTTCCGTGTCTATGTCTCATTGAAAATGGCTCAGCTAACAGTAAGATTGATGATTAAAGTATTAGCACACAGGGTCTTCAGCTCAAGCTATATTATTTTCAAAAGCTAGAACCACATTCTTGATGTACATCTATAAAAGAAAGAAAATCGACTTGAGCTGGAACGTGAAACATGATTCTCAGTGAAACTATCTGTTGCACCACCAAACCAAAACTAAATCTTAATGTTAAAGCAGATGATCCAAAACTCAATGTAAACAACAGCTACAAACATTGAAACAATGTCAACAGGAAAAGGTGATACAGACATGGGAAGATTCTGGCTGTTATTCCCATAAAAATGTCCAGATTGTTCATAAAATATCTAAACTAGTACTTGCTTTAATATCCATGCTTCAGTTACCCTCTCAGAGAACCAACTAGTAGATCTCTCATTCTTAAATCTTCTCAACGGGGTGTCTTATGATTCTTTACTACTCTTTGACAACCCCAAACATTCCCAAAGGGAGTTGTCTCTAAATGCCTGATATACCTGAATGAAATCTCCTTTTAAATGTCTATATGAGATACTGTACAAGTTCTTATATTTTAGTCTTTCATAGTAATTTAAATTTTCACATCCATTAATGCTCTTGGTATATTTCTGCTGTACTCTTTCTAATTTAGTCGTGCTTGTTTTCTTATAAGATTTCCATGCTGTTATTCTATATTCAAGTTGGGTCTAATTTAACTAACAAACAATGATTGCATAATTTCTCAATTCCTAGACAGCTGAAATATTTTATACAACCTATACTTCTATAACTATTATTAAGCAATTGGTTGATATGATTAGAAAAACTCAAAGATGGGTCTACCTTTATACCCATGTCCAAAAAATGAATACCTAATTTCAATCAATGTGTGCTGTATTAAATATTCACCTTTCAATTTATGTCTCCCAAATCACACATGCTTAGTTTTTGATGTATTTATCAGCGTACTATTATCCTGTGCCCAAATTTTCAATTTAGACAAGTTCTTTTGCAGTCATGCCCTGTCTGTAACATGTGTAATTAGTTTACCCAATTTCAAGTCATCTGCATACAGACTGTAGACCACCTCAGATGAAAAAGATAGATCAGAAAGATACAATCTAAACAAGTATTGGCCTAAGAGCCCTGTGGCACACCTTGACTGTAACCTCGAAGTTCACCTGTCCAACTGATGTGTGACACTTGACATGTCCTAGTTGTAAGCCATGCATCCATCAGTCTTATCAAGATTACATAACTACCTAGTTGCTCTAATGTATTGATCATTTTGTGTGTAACCTGATCAAATTTTGAAGTCAAGGCTATATAAATTGCATCACAACACAAATTTTCATTTACAGCTGTTACATTTATTATTATTATACATCATGTTACAGGTGGTTATAGGTCTATTTTCAACAAATGAAAGCTGATATACAGTTTAAAGTCCCAGCCTTTCCAATTTTGACAATTTGTAAAAAAAAAATAGCCTTCTCCATTATTTTTCAACAAAATGAAAGTAAAGTTATGGGTCTTTATGACACTAGGCTAGACCTATTTCCATTTGTCTTAAAGATAGGTTTAACAAGTGCATGTCTCCTATCGTGAGGAATCTCCTCATATTTAATTGACTCAGTAAATACCAAATATAATGGTAATATAAGTTCATGCTAAAGTATTCTCGGGTCATTATTATGAATTCTGTCTCCTTCTTGTGCTTTATTTGGGTCTAATTTGCATACTTCTTTTTTGACATAAGCTAATTTAATTTCAGTACCTGAAGTTACCTGGATATTACTAGGACAATTTATCAGCCCACTAGTGGAGAAAAACTGCTTTGTATAAGATTTTGTAAATATATCTATAATATGTTTTGTTTGAGAATAACTTTTAGAATCTACACTCAGTTTATCAATTTGTATATCTTTACTACCTCTACATCTTAAGTATCCATAAAATATCTTCATATAATTTTTTTCTTGATCTTGTCTCATACTGTGTTTAATTTGTCTGTCCAGTTTGTTTGGTTCACTTTTCAAAGTTATAATTCTACCTCTTTTCCATTTCTTATATATTTTGTCTCTTACCTTAATCGGGTTCCTATTGCATGATCGCAGACGCATTTTGTCGACTGCGCCTTGATCAAACATAAAAGAACGAAAAGGCAAAATAGCGAAGCGGCTTTTCAGCGAATTCTTTCTCTGGGAAAGAATTCACTTTGTCACTTTTGTTACTTTGCCATTTTTGGCACTGTAGTGCGATCTCGGAGTTGGTTTATTTAAGTGGGGGTGTGTGGGGATGATTATGTAATGTTTTAAAGTTTTTTTTGGAACAGTGATTTTTTTTCCCTTGGAAAAAATCTCTGTTCTGAGGTTTCAATGTTGTAAGCTTTCTCTTACATGGTTTTTTTTAATTACTGTTCACTTTTGTAAGCGTGCAATAATATAATATAGACCCCCTTAATCAAGTATCTTGATCTTATGGAAATATATTCTCCTGACCTTCTGTGTCTAGAGCCTGTTGTTAAGCAGTTTTATTTATTTATTTATATTCAAACAAATTGTCTTTCAAAACGTGCCATGTTTCTTCTGCAGTTTTTCCACTGAATTAAATACTTCAATAAGTTTTACATAGTGACTATTTTGCTAAAATACAGTCTGTTATTAATTGTTCTTAATCTTCTGTGCTTTGATTTAGAGTTCAATTTGGAAAAATTATCTAGCAGCAGTATAACTTTAATAACCCCATGATCACTGCACATCAGTGGTGGTAAAACCTGACATGAAGTAAAGGTAATTTCCTTTGGGACACAAACAATGTCTATTATGCGACATTCCCTGGTAGGCTTTTCTACAATATGAAACAGTTGTTGTTCCTGGACATACATTGTAAATAATTTCCTTAGCAGTAGCACCTAAATTCTTCTGGCTATCTCTTGCCCTAACCTGCTATACATTCCTCATTCTCTCTTGTCTCCTATACACCATGTCTCCTCTGTCAATGCTGCCCTGTCTACCCTGGCCAATATCTTTCTAAAGTCTTGCTGCTTGCACACTGTCTGTACTTCCATTAGTGACTGCAGCCCCCACTGCACCCTGTCCTGCCCTATCTGTACTACCATTAGTGACTGCAGCCCCCACTGCATCCTGTCCTGGCCTATCTGTACTTCCATTAGTGACCTCAGGCCTCACTGCACCCTGCCCTACCCTATCTGTACTTCCATTAGTGACTGCAGCCCCCACTCTGTCCTGTCCTATCCTATCTGTACTTCCATTAGTGACTGCAGCCCCCACTGCACCCTGCCCTATTTGTACTTCCATTAGTGACTGCCGTCCCCACTGTGCCCTGTCCTGCCCTATCTGTACTTCCTTTAGTGACTGCAGCCCCCACTGCACCCTGCCCTATTTGTACTTCCATTAGTGACTGCCGTCCCCACTGTGCCCTGTCCTGCCCTACCTGTACTTCCATTAGTGACTGCCGTCCCCACTGTGCCCTGTCCTGCCCTATCTGTACTTCCTTTAGTGACTGCAGCCCCCACTGCATCCTGCCCTGCCCTATTCTCTCTTGCTGATTCATTACAGCTGCTCATTCTGCAGTTTTCGTTTGGGATTTTTAGTGCAGCATCTCTTTTGTAGGACAGTGTAATGCAGCATGTTTTCCATTTCCTTTATGACAGTTTACAACAGTTTGCAGCTGGCTTTCTGGAAATGATCAAGTACTTTTAATTGATCTTTAGAATGTGAACTATGTATCTGTATCTCTTTGCTGTTTCTGTAGCATGGATGTGCAGAAAAATGATATGTACACATTTTATAGAATCAGCTAGTTTGTTAACCTTTTCATTGGTAGCATAAGATAGTTTACAGCAATAACATTCCACCTGTGTTAGATGAAAATAATTCTCTGTGTTTACTGAACTGGAAAACTGAATTATTGCCTTACAGTTGCTCTGTCCCTTACATAAAGAGCAAGGATCCTTGCTGAATAAGGTGCAGCAGATGATTTGAAAATAGATAAAGGTATGTCCATTTTAATAGATGCATTTGGCACAAAGTATTCTAGGGAGATGAAAAAAATCAAATTTATTTGGTATACTTTAATTTCATATAATCAAAGGCACAGTTTGTATCTCAGATTACAAAAACAAATGTGTACAAAGATATAGTTGGATGTATAAAAATAATTTGGTGCTCCCAGATGTGGTGCTTGATTTAAGCTGTTAAATGTTGTAAGCTTTAATGTAAAAGATAGGTACTTAGTATTAATACTGTGGTGAACTTAATTTTTCCTCAATGAATTTGTCTATAAATTGCCTTTTCAGAGAAAAGGTATCAGGGACTGAAATAGGCAATTCATTTCACAGGCCAATGCATATTTCAAAGTGCAGATAGTAGTCCAAGAAAAAAAAAAAAGGCAAAAGTAACATTGATCACTGAAATGGCTATACCCAGTGATTATGTGGTCTATATCACATCATCGAACTTACTAGTTACTGAATACATCTTCATCAAACTCACTTTGCCAAAACTCCTTTTTGTTGAACAATCATTTTAGCAAATATTTTCCTAGGGAAAAGAAACGGTTGTCTATCTATCAATCGTCACAAAAAAAGCACAAAATGTAAAACCCACTCAGGTGGGGGGCTTCACACCCACAGCTCCCAATGTGGTGGGCTGTGCCCCCTCCAGATAAATATACCAACTCTGAGATCATACAATAATGGGGAAAAGGGCAAATTCCCAATCATGGCCTACAGTGATTTTTCCCTGGGAAAATATTCGCTAAAATGATTGTTCGACAAAAAGGGGTTTCAATAAAGCAAGTTCAACAAAGAGGTGTTTGATAAATAGTAAGTTCAACAATGTGATATATACCCTGATTATGCTGTCTTGAGTAACCAATGTCATAAAGTCTATATAAAACAGGATTTGCAAGCAGAAATGAGAGCAATGTGGAAGAAAGGGTCTATATATTAGATTAACGATGTGTCAGAACTTCGAATACCATATGGTCGACACCATATGATCAAAGTTCTGAAACTTCAAAAATCTAAAAAAAAAAAAACCCAAAAAACAAAAGTAAGTGCTTTAAGCAGGGGGGCTGTGCCCCCTGCACCCTCCATGTGGGAGGGCTGCGCCCCACATCCCCCGCTACTTAAATATACCAACTCTGAGATCTCGCTACAGTGTACAAAAGAAAAATCTTCCCTTTCCTCGCTATTCTCCGGTAAAGTGCAATCTCGGAGTTGGTATATTTAAGTAGCGGGTGTGCAGAGGGGCTTGCCCCCCCTGCTAAAACACTTTTAATTCACTTTCCTTTTTTTTTTGTTTTGTTTTTTTTAGATGTTCAAAGTTTCAGAACTTCAGTCATATGGCATTGACCATATGGTATTCAAATTTCTGAAACTTTGTTAATCTAATATTGACCCAGAAGAAAGATACCCAGACAGTTCCAGTAGTAGTAGGAGCAACAGAACTAATGAATAGGAATGTATAATTGTACATAAATATGTTATTAATATATGTAACTTCATATGAACTGCAGAAGCAGGGGATTCTGGATGCATTGCTGGTGCTGATAGGAGCAGTCTTGGCTAACATCACTGAAGCAATGCTGATTTCATAAACTTTAATTATGCCCTGAATTAGGTATGCAAAAAAGGAAAAAAAAAACTAAGGGGGGAATTCAGTAAAGCCTACATTGAGTGATTTTCCATATAGGCATAGTGGCATGGCCCCAACATGGAAACTGGCAGTTGAGCGCTCCAGTAAACAGAGCAGAGGGGCGTGCACAAGCGTGTGGACACTGAGGTGTCCATAGAATGAAAATCACCTCATAAGCAGGTGAAATCCATGCAAATGAGAGTGATTTCTGATCCAGTAAGCTGCATGGTACCCATGTAGGAGGCATGTAGGTGTCAGAAATGTACACCAAAAGTGACCGTGTATAGAAATGAAAAAATTAAACAAGGGCTGTAAAAGCCCAAAAATAAGGTTGGATATTGCAATGTAGGGCTGGAAATAGCCAAAAATATGGCCAGTGAATCCAAAAAGAAATGCAAATAATTATAAAATATTTATTTTTTTTTTAATACACATATTACGTTTGCTTGGTGCACAGCAACGAGCAAACATGCCATCATGGAAAAAAATATTAAAATGTTAAAAAACTGATTCATTTTACATTTGTTGACTGGGATAGTCCAACTGGATACACGTCCAATTTCAGTGGATGCCCAGGGAGAAAAGCTCCAGTCATAAATACAAGACTATTTCAGATTTACAATAAGTAAACATTTTACAGATTCCTTACAGTTTTACATTCAATAAAGGGTAAAACACATCACTCAGTCAACACATATATGTCAGTATTTTACAGATTCTGTACAAAATTACATTCAGAAGATAAAAATACATCACTCAGTTTGTTTGTTTGTGTCTTTCCGCTTTTCCCGGATAGAGGTCGCCACAGCGGAACTCTGGTCCACTAATGATTGGCAGTTGATTTTTACGTACCGGCTTGCCAGGCCTGATACACAACCTTCAACGAAGGTACGCCCATTCACGCATGTCTCCACGAAGAAGACGCTCTAGCTGAGAATCGAACCGGACAGACTCTTACTGTGAGGCGACAACGCTACCGCAGCACCACCACCGCATCATGCATATTAATGCCATACTAGTAGGATATTGTAACAAAATGTCCTCAATGTGCACAGTTGAGGGGGAAGGAGTTAGTTGGGTGTAGAGCAGGGACATAGCCATTGTGTTTTGAAATATTGTATAAGACTTTTCTTAAATTGAGCTAGAGAGGGATTCGAGGTTAGGTCAGTGGGAAGTGAGTTCCATATTTTACCAACAGAGTTAGCAAACAGGGAATCCCTGGCTGAGTTGTTAGTTTTGAAGGTATAGACTAACATGTTGTTGGATGATCGAAGGGTTTTCAGGTTCTGGTAGGGGGTGATAAAGTTTCGAAGTACTGGTGTATTTTCAGGCTGGCAGAGGGTCTTAAAGGCAACTACCAGTTGGTTGATCTGTAGTAGGTTGGGTAATTCCAGCCACTCTAGTTGTTTAAGGTTAAGACAGTGGTTTGTCCTATAGGCTCACCCAGTGGTAAATCTAGCAGTGTGATTATAGCAGCTCAAGAGTTTGTTCAAGTCAGTCTTACTCAAGTTAGTGAATAAGAGGGGAGGAGTAAAGGAGAGTTGAGAGTAGATGGGTACGGGTAATAACAGTCCTAGCTAGGGCAGTTAGGAAGGGTTGAATCTTGTATAGCGAGCCAGGTTTTTATTTATTGCTTTAATAGTATGGTTAATATGCAAGTCAAACTTAAGGTTATTGTCTATTACTACATGTAGGAGCTTGGTAGAGAGATCTGGGGAAATTTTGGTGCCATTGTGTTTTAGTTGGTTTAAGCCAAGCTGATGTGTCTAAACTGCTGAGCATTGTTTATACTAGCACTGCAGATTTTTGCGTCATACCCCAGTACTTAGCAGTGAAAGAAATGTAAAAAAAATAAAATAAAAAAAAAAAAAAAACAAGGACATAGAAAAGCAATCAAGTATGAATGACTGATGTGCCCTGTTTCACTGACACGGGGCCATTCAAAACCTTCAGTGATAGACCTGACAGATGGAGTGCATCGCAGTCAGTCAATCACACAGGCTGCATTTGCATCACACCACTATAAAGTATACATACACCCTTCAATCTGATTTTTTCCACATACTCTGCAGCAATGGAGTACACACTTTGGAATTTTAACTGAGAAAATGATGGGGGCTGCTGCTGCTCTGTTACATCTGTATGTGCTAGAGGCTGAGGTCAGTGCCAGTGCTGATGCTGACAATAGGCCTAGACTGAGAAGGAGAAGAGTGTTCAGGCCCAAGGTATCCTTCCAGGGGCTACATGAGCTGGAGATAGCAGAGTGCTACAGGGTAGACAGGGACATACTACAAGAACTCTCTGAGCTTTACCCCTCTCAACTCAGACCCAGAGCCAGCAGTGGGCAACCTATCTCAGTGGAAACAAAGGTATGTTTAGCCCTTAGAATACTAGCCACAGGTACTTTTCAAAGACCTACTGGGGACATGATGGGGGCCTCACAGGCATCTGCATATAGGCTACTCCACCAGTCCCAGGATGCTATACAAACACATGCTAGTGAGCATATATATTTACCCTGCACCCCTGAGGAGAGGGCCAGCAATATGCATCTCTTCCACCGTGTAGCACACTACCCTGGGGTACTGAGTGCCATAGACTGCACTGATGTGCACATCAAAGCACCACCTTTTTAGGAGGGTAGAGTGTGCGTCAACCTCAAGAGATATCACTCCATCAACTGCCAGGTCATGTGCAATTCCCAGGGCATTATCATGAATGTGTGTGCCGGCAGCCCTGGTAGTTATCACGGCTCTCACATCTGGCACTCATCACATTTGTACCAGACATTTGCCAGGGGGGACATCCTATGTGGCCATCTGCTTGGGAATGCTGGCTACGCACTGAATCCGTCGATGATGACACCCATCAGAAATGCACACACACCTACGTAGGATGGCATAATGAGGCACACCCACAAACTAGGAACATCACAGACTGTGTGTTTGGGCTGCTGAAGTCAAGGTTCCCCTGTCTCAATGTATCTGGTGCAGCCCTGCAGTACTCTCCAGCCACATGTGCACACATGCTCACAATATGTGACATGCTACACAATTTGATTCTGCAGAAACAGCTGTGGCAGGAACATCACAGGGAAGGGACACGCAGCTCCCCACCAGTGCCAAGGTCCCCACAGCCACAGGAAGACTCAGAGGAGGAAGCCCCTGAGCCCGTCCTTAGAGGCAGACATAGGTGTATGCCCTGGCCTTAGTAAACAGGCAACATATAGTACATGCACTAACATCTTAGGGACCTAGGGACTGACACCACACTCCAACTCACACACATAGTAAAAAGGGCACCAGCCACACCACACAACCTGTACCTTACCATGTATTGACTGTGTACTGCATGCATCTGACAGAGGCAGCCCTGAAGCATTGTTATCTCAACTGCTGCAGGCACACGGTAAGTCAACTTTACAACAAATGTATGGGGTACTAGACTATGGTAGCATACGGAACAGAATGGGCTACTGGAAAACCTGCAGAAAAGTGACAGCTATGTGGGACAACAGGAGCTCCCTTCCCAATACTGGCCACCCCATAATTTGCAGTAGGCCTCAAGGCAGCAAAACTCACTGCACTATGTGAAGGAAATGACAAACAGTGAGGTCATAGGGCAGATGCATGACTGTCAATGCTAGAGTCCCCTACCCCTAACACACCCGTGTCCCCATACAACTGCAGTAACATTATGTTTCCAAGGTAAAAGCAGCAGACCACACAATCCCAAGGCTGTCCCAATCAACCTGGTGACATGTTCTATTTGCACAATATGCAGGGGTCAGTGTGCTATGTATATCTGTGGTTTACAGTGTCAGGAATTAAAATGCACTGTCTGGTGGCTGTTGTGGCTTAGTGGGCTAAGTACATTACCATGGTTGATGGTAATCATGGTTCAAGACTGGCTGCACCTACTATTTTGTATGTCAGCCACACCTATGGTAGGAGTTCTGCAGAATGTCCATATGTCACTATTTGTTACTGCAGGAAAGCTGGACAAAGCCAGAGACAATGGGAGGGACAGGAGGCCATGGATATGGACAGTACAGACCTCTGAGTAACCTAGACAGTTGCTAGTAGAACAGCATGTTATAACAAGTCAGAGTAGAAGCAGGATGTCAAGGCTGTCACATAACTGTCAGTATGTACAACAAGTCAGTGGGGACCATCATACCTCTCAAATTACAGAGTTTCACAGAATGTCCACAGTTTTGCTGCATATTTCTGGTCCGTTTTTCATAACATTGCAGTTTTCCGGCAAACTAGTGGCAAATCAATAAAGGTTGATGTTAGAAAATAATGACAGCCATTTGTGATGCAGACTTCATACCTTTCAGACAATTCATGCTAAAACAAAACCTGTTATTCTACCAAATGTCCAAATTTGTAAGAGCAATATTAAGAAATTGTCCTTATTTTTGGGTCTGTGTCCCCCTGTTATATATGGCTTTGTCCAGATTTCTTGCTCTAAGAGGTTGAGAGGTGTGGGTTCCATGTAGCATTATAATACCAATACAACACAAAATATCTGAGGACCAGAGCAGACATATGGGGCTCAGTGGTGGAAATCCTGCAAAACAGGTGCAGTCAGAGGTGTGAAGTCGGTAACCCTGTGTATGGTGTTACATCTTGTACCCCAGTCACAGCATACCTATAACTACATAGAGTTGCAATTATGGACAAAGCCAGGAAAAGGAGCGGGAGAAAGGGATCATATAAGGAGATGGATGAACTACTGGCCAGACAAATGTAGAAAGTGCAGTGTAGAACAGGTTGTGCAATAGCATGGGTTCCCTGCTGTGTATAGAGTCAGTAATTCAAATGTCTGTCAGCAGTTCCTCACATCAGTCTATAATGATCTGCCACTGATGCACCAGGAAATCACATTGCTATGTAAAACATACCAGACATATGATGAAAAACCCTGTTCAGTCTAATACAATCTGTACACACCCTTGGTATGAGTCAAATATTATGGACAGCACACAGCTGGGGAATCCCTTAGGCATTATATCAGGGAGGTGCTGGACTGTGTAATCAGGTGCAGCAGCCAATTGTCTCAGGCACACAGAATCCCGGACTGGAGTACAGGTAGGTCTGGACTGGAGTCCCCTTGTAAGTACTGACAGTCACACTGGGCATGCTCCTACTCTTAGCTATTTTCAGCCCATGTCTGAAGCCTCATCTGTCTATACAACTGAGATGTCAATATATATCTATGCATACAGACAGCTATGTATACCTAACTGTCTCTCCCTATCCCCATCAGACATGATAACCCTTACCTATCAGTATGTGGCACATATCAGATATATATGCATTTGTAGAATTTTATATACATATATATATATATATATATAGATATATAGATATATAGATATATATATATATATATATATATGTATATATTATATAGAGAGACAGAGAGAGGGGGTGGGTGAGAGAGCTAGAGCAACACATAATGGTATATAGTGATGTAGTGCTGCAACCACTTGTGCACTAATTGTTACTAGCTGTGCATGCAACTAGTACAGTGAGCTGTAGTGTGTAACAGTATGTAGGTAGGGGTTCAAATCTCACATCAGCCACTGTGTGTGTGTGTGTGTGTGTGTGTGTGTGTGTGTGTGTAGATATTTCACATACAGCAGCATGCACACACCCAACGGGCCTATGTCTGTGCTATGGTTAATCATTTTATGGCCCTGTGACTAGTGTCCTCCACAGCAGTGGCCTCCCTGCCAATAGCTGCTGATGTCATTCACCCTAACAGCAGTGGCAGACACTTTCCAAACACATAAGCTCTGTAGTGTGTGCAATATCTACGCAGCACTATACTCTAAACAACTAGATAGGTTAGGGTTATAATCCCAACAATGGCAACTCTGTGAGTGTGTGTGTGCGTAAGTATATTCCCTTGCATCAGTGTTTCTGTCTTACCTATGTGTGTGCAATGCTAATACATTTTAAGGGCCATGTCTACCTGTTAACCCCCACATTGGCTTACTTTACAGTGCCTGCTGATGTCATCCACATTAGAAGCACACTGAGACACAATTCAGACACAATAGCTACCGTGGTGCATGCGATAAGTGCATAGCACTTTAGTATGTACATCTAGGAGGATAAGGGTTCTAATCCCAACAATGCTACCTTTGTGAGTGCATGTAAGTATATCCCCTTGCCGCAGTGGGTCTGTCTTTCCTATATGAGTAAAATGCAAATACATTTTAAGGGTCATGCCTACCCGTTAACCCCACCCAGTGGCTTACTTTACAGGGCCTGCTGATTTCATCCACCTTAGAAGCACAGTGAGACACTAGCACTATAGTATATACATCTAGATAGATAAGGTTTCTAATCCCAGCAATGGCAACTATGTGAGTGTGTGTGTAACTAGATACACTTACAGCAGTGTGTCTGTCTTCTTGCCTATGTGTGCATAGCGATGCTAATACATTTTAAGGGTCATGCCTACCTGTTAACCCCCACACTGGCTTACTTTACAGGGCCTGCTGATGTCATCCACCTTAGAAGCACAGTGAAACAGACATCAGACACAATAGCTCTTTGGTGTATGTGATGAGTATGTAGTACTATAGTGTGTATAACTAGATATGTAGGGGTTCTACTCTCAAAACTGGCAATTCTATGAGTGTATGTGTGTAAGCATATCCCCTTGCAGCAGTGTGGCTGCCTTGCCTGTGTGTGGGTGATGGTTATACAATTTTAAGGGCTTGTTAACCCCTGTTGGCAACCTTTTCAAAGCCTGCTGATGTCATTCACCTTAGAAGCACAGTTAGACACTACTTGTCAAACACATTAGCTCCATGGTGCATGTGGTCAGTATGTAGTACTAGTGTATATAACTAGATAGGTAGGGGTTCTATTCTCAAAATTGGCAACTCTGTGAGTGTGTGTGTGTGTGTGTGTGTGTGTGTGTGTGTGTGTGTGTGTGTGTGTGCGTGTGTAATCATATCACCTTGCTGCAGTGTGGCTGGCTTGCCTGTGTGTTTGTGATGGGTACAAAATCTTAAGGGCCTGTTAACTCCCCCATTGGCAACTTTTTCAGGGCCTACTGATGTCCTCCATCTTAGAAGCACAGTTAGACCATCTTCAAGCACATTAGGTCCATGGTGCATGCAAGTAATATGTAGTACTATAGTGTGTATATAACTAGATAGTTAGGGGTTCTAATCTCAAAACTGGCAACTCTGTGAGTGTATGTGTAAGCATTTCCTCTTACAGCAGTGCAGCTGTCTTGCCTCTGTGTGATAGTTATACAACTTTAAGGACCTGTTTACCTCCCCATTGATAACCTTTTCAGGGCCTACTGATGTCATCCACCTTAGAGGCACAGTTAGACACTCTCCAAACACATTAGCTCCATGGTGCATGTGATCAGTATGTAGTACTATAGTGTATATAACTATATAGGTAGCAGTTCAACTTTCAAAACTGGCAATTCTGTGAGTGTATATGTGTGTGTAAGTATATCCGCATATCCCCTCACAGCAGTGTGGCTGTCTTGCCTGTGTGTGTTTATGTGTGTTTGTGTGTTTATGTGTGTGTGTGTGTGTGTGTGTGTGTGTGTGTGTAGTGGTTATACAATTTTAAGGGCCTGTTAACCACTCCATTGGCAACCTTTTTAGTGCCTGCAGATGTCACCCACCTGAACAGTAGTGGCAGACACTCCAAAAATACATAAGCTCCATGGTGCATGTGATACGTATGTAGCACTATAGTATGTATAACTAGAGAGCTAGGGGTTCTAGTTCCAACAAGAGCAGTTTGTCTGCATGTGCATGTGTGTACATATATCCCCTTGCAGCAGTGTGTGTGTTAGGGTTACCACCTGTACCACTGTGAAAGTTGCAGTTCATGCTTGGCCAAGTGTGTAATGTGAAAATAATTCAACAATACAAATGTCCCAAGAGTGTAGGACAACAAACATTTCCTACATTATTGTAATAGTTGCATAAAACAATCATTTCACATCACAATTGCCTAAATATTATGAGAAATAGCACAATTTATCCAAATGGTACAAAAATAAGCTGTTATAGTTAAAAAAGTGAGGGGCTGTCTGTTGCACTCGCTGTGGGTATGGTTTGTCCTGCCAACTCTCACGTTACTACAAAAAGTGTCTCACACTTGGCATTTGATAAGGTGGCAACTGTAGTCTGTCTTGTCTATGTGTGTACAATATGTATGCATTTTGAGGCCCTGTGAGTAGCTGATGCCTCTAAATAGCCCACATGCATCTAGGCATGAATACTACTCACCACCACCTACATTTGTAGGTACTGACCAAGTGTGTGGATGACTGTAAGTTGGGTGCTGTCTGTCATTGATAATCCAACTGTTGTTAACATACTGAAAGAGGGACTTAGATCAACAGACCGCTGCCAAGGTCCTGAACTCAAGCTAAATGCAAAAAACTGTATCATCATACCAGTCGGCAAAGACACAGACCCACTGTTTACCACATCAACGGCTACACCATAAACACACAATCTGTGTTGACAGACCTGGGTACTCAGGTTGATAATTTCGCATTCAACCATCATGTAGCGGCAGTGGTCAGAAAAGCCTTGTACATGGTCCATGTCATAGGTAAAGGGATTGCATCTGGAAAAAAGGTGGACATTACCTCTGTATAGTCTTCACACTGTAGACCAATATGTTATTACAATGCCCCATTTGGTATGTACCTATCCTGACATCTACACCAACTAAATAGGCCATGGAAATACCTCACAAAGGTAATCCCATGGCCTCCAACACCTGTCCCATGCAGACAGGCTCAAATCACTATTGCTCCACTCGGTATCGGACAGGTTGCTCAGAGGTGGGCTGTGTCATACCTACAAGGCAATGTTGGACTCTGCCCTACTACAGCTGCCCCATATCTGTAAGTCTAACTCCTCACACATTACGTGCATGGCAGGCCTGAATCTGATATGCAACATCAGCACAACCTGCTGGAGACACAGGTTTGTCTCCCAGAGGCTGCCCTGTCTCAGGAATACACTTCCTATATGTGTCAAACAGAGTATTATTACCTTCTTCAAGTGCAACTGCAATGAGTGGATGGGAGACCACAATTTTATCCCAGGGGCCCCACCTGTATCTCTCATTGACAGGGGCAACAGGTGCTGACTGATGTGTCTTTCTGGGGACAAAGTGACTACCCTAGCCTTGTAAGGGCCCCAGGGCCATTACTGTAGTAACCTCCCATGATCCTATGATCCTACATAACTCCTAAGTGACATGTATCAGGAGTAACATGCTGAGTCATGGGGTATACATGCAAGATTATGCTGTCTGCCCCCATTGCCCCTGACACGCTGTTCTACACATACGTACCTAGGTAACCAAACACATATGCAGTTGTACCTTGGTGAAGTCACATTTCTGCATTGCCACCATGCCATCCTGAGCCACTCTATTGGCACCAGTTCTCCACGTGTAGATGCACAGATCCAACTGCTCAACCAGGAAAAAAGCTGCACTAAGATTTCTGTATTTCAAATGGTTTAATAAAAGAACTGTGGTGCCTCGGCACAAACCAGCCTTCTAGGAGTAACAATACAATCACCACATAACATTTCTATATATATTGCATACAATTACAATTAATTAACAATTAATCACATATTTAGAAGATTTTTAAAGAAAAAACTTCCAATTACATTCATTATTCAGACCTGATGGAAACAATGTGTTAAACTTCAGAATATACAGTGTTTCTTTATACAATAATTTCTTTTTTGCATTACCCTCCTCTTTATCTATAATTTGTTCTAAAATACAAGCTCTCAGTAAAGAAGGATCATTACTATGGCAAAGATTCAAATGTAGGGCAACAGGGCTTATAAAATTCTTATTGCTAATGTCCCTAACATGTTCTTGAAGTCGCAGCTTAAAAATTATTTTTGTTTCCCCTATATAAAATAAATTACAGGGGCATGACAAAACATATACAACTGATTTAGTAACACAAGAATATGCAGATATAGAATGAAATCTAGTTCCATTAATTTTTTCAAAAGATCTAATTATGTTAGGACAAACAGAGCACCTTCAAGACCCCTGGAACAGAAGCAGAAAATGGTGTGGGAGACAACAGTCAGTCAGCAGTACTACCACCAATGCAGCATCATGGAACAAAGGTATATACACTTTGATATGTACTCATGACATGCCAGTAGACAGCACCTTACTGGCCTTAACACTACTCCACTACAATTGATGGTATGGATGACAGGGGTGTGGCACAGGTATCACCACATGCGGAGGGTGTGGTGTGATGTTGCCAAAGGTCTAGGCTATGCCATACAGTTGACATAGTGTGTATGTGTCTGGAGGGGTGTTGGTAAGCCGGGCCATGGAGTGGAGCTGTGTGTGTCTGTTGGTGACCTTTCTGTGACAGTGATGTGGGAGTGTGTGTGCGTACATAGTCAATCCATGTGCTAGCCCTACATGAGGGTATGTTGGACAGGTGTGGACCATAAATGGCAGAATATACATTCACATTCTCCGGCCATAAACACAGAACTGGCTCTGCCAGGAGTGGCACTTGCACCACCATGCCCAGGGTCAGATGCAGTACTACTTGCTGAGAGTGACTGGTGTCTTCAGGGTCGATCTCCCTCACAGGACAACCCAGAATCACATGCCCATGGCTTGCCATGCCATGGTGTGGACAGCACCCTCCCTTCTGTAGTGCTAGTGGTACTGCCACCACTGGAGCATGGCTTTGCATGGCCATGTGGACTAACAGCTGATGTTGGTGCAGACCTACGTCCACATCTCTGATGCCCTACTCCCACCATGTGCTCCAGCACAGACAATGCATGGTTAAGGACTGATGATATCTCACCCCACCATCTGTCCACTGCATCAGCAAAATGATGCATGGCATCACCAATGTTGCAGATGGAGTCATGGATGCCAGACAGTGATGCATGATGCCAGACTGTGATGCATCCATGATCCTGAGCATCCATCTTGTGTTGCATTCAGAACATGCCTGTGCCTCCATGATGGACCAAACCATGCGTTGAGTGACTCGTGATGTGAAACCTGTGACAGGTGGTGGATGGGAAACAGTCCTCCTTCAAGCACCACTGTCAATCTGAGTGTGTAAGACCTTGCCAGCTCTCTGACTATAGCTAGTGTCTACACTCACTGATGCCATAGTCACCACCCTCTCTTGTTCAATGCCACCACCCTCTGACTGTCCAATATCTATGGCCACAGGTGACTGAGTATGTGTGCGCATACTGACTATGTGCAGGGACATTGGGGGAGAAAGTAGGATTGTCAACCCATGGGAAGATTTAGTCCCCAACAATCCCACCTGTGTCTCACTATAGCCACCATCATCAGAGTCCAATGAGACACTGACATCAGGTTGTGAGGGGGACACATTCCAACCCCCATAATCACCTGTGAGGAGGAAGACAACATGACTACATTAATATATGCAGTATTATGTCTGCTGATCCACACGCCCACACGCACACACACACACACACACACACACACACACACACACACCCATGCACACTGATAGAGGTGAGGTGCCACAACTGCATTATACATACTACACCTTATTACTGATGCCATGCACAACAGACAAGCATACTACAACAGACACAGACAAGACAGGCCCTTAACAACATGCACAGCAGCTATGCCCACTTAATGTTGAGAGTACTATACACCTGCGAGATAAGTGACATGTCAGTGTATGTGATGGACCTTCATCTAAAACACAGTACACCTGTCTCCACCATACTGTTGCCCCCTGCATACTAGTCTGCATACACCTTCACAAAAATACATGCAAATATGTTACAGCTCCTGCAAATATGCTACTGTGATTACCAGTTTAATGCACTGCAGTGAACCCCTCCACAACTGAGCATATAAGTATTGTACTATGGCTAAGATTAACAGTTGTGTCCATGGCAAACTGGCAGCCCTTAACATTCCTAGGGTATAGATGAGCCATAACAAAACAGTTTCACATTCACCAGTTACAGGATGCTGGACTCCGGCCACACCAGATATACCTATGGAATTGTGGGGGGCAGATATTGTCAGAAAACACAAATGTGGCACTGGTACAGGATAATATGTGCATATATCAACATGTACAGTACAAACTGGTACTGCCCACATTGCTGACATTTTGAGTATGTGTGCAGACATGTGCATTACATCCCCCCAATGCAGATTGACTTGGCATCCATGTTCAGGCATGCAGAAGCTGCCACTATAACTGCTACAGAATAAAAGTGATGACCACAGGAGGCTTACCAGGATGCTCCTCTGCTGTGGAAACTGTGCCACCCACCTCCATGACATATGGATGCTTGCAAGCTGGTGGCCGATCCCAGGTTTGCAAGGATCTCCTCTGTGGTCGAGAGTAGTTGTTGTGTTGCAGGCCTTCCAATGGTGCCAGGATGGTCCCTGGCCACAACTGCGGCCCTTTGACATGCAGCATTTATCATATCAGTGGCCCAGTGTTGGACCAGCTCATAGCTTCTTTCCTGAAGCCCAACATGATTTACTGATGCAAAAAGGTCTGCCTACAGTGCAATGTATTGTTCCTGCATATGGCGACTCCTTGACAGCAGGATGGCATGATGCAGTCTGAGGCCATGAACTATGACTTTATTCTTGGCTGCAGAAAAAGATGGGTTCCTCCATTGTACTCCTGAAAGACAAGAAGAGGGGAACATGTCACAGGATCACATATATTGCCCTCTATTATGTACACATCCTGTACATCCACATTTGCCAGCACTATCCTCTGCTAACTCCCACATCATACCCTTCCATCTCACTCCACAGTATGTATGTGTCTATCAGCAACATAGTAGCAATACATCATGCATTTCCCTCCTCATCTTGCTGTTTTCTGCTACTTGCTGCATGTCTTCTAAGGTGTTCAGCTGCATCTTTTCTGTTGCAGCTATGTTTATAGCCTGTGTATATTGTATGTGGTAGTGTATGCCACCTACATTTCTTTTAAGAACTTAGGCTGTAGGGCTACTCCTTTGGTCTCCCTGGTCTCCCCTCCTCAGATTCTGACAAATATGACTGGACAATGAATGTCCTACAGTTTACCCTGCCAGTCTGGTTGATATGGGCATCCTGATACCGTGGAGCAACTTCCTCATGTATATGGACAACCATCTATAAACACCACGAAACACAATTTGTGAGAGATGGAATGACATTAGGAATCTACAGTCCATGCTCACTCCTTAGCAAGCCCGTATATCTGGCACTGAAAAGGTTGTCATCCCAATCAGTACACCTCACACACCACCCACACCTACACAACACACACTCACATATGCAGAGGCCCTCAACATAAACATCCCCAAACAAAGAGACCTCCGAGGCAAAAACACACATGATATCCACAGCCCTGCACATCACATACCATGCATAGCCACACGCCTGTGTCCCACAGCCACTAAGGCATCACCATAAATCAAACATATTAGGCATAGCAGACTCCATTGTAAGACACACAGATGTGCATCTCACCAGGCCGTATATGGAGAAAGTCACAGTTACTTGTCTGTCAGGTGCCAGAATCTGCCATATCACATACCCAGTGCTATCTCTCAGCAACAGCTACTGTTATGAGTCTGTGATAGTCCATGTTAGCATGCCTGACCTGAGACGTACCTCCCTGAACTATATGATGTGACAAATGATTGAGCCCGCTGAGTATGTATACCAGGTAGGTATGTCTCTATCCTTATGCAGCAGTCTGTTGTCACCCTGAATGATGCCACAATACAATCAAGAAATGACTGACATTAACAATTGGCTTGGTTTCTGCTGCCATTCCTGGTGGATCCAGTACCTGACAACCTGAGATGATATGATCAATAGACCATAATGCTTTGCCAGAGATGGCCTCCATTTGTCTCACCAGGCCTTCAGGCTTCTGCCCATGGTTCTTGTCACCACCATATTGCCTTTATTAGGAAAAGTGATGACTTTAACACTTTAACATGACTTTAACATGAAACTGTCAACAAATCACAAATTGAAGGCCATGCTGCTAAACGCTAGGAGACTGAACATAAATCTACACCCATTACAAGCAGTGCTAACCCTGAAGAATGCTGAAATCTGTGCAGTGACAGACAAATGGTTCAAAGCTGCAGACAGCATCCTAGCTTTACATGGTCACACATTCTATCATACAGTTAGACCCCAAGGTGTGGCCAGTAAAGCCAAGGGACGTGGGCTTTCACTACATATGAAAGACATACACACCTCCAGGCTGGTCAAACAGTAGGACACACAGGAGACACTCCAGGTGCAGTTAACCATTGTCAAGACCCCTATTCAAATCATAGCTAGCTACCGGCCCCCACATGTGACCAGGAAACCCATTCAACTCTGTATTCTGATCCTGGGTGACTTTAAGTACCCAAACAAAGTTTGGAAGAACTCATGCCAGTACACAAATGGCCAAAGATTCATGGAATTTGGCAATGCAAACACCTTGGAACTGCTAGTTGCTACCCGCACATGAGGTGAAGATCTCTGGGAGTTGATAACAGACAACATGGGTAACCACTGCATCATCCCTACAGTATCATCCTCCACAGTAAAACCAACCATAAAGTAGTCAAGTTTGGAGTCATCATTTTCCACAGTACCCAGCTAGCTAGGATAAGACATACAAACATCTCCAAAGTGGATTACAACCTCTTGAATGATGGTATAAACACCTTCACAGCCCTCTCTCCCTCTGTAGGAACTGGCACCAATATCCACAAATACACCAAAGCAGTATACATGCATTTGTATAGATGCATGGAGTCAGGTATGCCTGATAGGACTACATCATCCTCTGCAAGGATAAGTAAACCTGTGTGATGGACATCCGAAATACATACACTCTATAAAAGGAGTGAAATATTGCTGTTCAAGACCAAGAAGGAGTAGGTGCTCAGTTTGAAACAATGTCTCCTTAGCCTGTACAAGCAAATAAGAGCACTACTGAAATCCTGCAAAGCAAACTCCAAGCCCATATTGGTGACATCCACTGCAGACTGTCATATCCCCTTCTTCACATATGTTGGAAAACTCAAAGGAAGCACTTAGACCAGCTCAGACACAGTGATCAGAGATACCAGATGTACAAGTCCTGCAGATATACCAAACTTGCTGCCTGACAGAGTCAATGAAAGCTTCACCCCCTGTCCCCTAT
Organism: Protopterus annectens; assembly: GCF_019279795.1. Classification (NCBI taxonomy): domain Eukaryota; kingdom Metazoa; phylum Chordata; order Ceratodontiformes; family Protopteridae; genus Protopterus; species Protopterus annectens. The sequence goes on along the minus strand of NC_056750.1, from coordinate 830,332,805 downwards.
GTCAGTACATCAGGACATCCCCGGTACCTGCCCCCTTCCCCTTATATCTAGGGAACAAGTCATCACTGCCATCTCAGAGTCATGGAATACAGCCTCCATGGGACCCAATCACATTGCAGTATGCATCCTACATGACATCAATCATGAACCTGCAGAACTATTAGGCACTATATTCAACCAAAGCCTGAATACCACCTTTGCCGCAGCTGAGTGGAGGACACCCATTGCCATGCCTTTACACTAAGGAGGAACATCCACTGATCTGGCACATTATAGACCCATCAGCCTAACTAGCCTGATCTGCCAAGCCATGGAACAGACTATCATGAACCTCATTAACAAGGACATTGGTGACCTCCACACACTCAATCACACACAGTTTGGCTTTGTCAGGGGGAGATCATGTCTGTTATATTCAGCTGACTTCTGTGATACAGTCATCAAAGCCATGGATGAGGGGGTGACTGTGCATACTGCCTACCTTGACATGGCCAAAGACTTTTACAATATTCCCCACTTGACCATAATAGATATACACTCTCAAGTAGGCATCATTCCATATGTTACCAGATGGATAGCACACTGGTGCACTGACAGCACCCACCTACTCAATATAGAGGATGCCCCCTCAAGCAGTACACCTGTAACTAGTGATGTAACCCAGTGTTCTGTCTTTGGCCCTCTGTTATGGGTGATTTACTCTTCTGAGGTGAAGGGCACAACCAGTGGGCTATGGCTGACAATGTTTGCAGAAGTCTGAATGATGGGTGCTGTCACCAAATCCCCTAGTGATGTGGACATCCACAAAGAGGGTCTCACACAGATACATGAGTGGTGCCAGACACATGGCTGCAGGCTTCATACCACAAAATGCAGCATCATCCCCTTTGGGAAGGGTGATTTCACCACAAATTATCACATTACTAACAACGTTCTAACCATGCAATCAGTCATGAGGGATTTGGACACACAGGTTGATTGCACCATAACATTTGACCACCATGTTGCTTCCTTTGTAAGGAAAGCCATCTACATGGCCCACCTTATGCATAAGGGTATCTCATCCAAGGGCATGGGGGTCACAGCATCCCTGTATACCTCCTTAATAAGGGCCATTATTGAGTATAATGCCCCTTTCATCATGTACCTTGCAAAGCACATGCAGCAGCTGGGGAGACCACAGAGGTTCCTCACCAGGGAATACCAGGGCCTCAAACATCTACCATGCATAGATAGGCTAAAAGTCCATGCCTCTACCCAGTTTCATACATACTCCTCAGAGGTGACCTCTGTGTGGCATACAAGGTGATCATGGACTCCACCTCGCACACAAGTCAAGGTCCAGTTGAGTAACCCACACATGCACCCTCAACCTGGTCTGTGACATCAACAGGAGTTGTTGGCGGGTCAGATGTGTGTCCCACCCATTCACTCAGTTGTGTAATGGATATCCTGTCCACATCAGGCAGAGTACCTCTTCTCCCCTTTTTAAGTGAAACCTGGATAACCAGATGAGAAACAGGACATACACCCTTGGGATACCATCTGTGTCCCTGTTGGACTGAGAAATGGGGTGCTGACTTGCATAAACATGGGCTAAACTCTGGGCTAGGCTCATGAGGGCCTCAGGGCCAATAGCCTAGCAACCTCCAATGATCCTAGGTATACCATTATGGTCCTATGTGCTGTGACAGACTCTTGTTATGTCTCCATACCCATCACTGCCATCTACTGTGGTGTGTCCCCTATAGGCGACATCCCAGGACCATGTCATACAGCCACCATCTGACAAATAAGTGAGTGGTACTACAAATGTATGGTGACAGTCCAGCAACATGTGTGTGACCCAAAGACAGACACCACTGAAATGTGCTGTGGGATATCCTCCCTGTAGCTGTCTGACATCTACAGCACACAGTTGTTTGCAGAATGTGTACATGTGCCTGATATATGTGTACCCCCTGCCAGACAAATGTGTATGTCTGGCAAACAGTTGGACAATTTGTAACAGTTGTTTCCAGACTGTGAGTAATATGGCTGTGACACAACAGAGCCCTCAGAAAACAGCTATGTTGCATTCATATCTGGCACTGTATTCATTCCCTTACATTGTATGCTCAATATGTACACTCTGTCACTGAGGCCGGGCCTGTGTCACCCCCCCCCCAACTACTATTGGCTATAAACTGCTATCCTGCTGTAGGGGGTCAACAGATATGCTAGGCATAGCTCTCAAGTGATGGGATATGTGTGTGGAGTACACAGTGTCCTAGCCAGAGTACATTAGGAACAGTCAGGGACACCTGTACAGTGTTTGACGTATGTCTGTCTGACATTCACAGATTGAGAGGAGCTGACTGACTACATCATGTGATATGCCAGCTGTATCCACCAGTACTTACTATCATTATTGTCTAAAACACAATCCAGTAGCATTTGTACATGAGCCATCCATTGTTGGAGGGACTCAGAGGGCCAGAGCTGTGATCTATGTCACAGCAGACAGAGACAAAAGGGAAGCCTATATGTGCCAGACAGCTGAGTAACAGCAACATGTCTTTCCAAGATATGTACTACAGACATAGTGTTATAATCCCTATTTCCCATAACTGCATCCTCCCATCTGCATCCCATTATATGGGGATTTTGATTACCTACATGGTATAGTGCTGTTCTCCTTTATGTGCAGAAATCCTGTAGTATATTGCTTATGTTCTCGCAGTCTGTCTTCATAAAGAAAGTCACAGACTTGTTTACCATAGGCAGCAGCTTGCCTTTTGTATGTAATGCTCAAGAACAGGTGATTGTCTGTGTACCAGTCTGTGGTTCACACTTGTTAATTGCATCCAGAACAGCTGGGTTGCATTTTCATTAGCCAATGGCATGGCACCACAGTGCTGTATTTAAGGCCTTCATGTAGGCCTTGGACCTTTCCTTGGGCTGTAAGATGTACATTATCAAGATGTGGGGACTACAGCATCACAGACGGTAGACAAAAATACTGTTCACTGTCTGGATTTATGTGATAAGTCCACTGTTTGGCATGCTGTGTTTGGCCTCTGTGAACAGACTTTCTGATTATGTGGTAGTGTACTGTTTAACAATGTGGGTTGAGGTTAGTAAGGGGACAGACAAATGTGAGTGTCATACATCATTTGTATCAGAATATGCATGCTGCTGCAGTAGCTGCTTGTCTATCAGCTTTGTCTGTTTGTAGGGGAAGACTGTGACACATGTCCCTGTCACTTGACCATTCCCCCACCCCTTTCTGTATGGGTGTTGTGTGGATCCCATGTTCGAGGTGTGTGGGAGGTATGGTAGGATTGTAGCAGGTAGCTGAATATATTGCCATATATATTCCAGGCTGCAGCTGCTGCATTCTGGCTAGGAGTCATACTAGGGATTGTGAACACAGTGGGGATAGCAAGCTGTATATGTCAGTGAGGGAGCAGTGTCAGCTCTGTTGTCACAGCATAGCCAGGGTGAGGGTACCCATAAGAGTCCAGGTGATGCATGTGCCTGAGGTACATATGTTATGTAATAGTGCCATCCAGAGAGTGGTAGGCGACATTTAGGAGGCCTATACCTATTTGTGAAATGTGCCCCAACCTACAAGCCTTTGCCGTACTAATATGGGTGGCAGTGACTGCAGTAGCAACAACCGGTTCTGCTTAAAGTTGCAGGGCTCAGTCATTTATATGTTGTTTTGACAAGCATGTACTTGACAAGCAACAATGGAAGCCAGGACTGTGGGTGGCAAAATGTAAAGCATGCTAGGAATGTAACAGATTGTGCTACTGAGTCAGTACTATAGCAGGTGTATTTTCAAGACAAATATGCATGCATACAGTCTGTTACACAGGACTGGCATGAACATGTGTGTCCGGATGGGTATGACATGTGACACAACTGTCTGTCCTGATTTTCTAATCTTGATCTGTACTGATTTGCCAGTACTTCAGCACACAGAATAGGTTTTGTGACAACTGTGCCAAAAGTAGGTGGCCCAACTATGGACATTCTGCAACAGTCTGTGCAGTTGTCAGCTCTGCCTGATATCCTAGGCCTCACATACATCCATTAGCATTTATAGGTTCATAGGTTAGTACTAGACTATCGGCCCTAGGGCCAATACAAGCCTAGCCATTACAATTCTCTGGTTATTTCTTCCCACACTATTTACTTCCCTGAACTCCTGTCTAGCAGGGCGACTGACGTGATCCCCGGGGTGAATTTCCTTTCTCCCATCCAACTGTCAAGGTTCCTTTTGAAGAGGGCCAAAGAGGTGCTCTGCTTGACATGTATTCTAGAGTCTGGGGAGTCTCTGGGTCAGGAACTTATCCCTCCAGCATGTTTTGTTTATTGTGATGACAAGGTTTAGATCCCTGGAGTGTGTGGCTCTGAGGGATTGGGATTTCGTTAGTGTAGCAAAACATTGGGCTGTGTACTGGTTTGGTGTCTGCATCACAGTCCCAAGTACACTGTCATTTTCCCCATTATAAGTATAAGCAGTGTCACTGGCACTCAGGATATGTGTATGGAAATATTTGTTATACTTCAGAGCTGAGAGGCCTAATGAGCTAATACACTATGCTGTAGTTGACAGGGTCCTGGCTTTGAGACTTGGTAGGGGTGATTTTTTTTGCTGATGTGCATCACTGATACTCGGGATATGTGTATGGTAACACCTGTTAGTCTTCAGAGCTGAGTGATCTAGGGGGCTAATGCACTGTGCTGTAATTGGCAGGGTCCTGCATTTGAGACTTGGTAGATGTGAATTTTTTGCTGATGTGCATCGCTGATTCTCAGGATATGTTTATGGAAACACCTGTTAGTTTCCTGAGCTGAGTGGTCTAGTGGGCTAGTGCACTTATGCCCTAGTTGGCGGGGTCCTACTTTTGAGACTTGGCAGAGTAATCATTTTGCTGATGTGCAAAGCAATGTCATAAAGAGACAAGGTGATTAAAGCAGTCTTAAGCAGCTTTAAGAAGGTTTGCATGCCGCACCACTTACCTCTTCTTAAACCCGAGCTATTTCCAAAAAAGAAAAGAAAAAAGGGGCAATAGGATAGTGGTGAAATGGGGCCAAGCAGGGGGAAAAACAATGTGAAAGGCAGGTAGGGATGTGCAGGACCGGTGTAGGAAAGGACCATAGGTCTCCATTTCTTGTACAGCAACAGCTGTGCAGGTTGTGGACAATTTGGAGCCTCAAAACCCAGAGAAAATGGTGTGGGTGACATAACTGTGTTGATTAATTGCTGTAATGATTGATTGTGGGCAGTGTACATGTAGGTGAAATGGAGAGTTATGTATGGGGCAATATTGTTTTTGTGGGACAGATGCCCATTTTTTTTTTTAAGGAGAGAGAGGAATGCTGGTGAAGGGATATAGGTACATGTGGGGAGGTAAGTTTGGTAGGAAAGGTGACATTTGCAAACAAACAAGACAGTAGACAGGGGCAGTATATGACACATGAGGGGGGTAAACACCTTGGATGGGGAGGGTGTTGTGGAATCGGAGAGCCATGTGCCCCCAGATGGCAGCGAGCTCCCTACCCACTGGCCATCACCACTGATCCTTCACTGCCCCAAAGGTGGCTGTGCTGGGGGCCAGGGTCAGCCTCTACCTCTAGGTTGGCCAGTCTGCCCTCAATCAAATGTAGGTGATCGTCCAAACCATGGTGGATGATCCTGCACACCATCCCTGGTAGCTTTCAATGGGTGACAGCTCCCTCACCATGCCCTCTCCCAGGGGGGACGGGCCCCATACCCTGAGGCGGTTCTGCCCATAGGCAGTGCAGGACCAGTGGAAGGGGCAGCTCCAGGTTGGGTCCAAGATGTGCTGAGAACCAGTGCCATGGTTGGCTGAGCTAGGGTAGGCAGATCGTTGGGAACTGGCCTGCCCAGTCGAGCTATGGTGTTGAGGTTTTTCAAAGTGTATAGGTTAGTAATGAAGAGAACATGTGGTTAGTTGTAACAGCATGCCAGAAAAAAATCACATAACCCAGTAACTTAATATTGCATAGCATATAGAACACAACAATAACTGGGAGAACAGTCAGTATTGTAACAACATGCCAGTAACAGTTATGGTATAAGGCCAACAACATAGGTAATTCAACAAGTATGTTAGCATGTAACCATTGCAATACATAGCAATAGTAAAACACAAGGCCCAACATAATGTTTTGAGAGCAACATATGTTAAAAGTAAACCATACCCAATGACACTGTATAACATTGTGTTGCTACTTAATGCCTTGTAATAATCCTATAACATTGCTGTTTAATGCTAATTTATAATGAAAATTGTATAATATGTTGGAGCTTTTCTCCCCGGGCCTCCACTGAAAAAGGTCTCTTCAGCTCAGTCGGACAATCCCAGTCAACAAATGTAAAATAAATAAATAAATGTGTAAGAATAATACATTATGATGCAGATAAGGGGTGGGGAGAGAGAGAAATACATGTCATTACTACCAGTATAGGCTATATTGTTTGCAACAGAACTTTTATATACTATACAGGTCTGCCATTAATTTATGTATACATGTATCCTATAGCTTCTGTAGCAACTACAGACCTCTCAAGCTATACACATGGGACAGTATGGGCCAAGCTGTAACACCTGCAGGTACACAACTACAGGGGACTATTACATATCAGGGGAACATATGTGACTACCAAGGTGTACTGTGGACTGATGTACTGTGACTGTGCTATTGAGATAAATCAAGTGTCTGTTAAATCTGTGTCCCAGGAATTTGGCAACACTGATCACAGTCCAAGACAGCGTGACACTTGAGAGACATGTACCTTGCACAGTACAGAGAGTTTATGCTTATCATGCCATCCCTGGTAGGCATGGGGTTAGACTATCAGCATCCATTCACAGACACACCAGGCATACAGCCGTATCAAGATTAAACATTTTTGTTTTAATAACTTCTATTAGTATTGTACTTGTTGACTTTTTATTTGCTGCAGTCGTATCACCTTGCTGAGCAATGCTGTTAACACTTTGGTACATCTGGCCACACAAATTAGTAATCCATTTGAACAGCTACTACAGCCATTTATTTGCCTGTAGTTCCTGTGGGAAGAACATCTGTTAACAATGCATAGCAGTTTCTATTAATATTTAGTAGTACTTGTCCCTGGATTCAAACCCTGGTCTGTGTGTGACAAAATGTATATCATACCTAGCATTTATCTCACTGACCTACTGAGCCACTGCAGATGATTGATAGACTGATATATAGCTAGAGCTCACCTGGTAACAAACTGTGACCTGGTAATAGAGGTAGAGTGTTATACAAGACTGCAGTGACACTTGCACACACATGCATGGGATTCATGCATAACAGAGATAATAGGTGAACTGTGTATTAATATGTGGAATGCAAGTGTAGACAATTAACCCCTAGTGGATGGGAATATGTGTGTTGTGTACAGACGATATCAGAGTGCTGGTTGTCTACCTGATCCATATACAGTTGCAGAAGGTATACTTGCAGTCTACAGCTATTACAGTTTCATACTTGCCTGCAGCAGCGTAAATAAGTTCAGGAATGCATACAGCTGAAATGCAATGGTTAACACACGACAATCCTGAGAAAAATACACTATTATACCTTAGTCACTACTATTCTAGATTCAGATCTTACAGCAGAACCAATGTCATAATGCATTATATCTTGCAGTACAGCTCCACATCTACACTTTAGCAAAACGGTCTTTATCAGTTAACCTTCAGTCACTTCATGGTATTATTCCCATGTTTACTTCACAGCACCTGTAATACTTGATTTCTTGACCAACAGCCCAACATACACACATTTTGCCCAACACAGCTTTATTACGGATGACATGAAACAGTGACTGGTATACATTTAACAGTCTTTAGTGATGAACACTTTAGATAATCCAGGCGTTGCAAGACAGCTGTTGTTCCACAATTTATGCAGTATAAACTTTATTTCCTTAACAATTATGAATGCAGTTGAACTTTATTTCCTTAACATTGTGAATGCAGTTGAACTTTATTTCCCCAAAATTATGAATGCAGGTGTACATCATTACCTTAACATTATTAATACAGTAGAAACTTTTATTTCCTTAACATTATTAATGCAGTAGTAATTTTATTTCCTTAACATTACCAGGTTTCATGTTTTCATCTATATTGAACTGTACACAGCATTACTCACTTATATCAGTCCAGGTCTATGAACACATTCATTGCAGTACACTCAAAACAGAATATATCTACTGGCAGTTATTACTGTACTCTTTCTTATTTATATTATTATAGATTGCAAGATATACCTGTGCTCGTCACACTCATGGTGCAACCTGGCCAGGCACTCTGCATGGGCCTCCAGGTTGCCAGTTCTTTCCTCTACAGCTGTGGGGTGAGAAAAACACCATTCTGCATACCTGTCTATCACATGTGTAGATTAGTTATTGGTAAAACAATGCTAGCAATACTTACAAACTGGTGGGACATTCCCATATCTAGCATCTTGGATCCAAGTGACCAAGAGATCCCCCTTCCTATGCTTCAGGTCATCAAAATGGTGATGCACCTGCTCACCTGTGTGAGGGATACCAGTCACGTGCCAGCTGGCCCCAGGCCTTGGATTTGTATTCTGATTCCTGGTACTGGCCCTACAGCAGCTGGATGTCATGGTCTTTTACAAGGAGTCCAACCATGACCCTGGACTCCTGAATACGTCACCTCTGCACCCGGAAGAATGCACCCTCTCCAACTCCTGGCATAGTCTCTGCCAAGATCAAACTGCAACAGAGTCTGGCTGTATTCCCATCTGTAGCACGTAAATAAGGCTGTTTTCCCACCCTTTGCTGTCACTGGACAATTTTTAAAAATGCGGTGCTCTGCTTAACACCGCGCAAACCAGCTAAGCGCAGTTGAGCATTGCTTAAACTGGCAATGCTTAGCAGTGTGCAAACCAACTTAACTGAGCTGAGGACTGCTTAAACAAGGTTTGCTTAGCCATGCCAAAATCAGCTAAGTGGAGCTGCGTGTTGCTAAGCAGTGCTAAAATGGGTTCTGTTTAAGCATTACTTGGTTTGGCTTAGCCGTACTTAGCAGAGCTTAGCTAATGGCAAACCAGATTTAAAAAAAAATGAAAAAAGTAAATTATTTGTTCATTACTACTAGTTTATTATTATGTGTATGTATTGTACTTCTATATTTCCTGACCTTATGCATTTTAATTTCTTTATCTTGGAGTGTGTATTTTATGTGTTGTAAACTTGTGTGTAACTGGATTCCTACTCCTAGGGTCTCCACTGAAAATGGGCTTCTGGCCACACTGGACTAACCCGGTTAACAAATGTCAATACATACATCAATAAAAAAAAATATGTATATATATATATATATATATATATATATATATATATATACAGGAGCCCTTCATTTTTTCGAACTTTAAAATGTTCAAAACTCATATGGCCGACACCGTATGAGCGAGCATTTGAAAGGCTGACAAATGATAGTGGAGATCCCGCTACAGTGCGAGACTGGGAGATTCACCTTTCCTGCACTCTAGTGAGATTTTGGAGTGAGAATATTTAAGTAGCAGGGGGTGTGCGGGACGCAGCCCCATGTGTGGGGGGTGCAGGGGGGCTTGCCCCCCTGCATAAGACAGTTTTACTGTGTTTACAGGTAGGTAAATGGTGCTATTTCAGGATGTTGGTATGTTGGAATGTAGATAATATGGTGTCGGCCATATGAAAGTCGGCATTCTGAATGGTCAACATTCTAAAGTAGACCCATTTTATATATATATATATATATATATATATATATATAATTGCTATCAAATATAAAAGCTGAATGGTCTGTATGTGTATTCAAACCATGCACCTACTGCACACAGGGCCTTGACTCTAACCATTCAGCTACATGGATATGTTAACAATTGTTATACAGTTTTATATAGTGCTCAGCATATATAGCAGCTATATATTAAGCACTGCTGAGCATCGTGCTGTGCCACGCAAACATGCTCAGCTATGCTTAAACTTGACCTTTCTATGAGAATTAAAAGTATCCGGTTTCTATTTTTAGATGTCTGGCATGTGTCCATTGCTTAGCACTGTGCTCTGCTGCACAAACACAAAAAAAATGTAAAAACATTATTAACTTTAATATTTCAGTGCCATCTGACACTTTAACAGTAAAGGGTGTGTGTTACTCATCTCTGGACACTATAACACAACCCCTATACTGATTCTGTACCCGTGTTACACGTCTCTCTCTCAGCAGCTCGCCTTCATTAATATGCAGGGTACACTGCCAAGGGGGACTTGCACACACGGAGATGGTACCCTTCATGTAGGTCTTCCACTATTCCTAAATGGAGTTTATTAAATCCCCACTTAAGCTTCTGAAGAAGTTAAACTCAGAAATGAAGGAGCAAGATATGCAGATAAAAGAGTTTATTAAGAGGTATGAATCCATTAAGTAAGTATAGCAGAAGATCCTGAAGTGTTATCTGTCAGAAAACCTACCACTGGACAAAGGACTGTCCAAACAGGAGTGAGCAAGGAAAAATAACCATGAAAAGCAAACTATCTATAAATATTGAAGATTACAATATAACTGCATTTACTAAAGAGCCACTTTCAATTTGAGAATCTTTTGGCCGTAGTTGATGCTGCAAGTACACGTACATTTTGAATAAAAAAATGGTTACCTTTATTAGTAAACTAAGCCAGAGTGATGTAGAAAAAGAAGAGAAAATGGATACACTTAATAGCAGGACTTTCAAGTTTGGACATTGAAAATTAGTGCATTTTACGAACAGACTGCAAATACCATCAAAACATATAATTTACTGTATATGTGATAGTGAAACACAGGTAGTTTCATCTGATATACCTTTATTGCTAAGTAAGACAATTCTTGAAAATGAGTAAGTATTTTGGTTGCTGTAAATGTATATTTTAATGGTGTCTGTGAAGAATGAATGTTCAAAACAATCTTGTGCTTTTAAAATCCATCTAGTTTGCTTAACCTTTGTAGTACCTGAGCACACCACTTTCTTGGTTTCCTCCCTAAAACCTTACACCTTTCTAACTTCCATTCTAGTTTCACCATGCTTAATAAAATACACCCCCTGGCACCTCACAGATTTCTTGTCCAAACCTCAATCCACTACTAGAGCACCTCAGCAACCTTTCCCTGTACTGGATGATCTATTCCAATCTAGCCATTCTGTTTCTCTTTAGATCTTTGTAGTTGGTGCTGTTCCAGCCCCTGTGTTAAGCAACATTAATGTATGCTGTACTATGCCTCTAAGGTTCATACAGCTTCATGGACATACTCCTTACTGTGAGTTATGGTATCACTCAAACAGTGTAATACTAATGCATGATACTATGTGTGTGCAGAGTGTGGTGCTCTCCTTCACTAAATCGTATTGCACATCCTTTGTATCTCACTCACAGGTAGTGCTCAGAAGGAGCCTTCGATTTGCTAAGCCCCATATCAATGATGTGCCCTCTTTTGTTTGCTCTTTCCTGATTGGTTCATTGTACATGTCCAGATACCTCCTGGTCTGGGCCATTTGCTAGTAAGCTGTCTCACATTGCATACAAAAAAGGTTTCTAGAGGTGACTACTGAAAATGTAGTGTTACTGTATTTTCCAGTTCTTGCTTCTCAGTGATAATCATTCACTTGTTGTCACTCTTTGCTGCCTACTGCTTTACAGGTAGCAGTAATTAATCTCCTTCTGCATACAGACAATGAAATTTCATGGCTAGCTCTGTTCATGCTACAAATGGTGTTAAAAAAGTAGCAAGCCTAAAACGCTGAGGTACACTAAACAGTATTGTGCTGTGATGTCACATTCACTGGGAAAGTGCTGTTCTCTTCTTTCAGCTGCTTCACTTAGTTTTTATTTTGTTCTTTCTCCACAGATAATGAGCAGTTAACATGGACAGTATTCACCACAGATAATGAGCAGATAACATGATCAGTATTCACAACAGATAATGAACAGATAACATGGTCAGTATTCACCACAGATAATGAACAGTTAACATGGTCAGTAGTCTCCACAGATAATGAACAGTTAACATAGTCAGTATTCACCACAGATAATGAACAGTTAACATGGTCAGTATTCACCACAGATAATGAGCAGTTAACATGGTCAGTATTCACCACAGATAATGAGCATTTAACATGGTCAGTAGTCACGACAGATAATGAGCAGTTAACATGGTCAGTATTCACCACAGATAATGAGCAGTTAACATGGTCAGTATTCACCACAGACAATGAACAGATAACATGGTCAGTATTCACCACAGATAATGAACAGTTAACAAAGTCAGTATTCACCACAGATAATGAGCAGTTAGCATGGACAGTATTCACCACAGATAATGAACAGTTAACATGGTCAGTAGTCACCACAGATAATGAGCAGTTAACATGGTCAGTATTCACCACAGATAATGAGCAGTTAACATGGTCAGTATTCACCACAGATAATGAGCAGTTAACATGGTCAGTAGTCACCACAGATAATGAGCAGTTATGGTCAGTATTCACCACAGATAATGAGCAGTTAACATGGTCAGTATTCACCACAGATAATGAGCAGTTAACATGGTCAGTATTCACCACAGATAATGAACAGTTAACGTGGTCAGTAGTCTCCACAGATAATGAACAGTTAACATGGTCAGTATTCACCACAGATAATGAACAGTTAACATGGTCAGTATTCACCAAAGATAATGAGCAGTTAACATGGTCAGTATTCACCACAGATAATGAGCAGTTAACATGGTCAGTAGTCACCACAGATAATGAGCAGTTAACATGGTCAGTATTCACCACAGATAATGAGCAGTTAACATGGTCAGTATTCACCACAGATAATGAACAGATAACATGGTCAGTATTCACCACAGATAATGAACAGTTAACATGGTCAGTATTCACCACAGATAATGAGCAGTTAGCATGGACAGTATTCACCACAGATAATGAACAGTTAACATGGTCAGTAGTCACTACAGATAATGAGCAGTTAACATGGTCAGTAGTCACCACAGATAATGAGCAGTTAACATGGTCAGCATTCACCACAGATAATGAGCAGTTAATATGGTCAGTAGTCACCACAGATAATGAGCAGTTAACATGGTCAGTATTCACCACAGATAATGAGCAGTTAACATGGTCAGTATTCACCACAGATAATGAACAGATAACATGGTCAGTATTCACCACAGATAATGAACAGTTAACATGGTCAGTATTCACCATAGATAATGAGCAGTTAGCATGGACAGTATTCACCACAGATAATGAACAGTTAACATGGTCAGTAGTCACCACAGATAATGAGCAGTTAACATGGTCAGTATTCACCACAGATAATGAACAGATAACATGGTCAGTATTCACGACAGATAATGAACAGCTAACATGGTCAGTATTCACCACAGATAATGAACAGATAACATGGTCAGTATTCACGACAGATAATGAACACTTAACATGGTCAGTATTCACCACAGATAATGAACAGTTAACATGGTCAGTATTCACCACAGATAATGAACAGATAACATGGTCAGTATTCACGACAGATAATGAACAGTTAACATGGTCAGTATTCACCACAGATAATGAACAGATAACATGGTCAGTATTCACGACAGATAATGAACAGATAACATGGTCAGTATTCACCACAGATAATGAACAGATAACATGGTCATTATTCACGACAGATAATGAGCAGATAACATGAGTACTATTCACGACAGATAATAAGGAGATAACATGGGTAGTATTCACCACAGATAATGAACAGTTAACGTGGTCAGTATTCACCACAGATAATGAGCATTTAGCATGGTCAGTATTCACAACAGAAAATGAGCAGTTAGCATGGACAGTATTCACCACAGATAATGAGCAGTTAACATGGTCAGTATTCACCACAGATAATGAACAGATAACATGGTCAGTATTCACGACAGATAATGAACAGTTAACATGGTCAGTATTCACCACAGATAATGAACAGATAACATGGTCAGTATTCACGACAGATAATGAACAGTTAACATGGTCAGTATTCACCACAGATAATGAACAGATAACATGGTCAGTATTCACGACAGATAATGAACAGTTAACATGGACAGTATTCACCACAGATAATGAACAGATAACATGGTCAGTATTCACAACAGATAATGAACAGATAACATGGTCAGCATTCACGACAGATAATGAACAGTTATCATGGTCAGTATTCACCACAGATAATGAACAGATAACATGGTCAGTATTCACGACAGATAATGAACAGTTAACATGGTCAGTATTCACCACAGATAATGAACAGTTAACATGGTCAGTATTCACCACAGATAATGAACAGATAACATGGTCAGTATTCACGACAGATAATGAACAGTTAACATGGTCAGTATTCACCACAGATAATGAACAGATAACATGGTCAATATTCACGACAGATAATGAACAGATAACATGGTCAGTATTCACCACAGATAATGAACAGATAACATGGTCAGTATTCACGACAGATAATGAACAGTTAACATGGTCAGTATTCACAACAGATAATGAGCAGATAACATGAGCACTATTCACGACAGATAATAAGGAGATAACGTGGGTAGTATTCACCACAGATAATGAACAGTTAACGTGGTCAGTATTCACCACAGATAATGAGCATTTAACATGGTCAGTATTCACAACAGAAAATGAGCAGTTAGCATGGACAGTATTCACTACAGATAATGAGCAGTTAACATGGTCAGTATTCACCACAGATAATGAACAGATAACATGGTCAGTATTCACGGCAGATAATGAACAGTTAACATGGTCAGTATTCACCACAGATAATGAAAAGATAACATGGTCAGTATTCACGACAGATAATGAACAGTTAACATGGTCAGTATTCACCACAGATAATGAACAGATAACATGGTCAGTATTCATGACAGATAATGAACAGTTAACATGGACAGTATTCACCACAGATAATGAACAGATAACATGGTCAGTATTCACAACAGATAATGAACAGATAACATGGTCAGTATTCACGACAGATAATGAACAGTTAACATGGTCAGTATTCACCACAGACAATGAACAGATAACATGGTCAGTATTCACGACAGATAATGAACAGTTAACATGGTCAGTATTCACCACAGATAATGAGCAGTTAACATGGTCAGTATTCACCACAGATAATGAACAGATAACATGGTCAGTATTCACCACAGATAATGAACAGATAACATGGTCAGTATTCACGACAGATAATGAACAGTTAACATGGTCAGTATTCACAACAGATAATGAGCAGATAACATGAGCACTATTCACGACAGATAATAAGGAGATAACGTGGGTAGTATTCACCACAGATAATGAACAGTTAACGTGGTCAGTATTCACCACAGATAATGAGCATTTAACATGGTCAGTATTCACAACAGAAAATGAGCAGTTAGCATGGACAGTATTCACCACAGATAATGAGCAGTTAACATGGTCAGTATTCATGATAGATAATGAACAGTTAACATGGTCAGTATTCACCACAGATAATGAACAGATAACATGGTCAGTATTCACGACAGATAATGAACAGTTAACATGGACAGTATTCACCACAGATAATGAACAGATAACATGGTCAGTATTCACAACAGATAATGAACAGATAACATGGTCAGCATTCGCGACAGATAATGAACATTTAACATGGTCAGTATTCACCACAGATAATGAACAGATAACATGGTCAGTATTCACGACAGATAATGAACAGTTAACATGGTCAGTATTCACCACAGATAATGAACAGTTAACATGGTCAGTATTCACCACAGATAATGAACAGATAACATGGTCAGTATTCACCACAGATAATGAACAGTTAACATGGTCAGTATTCACCACAGATAATGAGCAGTTAGCATGGACAGTATTCACCACAGACAATGAACAGTTAACATGGTCAGTAGTCACTACAGATAATGAGCAGTTAACATGGTCAGTATTCACCACAGATAATGAGCAGTTAACATGGTCAGTATTCACCACAGATAATGAGCAGTTAACATGGTCAGTATTCACCACAGATAATGAGCAGTTAACATGGTCAGTAGTCACCACAGATAATGAGCAGTTAACATGGTCAGTATTCACCACAGATAATGAGCAGTTAATATGGTCAGTAGTCACCACAGATAATGAGCAGTTAACATGGTCAGTATTCACCACAGATAATGAGCAGTTAACATGGTCAGTATTCACCACAGATAATGAACAGATAACATGGTCAGTATTCACCACAGATAATGAACAGTTAACATGGTCAGTATTCACCATAGATAATGAGCGGTTAGCATGGACAGTATTCACCACAGATAATGAACAGTTAACATGGTCAGTAGTCACCACAGATAATGAGCAGTTAACATGGTCAGTATTCACCACAGATAATGAACAGATAACATGGTCAGTATTCACGACAGATAATGAACAGCTAACATGGTCAGTATTCACCACAGATAATGAACAGATAACATGGTCAGTATTCACGACAGATAATGAACAGTTAACATGGTCAGTATTCACCACAGATAATGAACAGTTAACATGGTCAGTATTCACCACAGATAATGAACAGATAACATGGTCAGTATTCACGACAGATAATGAACAGTTAACATGGTCAGTATTCACCACAGATAATGAACAGATAACATGGTCAGTATTCACGACAGATAATGAACAGAAAACATGGTCAGTATTCACCACAGATAATGAACAGATAACATGGTCATTATTCACGACAGATAATGAGCAGATAACATGAGTACTATTCACGACAGATAATAAGGAGATAACATGGGTAGTATTCACCACAGATAATGAACAGTTAACGTGGTCAGTATTCACCACAGATAATGAGCATTTAGCATGGTCAGTATTCACAACAGAAAATGAGCAGTTAGCATGGACAGTATTCACCACAGATAATGAGCAGTTAACATGGTCAGTATTCACCACAGATAATGAACAGATAACATGGTCAGTATTCACGACAGATAATGAACAGTTAACATGGTCAGTATTCACCACAGATAATGAACAGATAACATGGTCAGTATTCACAACAGATAATGAACAGTTAACATGGTCAGTATTCACCACAGATAATGAACAGATAACATGGTCAGTATTCACGACAGATAATGAACAGTTAACATGGACAGTATTCACCACAGATAATGAACAGATAACATGGTCAGTATTCACAACAGATAATGAACAGATAACATGGTCAGCATTCACGACAGATAATGAACAGTTATCATGGTCAGTATTCACCACAGATAATGAACAGATAACATGGTCAGTATTCACGACAGATAATGAACACTTAACATGGTCAGTATTCACCACAGATAATGAACAGTTAACATGGTCAGTATTCACCACAGATAATGAACAGATAACAATGTCAGTATTCACGACAGATAATGAACAGTTAACATGGTCAGTATTCACCACAGATAATGAACAGATAACATGGTCAGTATTCACCACAGATAATGAGCAGTTAACATGGTCAGTATTCACCACAGATAATGAGCAGTTAACATGGTCAGTATTCACCACAGATAATGAGCAGTTAACATGGTCAGTATTCACCACAGATAATGAGCAGTTAACATGGTCAGTAGTCACCACAGATAATGAGCAGTTAACATGGTCAGTATTCACCACAGATAATGAGCAGTTAATATGGTCAGTAGTCACCACAGATAATGAGCAGTTAACATGGTCAGTATTCACCACAGATAATGAGCAGTTAACATGGTCAGTATTCACCACAGATAATGAACAGATAACATGGTCAGTATTCACCACAGATAATGAACAGTTAACATGGTCAGTATTCACCATAGATAATGAGCGGTTAGCATGGACAGTATTCACCACAGATAATGAACAGTTAACATGGTCAGTAGTCACCACAGATAATGAGCAGTTAACATGGTCAGTATTCACCACAGATAATGAACAGATAACATGGTCAGTATTCACGACAGATAATGAACAGCTAACATGGTCAGTATTCACCACAGATAATGAACAGATAACATGGTCAGTATTCACGACAGATAATGAACAGTTAACATGGTCAGTATTCACCACAGATAATGAACAGTTAACATGGTCAGTATTCACCACAGATAATGAACAGATAACATGGTCAGTATTCACGACAGATAATGAACACTTAACATGGTCAGTATTCACCACAGATAATGAACAGTTAACATGGTCAGTATTCACCACAGATAATGAACAGATAACATGGTCAGTATTCACGACAGATAATGAACAGTTAACATGGTCAGTATTCACCACAGATAATGAACAGATAACATGGTCAGTATTCACCACAGATAATGAGCAGTTAACATGGTCAGTATTCACCACAGATAATGAGCAGTTAACATGGTCAGTATTCACCACAGATAATGAGCAGTTAACATGGTCAGTATTCACCACAGATAATGAGCAGTTAACATGGTCAGTAGTCACCACAGATAATGAGCAGTTAACATGGTCAGTATTCACCACAGATAATGAGCAGTTAATATGGTCAGTAGTCACCACAGATAATGAGCAGTTACCATGGTCAGTATTCACCACAGATAATGAGCAGTTAACATGGTCAGTATTCACCACAGATAATGAACAGATAACATGGTCAGTATTCACCACAGATAATGAACAGTTAACATGGTCAGTATTCACCATAGATAATGAGCGGTTAGCATGGACAGTATTCACCACAGATAATGAACAGTTAACATGGTCAGTATTCACCACAGATAATGAGCAGTTAACATGGTCAGTATTCACCACAGATAATGAACAGATAACATGGTCAGTATTCACGACAGATAATGAACAGTTAACATGGTCAGTATTCACCACAGATAATGAACAGATAACATGGTCAGTATTCACGACAGATAATGAACAGTTAACATGGTCAGTATTCACCACAGATAATGAACAGATAACATGGTCAGTATTCACGACAGATAATGAACAGTTAACATGGTCAGTATTCACCACAGATAATGAACAGATAACATGGTCAGTATTCACCACAGATAATGAACAGATAACATGGTCAGTATTCACGACAGATAATGAACAGTTAACATGGTCAGTATTCACCACAGATAATGAACAGTTAACATGGTCAGTATTCACCACAGATAATGAACAGATAACATGGTCAGTATTCACCACAGATAATGAACAGTTAACATGGTCAGTATTCACCACAGATAATGAGCAGTTAACATGGTCAGTATTCACCACAGATAATGAGCAGTTAACATGGTCAGTATTCACCACAGATAATGAGCAGTTAACATGGTCAGTATTCACCACAGATAATGAGCAGTTAACATGGTCAGTATTCACCACAGATAATGAACAGATAACATGGTCAGTATTCACCACAGATAATGAACAGTTAACA
The DNA here is from genome assembly GCF_019279795.1 of Protopterus annectens. NCBI lineage: Eukaryota > Metazoa > Chordata > Ceratodontiformes > Protopteridae > Protopterus > Protopterus annectens. The sequence goes on along the minus strand of NC_056750.1, from coordinate 830,313,172 downwards.
TGGTCAGTATTCACCACAGATAATGAACAGATAACATGGTCAGTATTCACCACAGATAATGAACAGTTAACATGGTCAGTATTCACCACAGATAATGAACAGTTAACATGGTCAGTATTCACCACAGATAATGAACAGATAACATGGTCAGTATTCACCACAGATAATGAACAGTTAACATGGTCAGTATTCACCACAGATAATGAACAGATAACATGGTCAGTATTCACCACAGATAATGAACAGATAACATGGTCAGTATTCACAACAGATAATGAACAGTTAACATGGTCAGTATTCACCACAGATAATGAACAGTTAACATGGTCAGTATTCACCACAGATAATGAACAGTTAACATGGTCAGTATTCACGACAGATAATGAACAGTTAACATGGTCAGTATTCACCACAGATAATGAACAGATAACATGGTCAGTATTCACCACAGATAATGAACAGTTAACATGGTCAGTATTCACCACAGATAATGAACAGATAACATGGTCAGTATTC
>NC_056750.1:830167234-830248216 GCF_019279795.1 Protopterus annectens | reverse complement strand
ACCTGATTGACTTCTTTGAAGCAGTTACCAAAGCCATAGATGAGGGTAAGGTGGTTCACACAGCTTATCTAGATCTCGCCAAGGCTTTCAACACCATCCCTCACTCTGAAATTATAGATAAGCTCACAAAACTAGGAATAAATCCCTATGTCACAAGATGGTTTGCCAGCTGGTTCACGGACAGAACCTGCACTGTAAAAGTAGCAGACTCCAAATCCGACTTCAGACCAGTGACAAGTGGAGTACTACAGGGTTCAGTCCTGGGTCCTCTCCTGTTTGGTATCTACTTCTCTGAAGTACAGGCTAACACACAAGGTCTTTGGCTAACAAAGTTTGCAGATGATTGCAAACTAGGAGCCATAACTGAAACTCCTAACGATGTGGACATACTACAAAAGGACCTCACTGAGACAGATGCCTGGTGTCAAAGCCATGGCCTGAAGCTCAATGCCAAAAAGTGCATTGTCATCCCCTTTGGTAAAAACTCTGTACACATGAACTACCACATAAGTGGTAGTCTACTTAACGCCGAAAGTTTGATAAGAGACCCTGGGACACAGGTGGGCAGTAAACTCTCCTTTGACAATCACATCGCCACAGTGGTCAGAAAATCCTTCTACACAGCTCACCTCATCACAAAAGGTTTCTCATCCAGAAAAAAAGAGGTCATTGTTCCCCTCTACTCATCACTCATTAGACCCATTATAGAGTACAACATCCCTTTTGGTATGTACCTCACAAGACATCTACAACAACTGGAAAAGCCACAGAAATACCTCACAAAGAGGATTACTGGCCTGAAACAGATGCCCTACGCAGACCATCTCAAAAAACTCCAGCTTTACTCTGTCACATATTGCCTCCTCAGGGGCAATCTCTGCCTAACATACAAAGCTATGTCAAACCCAGAGCTGTTGGACATACTCCACTTAAAGAAATCCCAATCCCTCCGAGCTACACGCTCTAGGGACCTAAACCTTGTCACCACAATAAACAGAACATGCTGGAGGGATAGATTCCTGCCCCAGAGACTTCCTATACTCTGGAACAGACTACCTATCTATGCCAAACAGAGCTCCTCATTACCACTCTTCAAGAAAAATCTTGATGATTGGATGGGAAATGGAAAATTCACCCCAGGGGTCACTTCTGTGGCTCTGCTCAACAGGGGCACAGGAAAAAAATTTTCTTGGGTGGCAAAAGCCAGGGTACCTTTTTGGCTAGGCTTATATAGGCCCTAGGGCTAATATCCTAGCACCTACCTATGAACCTATGATCAGTATTCACCACAGATAATAAGCAGTTAATATGGTCAGTATTCACCACAGATAATGAACACTTAACATGGTCTGTATTCACCACAGATAATGAGCAGTTAACATGGTCAATATTCACAACAGAAAATGAACAGTTAACATGGTCAGTATTCACCACAGAAAATGTGCAGTTAAAATGGTCAGTATTCAACACAGATAATGAGCAGTTAACATGGTCAGTATTCACCACAGATAATAAGCAGTTAACATTGTTAGTATTCACCACAGTTAATGAGCAGTTAACATGGTCAGTATTCACCACCAATAATGAGCGGTTAATAAAGTCAGTATTCACCACGGATAATGAGCAGTTAACGTGGGCAGTATTCACCACAGATAATGAACAGTTAATGTGGGCAATATTCACCACAGATAACGGCAGTTAAAATTCTCAGTATTCTGCACAGATAATGAGCAGTTAACATGGCCAGTATTCACCTCAGATAATGAGAAGTTAACATGGTCAGTATTCATCACAGATAATGAACAGTTAACATGGTCAGTTTTCACCACAGATAATGAGACGTTAACATGGTCAGTATTCACCACAGATAATGAGCAGTTAATGTGGGCAATATTCACCACAGATAATGAGCAGTTAACATGGTCAGTATTCACCACAGACAATGAGCAGTTAACACGGTCAGTATTCACCACAGATAATGAGCAGTTAACACGATCAGTATTCATCACAGATAATGAGAAGTTAACATGGTCAGTATTCATCACACATAATGAGCAGTTAACATGGTCAGTTTTCACCACAGATAATGAGCAGTTAACATGGTCAGTATTCACCACAGATAATAAGCAGTTAACATGGTCAGTATTCATCACAGATAATGAAGAGGTAACATGGTCTGTATTCATCACAGATCATGAGCAGTTAACATGGTCAGTATTCACCACAGATAACAAGCAGTTAACGTGTCCAGTATTCACCACAGATAATGAGCAGTTAACATGTTCAGTATTCACCACAGATAATGTGCAGTTAAGATTGGCAGTACTCACTACAGACAATGAACAGTTAACATGGTCAGTATTTACCACAGATAATGAGTAGTTAATGTGGGCAGTATTCACCACAGATAATAAGCAGTTAACATGGTCAGTATTTACCACAGATAATGAGCAGTTAACATGGTCAGTATTTACCACAGATAATGAGTAGTTAATGTGGGCAGTATTCACCACAGATAATAAGCAGTTAACATGGTCAGTATTCACCACAGATAATGAGCAGTTAACATGGGCAGTATTCACCACAGATAAGGAGCAGTTAACATGGTCAGTATTCACCACAGATAATGAACAGTTAACATGGTCAGTATTCACCACAGATAATGAGCAGTTAACATGGTCAGTATTCACCACAGATAATGAGCAGTTAACATGGTCAGTATTCACCACAGATAATGAGCAGTTAACATGGTCAGTATTCACCACAGATAATGAGCAGTTAACATGGTCAGTATTCACCACAGATAATGAACAGTTAACATGGTCAGTATTCACCACAGATAATGAGCAGTTATTGTGGGCAGTATTCACCACAGATAATGAGCAGTTAACATGGTCAGTATTCACCACAGATAATGAGCAGTTAATATGGTCAGTATTCACCACAGATAATGAGCAGTTAATATGGTCAGTATTCACCACAGATAATGAGCAGTTAACATGGTCAGTATTCATCACAAATAATGAGCAGTTAATATGGTCAGTATTCACCACAGATAATGAGCAGTTAACATGGTCAGTATTCATCACAAATAATGAGCAGTTAATATGGTCAGTATACACCACAGATAATGAGCAGTTAACATGGTCAGTATTCACCACAGATAATGAGAAGTTAACATGGTCAGTATTCACCACAGATAATGAACAGTTAACATGGTCAGTATTCACCACAGATAATGAGCAGTTAACATGGTCAGTATTCATCACAGATAATGAGCAGTTAACATGGTCAGTATTCACCATATATAATGAGCAGTTAACATGGTCAGTATTCACCACAGAAAATGAGAAGTTAACATGGTCAGTATTCACCACAGATAATGAGCAGTTCACATGGGCAATATTCACCACAGATAATGAAGAGTTAACATGGCCAGTATTCACCACAGATAATGAGCAGTTAACATGGTCAGTATTCACCACAGATAATGAGCAGTTAACATGGTCAGTATTCACCACAGATAATGAGCAGTTGACATGGTCAGTATTCACCACAGATAATGAACAGTCAACATGGTCAGTATTCACCACAGATAATGAACAGTTAACATGGTCAGTATTCACCACAGATAATGAACTGTTAACATGGTCAGTATTCATCACAGATAATGAGCAGTTAACATGGGCAGTATTCACCACAGATAATGAACCATTAACATGGTCAGTATTCACCACAGATAGAGAGCAGTTAACATGGGCAGTAATCACCATAGATAATGAACCGTTAACATGGTCAGTATTCACCACAGATAATGAGCAGTTAACATGGTCAGTATTCACCACAGATAATGAACAGTTAACATGGTCAGTATTCACCACAGATAATGAGCAGTTAACATGGTCAGTATTCACCACAGATAATGAGCAGTTAACATGATTAGTATTCATCACAGATAATGAGCAGTTAACATGGTCAGTATTCATCACAGATAATGAGCAGTTAACATGGTCAGTATTCACCACAGATAATGAGCAGTTAACATGGTCAGTATTCACCACAGATAATGTGCAGTTAGCATGGTCAGTATTCACCACAGATAATGAACAGTTAACATGGTCTGTATTCATCACAGATCATGAGCAGTTAACAAGGTCAGTATTCCCCAAAGATAACAAGCAGTTAACGTGGCCAGTATTCAACACACATAATGAGCAGTTAACGTGGGCAGTATTCACCACAGATAATGAACTTTTAATGTGGGCAGTATTCACCACAGATAATGGCAATTAAAATTGTCAGTATTGTCCACAGATAATGAGCAGGTAACTTGGTCAGTAATCACCTCTGATAATGAGCAGTTAACATGGTCAGTATGCACCACAGATAATGAGCAGTTAACACGGTCAGTATTCACTGCAGATAATGAACAGTTAACATGGTCAGTATTCACCGGAGATAATAAGCAGTTAACATGGTCAGTATTCACCACGTATAAAGAGCAGTTAACGTGGGCAGTATTCACCACAGATAATGAACAGTTAATGTGGGCAGTATTCACCACAGATAATGGCAGTTAAAATTGTCAGTATTCCCCACAGATAATGAGCAGTTCACATGGTCAGTATTCACCTCAGATAATGAGCAGTTAACATGGTCAGCATTCACCACAGGTATTGAGCCGTTAACATGGTCAGTATTCACAACAGATAATGAGCAATTAACATGGTCAATGTTCACCACAGATAATGATCCGTTAATGTGGGCAATATTCAGCACACATAAAGAGCAGTTAACACGGTCAGTATTCACCACAGATAATGAGCAGTTAACATGGTCAGTATTCACCACAGATAATGAGCAGTTAACATGGTCAGTATTCACCACAGATAATGAGCAGTTAACACGGAAAGTATTCACCACAGATAATGAACAGTTAACATGGTCAGCATTCACCACAGATAATGAGAAGTTAACATGGTCAGTATTCATCACAGATAATGTGCAGTTAACATGGTCAGTTTTCACTACAGATAATGAGCAGTTATCATGGTCAGTATTCACCACAAATAATGAGCAGTTAATGTGGGCAATATTCACCACAGATAATGAGCAGTTAAAATGGTCAGTATTCACCACAGATAATGAGCAGTTATCACAGTCAGTATTCACCACAGATAATGAACAGTTAACATGGTCAGTATTCACCACATATAATGAGCAGTTAACATGGTTAGTATTCATCACAGATAATGAGAAGTTAACATGGTCAGTATTCACCACAGATAATGTGCAGTTAACATGGTTAGTATTCACCACAGATAATGAAGAGGTAACATGGTCTGTATTCATCACAGATCATGATCAGTTAACAAGGTCATTATTCACCACAGATAACAAGCAGTCAATGTGGCCAGAATTCACTACAGATAATGAGCAGTTAACGTATTCAGTATTCACCACAGATAATGTGCAGTTAATGTGGACAATATTCACCACAGATAATGAACAGTTAACATTGTCAGTATTCACCACAGATAATGAGCGGTTGACACGATCAGTATTCACCACAGATAATGAGCAGTTAACATAATCAGTATTCATCATAGATAATGAGCAGTTAACATGGTCAGTATTCACCACAGGTAATGAGCAGTTAACATGGTCAGTATTCATCACAGATAATGAGAAGTTAACATGGTCAGTATTCACCACAGATAATGTGCAGTTAACATGGTCAGTATTCACCACATATAATGAAGAGGTAATATGGTCTGTATTCATCACAGATCATGAGCAGTTAACAAGGTCAGTATTCCCCACAGATAACAAGCAGTTAACTTGGCCAGTATTCAACACACATAATGAGCAGTTAACGTGGGCCATATTCACCACAGATAATGAATAGTTAATGTGGGCAGTATTCACCACAGATAATGGCAGTTAAAATTGTCAGTATTGTCCACAGATAATGAGCAGTTAACATGGTCAGTAATCACCTCTGATAATGAGCAGTTAACATGGTCAGTATGCACCACAGATAATGAGCAGTTAACATGGACAGTATTCACCACAGATAATGAGCAGTTAACATGTTCGGTATTCACCACAGATAATGTGCAGTTAAGATGGGCAGTATTCACTACAGACAATGAACAGTTAACATGTTCAGCATTCACCACAGATAACGAGCAGTTAATGTGGGCAGTATTCACCACAGATAATGAACAGTTAATGTGGGCAGTATTCACCACAGATAATGAGCAGTTAACATGGTCAGTATTCACCACAGATAATGAACAGTTAATGTGGGCAGTATTCACCACAGATAATGAACAGTTAATGTGGGCAGTATTCACCAGAGATAATGAGCAGTTAACATGGTCAGTATTCACCACAGATAATGAGCAGTTAACACGGTCAGTACTGACCACAGATAATGAAAAGTTAACATGGTCAGTATTCACCACAGGTAATGCGGTTAACATGTTCAGTATTCATCACAGAAAATGAGCAGTTAATATGGACAGTTTTCACCACAGATAATGAGCAGTTAACATGGTCAGTATTCACCACAGATAATGAGAAGTTAACATGGTCAGTATTCACCACAGATAATGAACAGTTAACATGGTCAGTATTCACCACAGATAATGAGCAGTTAACACGATCAGTATTCATCACAGATAATAAGCAGTTAACATGGTCAGTATTCACCATATATAATGAGCAGTTAACATGGTCAGTATACATCACAGATAATGAGAAGTTCACATGGTCAGTATTCACCACAGATAATGTGCAGTTCACATGGTGAGTATTCACCACAGATAATGAAGAGGTAACATGGTCTGTATTCATCACAGATCAAGAGCAGTTAACATGGCCAGTATTCACCACAGATAACAAGCAGTTAACGTGGCCAATATTCACCACAGATAATGAGCAGTTAACATGTTCAGTATTCACCACAGATAATGTGCAGTTAAGATGGGCAGTATTCACCAAAGACAATGAACAGTTATCATGTTCAGTATTCACTACAGATAACAAACAGTTAACATGGTCAGTATTCACCCGAGATAATAAGCAGTTAACATGGTCAGTATTCACCATGTATAATGAGCAGTTAATGTGGGCAGTTTTCACCACAGATAATGAACAGTTAATGTGGGCAGTATTCACCACATATAATGGCAGTTAAAATTATTAGTATTCCCCACAGATAATGAGCAGTTCACATGGTCAGTATTCACCTCAGATAATGGCAGTTAAAATTGTCAGTATTGCCCACAGATAATAAGCAGTTAACATGGTCAGTAATCACCTCTGATAATGAGCAGTTAACATGCTCAGTATGCACCACAGATAATGAGCAGTTAACAAGGTCAGTATTCACCGCAGATAATGAACAGTTAACATGGTCAGTATTCACCACAGATAATGAACAGTTAAATGGTCAGTATTCACCACAGATAATGAGCAGTTGACACGATCAGTATTCACCACAGATAATGAGCAGTTAACATAATCAGTATTCATCACAAATAATGAGCAGTTAACATGGTCAGTATTCACCACAGGTAATGAGCAGTTAACATGGTCAGTATTCATCACAGATAATGAGAAGTTAACATGGTCAGTATTCACCACAGATAATGTGCAGTTAACATGGTCAGTATTCCCACATATAATGAAGAGGTAATATGGTCTGTATTCATCACAGATCATGAGCAGTTAACAAGGTCAGTATTCCCCACAGATAACAAGTAGATAATGAGCCAGTATTCAACACACATAATGAGCAATTAACGTGGGCAGTATTCACCACAGATAATGAACAGTTAATGTGGGCAGTATTCACCACAGATAATGGCAGTTAAAATTGTCAGTATTGCCCACAGATAATGAGCAGGTAACATGGTCAGTAATCACCTCTGATAATGAGCAGTTAACATGGTCAGTATGCACCACAGATAATGAGCAGTTAACACGGTCAGTATTCACCACAGATAATGAACAGTTAACATGGTCAGTTTTCCCTACAGATAATGAGCAGTTATCATGGTCAGTATTCACCACAGATAATGAGCAGTTATTGTGGGCAGTATTAACCACAGATAATGGCAGTTGAAACTGTCAGTATTCCCCACAGATAATGAGCAGTTAACATGTTCAGAATTCACCACAGATAATGAACCGTTAACATGGTCAGTATTCACGACAGCTATAGAGCAGTTAACGTGGGCAGTAATCACCACAGATAATGAACAGTTAATATGTTCAGTATTCACCAAAAATAATGATCCGTTAAGTTAACATGGTCAGTATTCACCACAGATAATGAGCAGTCAGTTAACGTGGGCAGTAATCACCACAGATAATGAGCAGTTAACATGGTCAGTATTCACCACAGATAATGAGCAGTTAACATGGTCAGTATTCACCACAGATAATGAGCAGTTAACATGGTCAGTATTCACCACAGATAATGAACAGTTAACATGGTCAGTATTCACCACAGATAATGAGAAGTTAACATGGGCAGTATTCATCACAGATAATGTGCAGTTAACATGGTCAGTTTTCTCTACAGATAATGAGCAGTTATCATGGTCAGTATTCACCACAGATAATGAGCAGTTAACATGGTCAGTATTCACCACAGATAATGAGCAGTTAAAATGGTCAATATTCACCAAAGAAAATGAGCAGTTAACATGGTCAGCATTCACCACAGATAATGAACAGTTAACATGGTCAGTATTCACCACAGATAATGGGCAGTTAACATGGTCAGTATTCACCACAGATAATGAGCAGTTAACATGGGCAGTATTCACCACAGATAACATGCATTTAACATGGTCAGTGTTCACCACTTATAATGCAGTTAACATGGTCAGTATTCATCACAGATCATGTGCATTTAACAGGGTCTGTATTCACCAGAGATAATAAGCAGATTACATGGTCAGTATTCACGACAGATAATAAGCAGATTACATGGTCAGTATTCACCACAGATAATTTGCAGTAAACATGGTCAGTATTCACCACAGATAATAAACAGTTAACATGGTCAGTATTCACCACAGATAATGAACAGTTAACATGGTCAGTATTCACCACAGATAATGAGCAATTAACATGGGCAGTATTCATGACAGATAAGTAGTTCACATGGGCAGTATTCACCACAGATAATGAGCAGTTAACATGGTCAGTATTCACCACAGATAATGAACAGTTAACATGGTCAGTATTCACCACAGATAATGAGCAGTTAACATGGTCAGTATTCACCACAGATAATGAATAGTTAACATTCACCACAGATAATGTGCAGTTTACATGGTCAGTATTCACCACAGATAATAAGCAGTTAATATGTTCAGTATTCACCACAGATAATGTGCAGTTAACATGGTCAGTATTCACCACATATAATGAAGAGGTAATATGGTCTGTATTCATCACAGATCATGAGCAGTTAACAAGGTCAGTATTCCCCACAGATAACAAGCAGTTAACTTGGCCAGTATTCAACACACATAATGAGCAGTTAACGTGGGCCATATTCACCACAGATAATGAATAGTTAATGTGGGCAGTATTCACCACAGATAATGGCAGTTAAAATTGTCAGTATTGTCCACAGATAATGAGCAGTTAACATGGTCAGTAATCACCTCTGATAATGAGCAGTTAACATGGTCAGTATGCACCACAGATAATGAGCAGTTAACATGGACAGTATTCACCACAGATAATGAGCAGTTAACATGTTCGGTATTCACCACAGATAATGTGCAGTTAAGATGGGCAGTATTCACTACAGACAATGAACAGTTAACATGTTCAGCATTCACCACAGATAACGAGCAGTTAATGTGGGCAGTATTCACCACAGATAATGAACAGTTAATGTGGGCAGTATTCACCACAGATAATGAGCAGTTAACATGGTCAGTATTCACCACAGATAATGAACAGTTAATGTGGGCAGTATTCACCACAGATAATGAACAGTTAATGTGGGCAGTATTCACCAGAGATAATGAGCAGTTAACATGGTCAGTATTCACCACAGATAATGAGCAGTTAACACGGTCAGTACTGACCACAGATAATGAAAAGTTAACATGGTCAGTATTCACCACAGGTAATGCGAAGTTAACATGTTCAGTATTCATCACAGAAAATGAGCAGTTAATATGGACAGTTTTCACCACAGATAATGAGCAGTTAACATGGTCAGTATTCACCACAGATAATGAGAAGTTAACATGGTCAGTATTCACCACAGATAATGAACAGTTAACATGGTCAGTATTCACCACAGATAATGAGCAGTTAACACGATCAGTATTCATCACAGATAATAAGCAGTTAACATGGTCAGTATTCACCATATATAATGAGCAGTTAACATGGTCAGTATACATCACAGATAATGAGAAGTTCACATGGTCAGTATTCACCACAGATAATGTGCAGTTCACATGGTGAGTATTCACCACAGATAATGAAGAGGTAACATGGTCTGTATTCATCACAGATCAAGAGCAGTTAACATGGCCAGTATTCACCACAGATAACAAGCAGTTAACGTGGCCAATATTCACCACAGATAATGAGCAGTTAACATGTTCAGTATTCACCACAGATAATGTGCAGTTAAGATGGGCAGTATTCACCAAAGACAATGAACAGTTATCATGTTCAGTATTCACTACAGATAACAAACAGTTAACATGGTCAGTATTCACCGGAGATAATAAGCAGTTAACATGGTCAGTATTCACCATGTATAATGAGCAGTTAATGTGGGCAGTTTTCACCACAGATAATGAACAGTTAATGTGGGCAGTATTCACCACATATAATGGCAGTTAAAATTATTAGTATTCCCCACAGATAATGAGCAGTTCACATGGTCAGTATTCACCTCAGATAATGGCAGTTAAAATTGTCAGTATTGCCCACAGATAATAAGCAGTTAACATGGTCAGTAATCACCTCTGATAATGAGCAGTTAACATGCTCAGTATGCACCACAGATAATGAGCAGTTAACAAGGTCAGTATTCACCGCAGATAATGAACAGTTAACATGGTCAGTATTCACCACAGATAATGAACAGTTAAATGGTCAGTATTCACCACAGATAATGAGCAGTTGACACGATCAGTATTCACCACAGATAATGAGCAGTTAACATAATCAGTATTCATCACAAATAATGAGCAGTTAACATGGTCAGTATTCACCACAGGTAATGAGCAGTTAACATGGTCAGTATTCATCACAGATAATGAGAAGTTAACATGGTCAGTATTCACCACAGATAATGTGCAGTTAACATGGTCAGTATTCCCACATATAATGAAGAGGTAATATGGTCTGTATTCATCACAGATCATGAGCAGTTAACAAGGTCAGTATTCCCCACAGATAACAAGTAGATAACGTGGCCAGTATTCAACACACATAATGAGCAATTAACGTGGGCAGTATTCACCACAGATAATGAACAGTTAATGTGGGCAGTATTCACCACAGATAATGGCAGTTAAAATTGTCAGTATTGCCCACAGATAATGAGCAGGTAACATGGTCAGTAATCACCTCTGATAATGAGCAGTTAACATGGTCAGTATGCACCACAGATAATGAGCAGTTAACACGGTCAGTATTCACCGGAGATAATAAGCAGTTAACATGGTCAGTATTCACCACGTATAATGAGCAGTTAACATGGGCAGTATTCACCACAGATAATGAACAGTTAATGTGGGCAGTATTCACCACAGATAATGGCAGTTAAAATTGTCAGTATTCCCCACAGATAATGAGCAGTTCACATGGTCAGTATTCACCTCAGATAATGAGCAGTTAACATTGTCAGCATTCACCACAGGTAATGAGCCATTAACATGGTCAGTATTCACAACAGATAATGAGCAACTAACATGGTCAGTGTTCACCACAGATAATGATCCGTTAATGTGGGCAATATTCAGCACACATAACGAGCAGTTAACACGGTCAGTATTCACCACAGATAATGAGCAGTTAACAAGGTCAGTATTCACCACAGATAATGAGCAGTTAACACGGAAAGTATTCACCACAGATAATGAACAGTTAACATGGTGAGCATTCACCACAGATAATGAGAAGTTAACATGGTCAGTATTCATCACAAATAATGTGCAGTTAACATGGTCAGTTTTCACTACAGATAATGAGCAGTTATCATGGTCAGTATTCACCACAAATAATGAGCAGTTAATGTGGGCAATATTCAACACAGCTAATGAGCAATTAAAATGGTCAGTATTCACCACAGATAATGAGCAGTTATCACGGTCAGTATTCACCACAGATAATGAACAGTTAACATGGTCAGTATTCACCACATATAATGAACAGTTAACATGGTCAGTATTCATCACAGATAATGATAAGTTAACATGGTCAGGATTCACCACAGATAATGTGCAGTTAACATGGTTAGTATTCACCACAGATAATGAAGAGGTAACATGGTCTGTATTCATCACAGATCATGATCAGTTAACAAGGTCAGTATTCACCACAGATAACAAGAAGTCAATGTGGCCAGAATTCACTACAGATAATGAGCAGTTAACGTATTCAGTATTCACCACAGATAATGTGCAGTTAAGATGGGCAGTATTCACCACAGACAATGAACAGTTAACATGTTCAGTATTCACTACAGATAATGAACAGTTAACATGGTCAGTATTCACCACAGATAATGAGCAGTTAATGTGGGCAATATTCACCACAGATAATGAACAGTTAACATGGTCAGTATTCACCACAGATAATGAGCAGTTGACACGATCAGTATTCACCACAGATAATGAGCAGTTAACATAATCAGTATTCATCACAGATAATGAGCAGTTAACATGGTCAGTATTCACCACAGGTAATGAGCAGTTAACATGGTCAGTATTCATCACAGATAATGAGAAGTTAACATGGTCAGTATTCACCACAGATAATGTGCAGTTAACATGGCCAGTATTCACCACATATAATGAAGAGGTAATATGGTCTGTATTCATCACAGATCATGAGCAGTTAACGAGGTCAGTATTCCCCAGAGATAACAAGCAGTTAACTTGGCCAGTATTCAACACACATAATGAGCAGTTAACGTGGGCCGTATTCAACACAGATAATGAACAGTTAATGTGGGCAGTATTCACCACAGATAATGGCAGTTAAAATAGTCAGTATTGCCCACAGATAATGAGCAGTTAACATGGTCAGTAATCACCTCTGATAATGAGCAGTTAACATGGTCAGTATGCTCCACAGATAATGAGCAGTTAACATGGACAGTATTCACCACAGATAATGAGCAGTTAACATGTTCGGTATTCACCACAGATAATGTGCAGTTAAGATGGGCAGTATTCACTACAGACAATGAACAGTTAACATGTTCAGCATTCACCACAGATAACGAGCAGTTAATGTGGGCAGTATTCACCACAGATAATGAACAGTTAATGTGGGCAGTATTCACCACAGATAATGAGCAGTTAACATGGTCAGTATTCACCACAGATAATGAACAGTTAATGTGGGCAGTATTCACCACAGATAATGAACAGTTAATGTGGGCAGTATTCACCAGAGATAATGAGCAGTTAACATGGTCAGTATTCACCACAGATAATGAGCAGTTAACACGGTCAGTATTGACCACAGATAATGAAAAGTTAACATGGTCAGTATTCACCACAGGTAATGCGAAGTTAACATGGTCAGTATTCATCACAGAAAATGAGCAGTTAATATGGACAGTTTTCACCACAGATAATGAGCAGTTAACATGGTCAGTATTCACCACAGATAATGAGAAGTTAACATGGTCAGTATTCACCACAGATAATGAACAGTTAACATGGTCAGTATTCACCACAGATAATGAGCAGTTAACACGATCAGTATTCATCACAGATAATAAGCAGTTAACATGGTCAGTATTCACCATATATAATGAGCAGTTAACATGGTCAGTATACATCACAGATAATGAGAAGTTCACATGGTCAGTATTCACCACAGATAATGTGCAGTTCACATGGTGAGTATTCACCACAGATAATGAAGAGGTAACATGGTCTGTATTCATCACAGATCAAGAGCAGTTAACATGGCCAGTACTCACCACAGATAACAAGCAGTTAACGTGGCCAATATTCACCACAGATAATGAGCAGTTAACATGTTCAGTATTCACCACAGATAATGTGCAGTTAAGATGGGCAGTATTCACCACAGACAATGAACAGTTATCATGTTCAGTATTCACTACAGATAACAAACAGTTAACATGGTCAGTATTCACCGGAGATAATAAGCAGTTAACATGGTCAGTATTCACCATGTATAATGAGCAGTTAATGTGGGCAGTATTCACCACAGATAATGAACAGTTAATGTGGGCAGTATTCACCACAGATAATGGCAGTTAAAATTATTAGTATTCCCCACAGATAATGAGCAGTTCACATGGTCAGTATTCACCTCAGATAATGGCAGTTAAAATTGTCAGTATTGCCCACAGATAATAAGCAGTTAACATGGTCAGTAATCACCTCTGATAATGAGCAGTTAACATGCTCAGTATGCACCACAGATAATGAGCAGTTAACAAGGTCAGTATTCACCGCAGATAATGAACAGTTAACATGGTCAGTATTCACCACAGATAATGAACAGTTAAATGGTCAGTATTCACCACAGATAATGAGCAGTTGACACGATCAGTATTCACCACAGATAATGAGCAGTTAACATAATCAGTATTCATCACAAATAATGAGCAGTTAACATGGTCAGTATTCACCACAGGTAATGAGCAGTTAACATGGTCAGTATTCATCACAGATAATGAGAAGTTAACATGGTCAGTATTCACCACAGATAATGTGCAGTTAACATGGTCAGTATTCCCACATATAATGAAGAGGTAATATGGTCTGTATTCATCACAGATCATGAGCAGTTAACAAGGTCAGTATTCCCCACAGATAACAAGTAGATAACGTGGCCAGTATTCAACACACATAATGAGCAATTAACGTGGGCAGTATTCACCACAGATAATGAACAGTTAATGTGGGCAGTATTCACCACAGATAATGGCAGTTAAAATTGTCAGTATTGCCCACAGATAATGAGCAGGTAACATGGTCAGTAATCACCTCTGATAATGAGCAGTTAACATGGTCAGTATGCACCACAGATAATGAGCAGTTAACACGGTCAGTATTCACCGGAGATAATAAGCAGTTAACATGGTCAGTATTCACCACGTATAATGAGCAGTTAACGTGGGCAGTATTCACCACAGATAATGAACAGTTAATGTGGGCAGTATTCACCACAGATAATGGCAGTTAAAATTGTCAGTATTCCCCACAGATAATAAGCAGTTCACATGGTCAGTATTCACCTCAGATAATGAGCAGTTAACATTGTCAGCATTCACCACAGGTAATGAGCCATTAACATGGTCAGTATTCACAACAGATAATGAGCAACTAACATGGTCAGTGTTCACCACAGATAATGATCCGTTAATGTGGGCAATATTCAGCACACATAACGAGCAGTTAACACGGTCAGTATTCACCACAGATAATGAGCAGTTAACAAGGTCAGTATTCACCACAGATAATGAGCAGTTAACACGGAAAGTATTCACCACAGATAATGAACAGTTAACATGGTGAGCATTCACCACAGATAATGAGAAGTTAACATGGTCAGTATTCATCACAGATAATGTGCAGTTAACATGGTCAGTTTTCACTACAGATAATGAGCAGTTATCATGGTCAGTATTCACCACAAATAATGAGCAGTTAATGTGGGCAATATTCACCACAGCTAATGAGCAATTAAAATGGTCAGTATTCACCACAGATAATGAGCAGTTATCACGGTCAGTATTCACCACAGATAATGAACAGTTAACATGGTCAGTATTCACCACATATAATGAACAGTTAACATGGTCAGTATTCATCACAGATAATGATAAGTTAACATGGTCAGTATTCACCACAGATAATGTGCAGTTAACATGGTTAGTATTCACCACAGATAATGAAGAGGTAACATGGTCTGTATTCATCACAGATCATGAGCAGTTAACAAGGTCAGTATTCAACACACATAACAAGCAGTCAATGTGGCCAGAATTCACTACAGATAATGAGCAGTTAACGTGTTCAGTATTCACCAAAGATAATGTGCAGTTAAGATGGGCAGTATTCACCACAGATAATGAACAGTTAAATTGTCAGTATTCACCACAGATAATGAGCAGTTGACATGATCAGTATTCACCACAGATAATGAGCAGTTAACATAATCAGTATTCATCACAGATAATGAGCAGTTAACATGGTCAGTATTCACCACAGGTAATGAGCAGTTAACATGGTCAGTATTCATCACAGATAATGAGAAGTTAACATGGTCAGTATTCACCACAGATAATGTGCAGTTAACATGGTCAGTATTCACCACATATAATGAAGAGGTAATATGGTCTGTATTCATCACAGATCATGAGCAGTTAACAAGGTCAGTATTCCCCAAAGATAACAAGCAGTTAACGTGGCCAGTATTCAACACACATAATGAGCAGTTAACGTGGGCAGTATTCACCACAGATAATGAATAGTTAATGTGGGCAGTATTCACCACAGATAATGAGCAGTTAACATGGTCAGCATTCACCACAGATAATGAGCAGTTAACATGGGCAGTATTCACCACAGATAATGAGCAGTTAACACGGTCAGCATTCAGCACAGATTATGAACAGTTAACATGGTCAGTATTCAACACAGATAATGAACAGTTAGCATCGTCAGTATTCACCACAGATAATGAGCAGTTAACACAATCAGTATTCACCACATATAATGAGCAGTTAACATGGTCAGTATTCACCACAGATAATGAGCAGTTAACGTGGGCAGTATTCACCACAGATAATGAGCAGTTAACATGGTCAGTATTCACCACAGATAATGAACAGTTAACATGGTCAGTATTCACCACAGATAATGAGCAGTTAACGTGGGCAGTATTCACCACAGATAATGAGCAGTTAACATGGTCAGTATTCACCACAGATAATGAACCGTTAACGTGGTCAGTATTCACCACAGAAAATGAGCAGTTAGCCTGGACAGTATTCACCACAGATAATGAGCAGTTAGCATGGTCAGTATTCACCACAGATAATGAGCAGTTAACATGGTCAGTATTCACCACAGATAATGAGCAGTTAACATGGTCAGTATTCACCACAGATAATGAGCAGTTAACATGGTCATTATTCACCATGGATAATGATCAGTTAGCCTGGACAGTATTCACCACAGATAATGAGCAGTTAGCATGGTCAGTATTCACCACAGATAATGAGCAGTTAACATGGTCAGTATTCACCACAGATAATGAGCAGTTAACATGGTCAGTATTCACCACAGATAATGAGCAGTTAACATGGTCAGTATTCACCACAGATAATGAGCAGTTAACATGGTCAGTATTCACCACAGATAATGAACAGATAACATGGTCAGTATTCACCACAGATAATGAGCAGTTAACATGGTCAGTATTCACCACAGATAATGAGCAGTTAACATGGTCAGTATTCATCACAGATAATGAGCAGTTGACATGGTCAGTATTCACTACAGATAATGAACAGTCAACATGGTCATTATTCAGTATTCAGCACTGATAATGAACAGTTAATGTTGGCAGTATTCACCACAGATAATGGAAGTTAACATGGCCAGTATTCACCACAGATAATGAGCAGTTAACATGGTCAGTATTCATCACAGATAATGAGCAGTTAGCATGGTCAGTATTCACCACAGATAATGAGCAGTTAACATGGTCAGTATTCATCACAGATAATGAGCAGTAAATGTGGGCAATATTCACCACAGACAATGAGCAGTTAACATGGTCAGTATTCACTACAGATAATGAGCAGTTAACATGTTCAGTATTCACCACAGATAATGTGCAGTAAACATGGTCAGTATTCACCACAGATAATAAACAGTTAACATGGTCACTATTCACCACAGATAATGAGCAGTTAATATGGTCAGTATTCACCACAGATAATGAGCAGTTAATATGGTCAGTATTCACCACAGATAATGAGCAGTTAATATGGTCAGTATTCACCACAGATAATGAGCAGTTATTGTTGGCAGTATTCACCACAGATAATGGAAGTTAACATGGCCAGTATTCACCACAGATAATGAGCAGTTAACATGGTCAGTATTCACCACAGATAATGAGCAGTTAATATGGTCAGTATTCACCACAGATAATGAGCAGTTAACTTGGTCAGTATTCACCACAGATAATGAGCAGTTAACATGGTCAGTATTCACCACATGTAATGAGCAGTTAGCATGGTCAGTACTCACCACAGATAATGAGCAGTTAACATGTTCAGTATTCACTACAGATAATGAACAGTTGACATGGTCAGTATTCACCACATAGCATGAGCAGTTAACATGATCAGTATTCATCACAGATAATGTGTAGTTAACATGGTCAGTATTCACCACAGATAATGCGTAGTTAACATGTTCAGTATTCACCACAGATAATGTGCAGTTAAGATGGGCAGTATTCACCACAAATAATGAGCAGTTACCGTGGGCAGTATTCACCACAGATAATGAACAGTTAATACGGTCAGTATTCACCGCAGATAATGAGCAGTTAACGTGTTCAGTATTCACCACAGATAATGAACAGTTAACATGGTCAGTATTCACCACAGATAATGAGCAGTTAATGTGGGCAATATTCACCACAGATAATGAACAGTTAACATGGTCAGTATTCACCACAGATAATGAGCAGTTAACACGATCATTATTCACCACAGATAATGAGCAGTTAAACATGATCAGTATTCATCACAGATAAAGAGTAGTTAACATGGTCAGTATTCACAACAGATAATGAGCAGTTAACATGGTCAGTATTCATCACAAATAATGAGAAGTTAACATGGTCAGTATTCACCACAGATAATGTGCAGTTCACATGGTCAGTATTCACCACATATTCAACAGATAATGGTCTTCATCACAGATAATGAGCAGTCAACATGGTCAGTATTCATCACAGAGCATGAGCAGTTAACATGGTCAGTATTCACCACAGATAATGAGCAGTTAACATGGTCAGTATTCACCACAGATAATGAGCAGTTAACATGGTCAGTATTCACCACAGATAATGAGCAGTTAACATGGTCAGTATTCATCACAGATAATGAGCAGTTAACATGGTCAGTATTCACCACAGATAATGAACAGTTAACATGGTCAGTATTCATCACAGATAATGAGCAGTTAACATGGTCAGTATTCACCACAGATAATGAACCATTAATGTTCAGTATTCACTACAGATAATGAACAGTTGACATGGTCAGTATTCACCACAGATAATGAGCAGTTGACATGGTCAGTATTCATCACAGATAATGAGCAGCTGACGTGGTCAGTATTCAGTATTCTCCACAGATATTGAGCAGTTAACATGGTCAGTATTCACCACAGATAATGAGCAGTTAACATGGTCAGTATTCACCACAGATAATGAGCAGTTAACATGGTCATTATTCACCACAGATAATGAGCAGTTAACATGGTCAGTATTCACCACAGATAATGAGCAGTTAACATGGTCAGTATTCACCACAGATAATGAGCAGTTAACATGGTCAGTATTCACCAGAGATAATGAGCAGTTAACATGGTCAGTATTCACCACAGATAATGAGCAGTTAACATGGTCAGTATTCACCACAGATAATGAGCAGTTAACATGGTCAGTATTCACCACAGATAATGAGCAGTTATGATGGTTAGTATTGGCCACAGATAATGAGCAGTTAACGTGGTCAGTATTCACCACAGATAATGAGCAGTTAACATGGTCAGTATTTATTCACCACAGATAATGAACAGTTAATGGTCAGTATTCACCACAGATAATGGCAGTTAACAGTATTCACCACAGATAATGAGAAGTTAACATGGTCAGTATTCACCACAGCTAATGAAGTTAACATGGTCAGTATTCACCACAGATAATGAGCAGTTAACATGGTCAGTATTCACCACAGATAATGAGAAGTTAACATGGTCAGTATTCACCACAGATAATAAGCAGTTAACGTAGGCAGTATTCACCACTGATAATGAACAGTTAACATAGTCAGTATTCACCACAGATAATGAACAGTTAACATGGTCAGTATTCACCACAGATAATGAGCCGTTAACATGGTCAGTATTCACCACAGATAATGAGCAGTTAACATGGTCAGTATTCACCACAGATAATGAGCAGTTAACATGGTCAGTATTCACCACAGATAATGAGAAGTTAACATGGGCAGTATTCATCACAGATAATGAAGTTAACATAGTCAGTATTCACCACAGACAATGAGCAGTTAACATGGTCAGTATTCACTACAGATAATGAGCAGTTAACGTGGGTAGTATTCACCACAGATAATGAGCAGTTAACATGGTCAGTATTCACCACAAGTAATGAGCAGTTAACATGGTCAGTATTCACCACAGATAATGAGCAGTTAACATGGGCAGTATTCATGATAGATAATAAGCAGTTAACATGGTCAGTATTCACCACAGATAATGAGCAGTTAAAATGGTCAATATTCACCAAAGAAAATGAGCAGTTAACATGGTCAGCATTCACCACAGATAATGAACAGTTAACATGGTCAGTATTCACCACAGATAATGAGCAGTTATCATGGTCAGTATTCACCACAGATAACAAGCAGTTAACATGGACAGTATTCACCACAGATAATGAGCAGTTAACATGGTCAGTATTCACCACAGATAATGAAGTTAACATGGTCAGTATTCACCACAGATAATGGGCAGTTAACATGGTCAGTATTCACCACAGATAATGAGCAGTTAATGTGGTCAGCATTCACCACAGATAATGAACAGTTAACATGGTCAGTATTCACCACAGATAATGAAGTTAACATGGTCAGTATTCACCACTTATAATGCAGTTAACATGGTCAGTATTCATCACAGATCATGTGCATTTAACAGGGTCTGTATTCACCAGAGATAATAAGCAGATTACATGGTCAGTATTCACCACAGATAATTTGCAGTAAACATGGTCAGTATTCACCACAGATAATAAACAGTTAACATGGTCAGTATTCACCACAGATAATGAGCAGTTAACAAGGTCAGTATTCACCACAGATAATGAACAGTTAACATGGTCAGTATTCACCACAGATAATGAGCAGTTAACATGGTCAGTATTCACCACAGATAATGTGCAGTTAACAGGGTCTGTATTCACCAGAGATAATAAGCAGATTACATGGTCAGTATTCACCACAGATAATGAACAGTCAACATGGTCAGTATTCATCACAGAGTATGAGCAGTTAAAATGGTCAGTATTCACTACAGATAATGAACTGTTAACATGGTCAGTATTCATCACAGATAATGAGCAGTTAACATGGGCAGTATTCACCACAGATAATGAACAGTTAACATGGTCAGTATTCACCACAGATAATGAGCAGTTAACATGGTCAGTATTCACCACAGATAGAGAGCAGTTAACATGGGCAGTAATCACCATAGATAATGAACCGTTAACATGGTCAGTATTCACGACAGATAATGAGCAGTTAACATGGTCAGTATTCACCACAGATAATGTGCAGTTAACATGGTCAGTATTCACCACAGATAATGAACAGTTAACATGGTCAGTATTCACCACAGATAATGTGCAGTAAACATGTTCAGTATTCACCACAGATAATGTGCAGTAAACATGGTCAGTATTCACCACAGATAATAAACAGTTAACATGGTCACTATTCACCACAGATAATGAGCAGTTAACATGGTCACTATTCACCACAGATAATGAGCAGTTAACAAGGTCAATATTCCCAACAGATAATGAAGTTAACATGGTCAGTATTCACCACAGATAATGAGCCGTTAACATGGTCAGTATTCACCACAGATAATGAGCAGTTAATGTGGTAAGTATTCATCACAAATAATGAGCAGTTAATATGGTCAGTATACACCACAGATAATGAGCAGTTAATATGGTCAGTATTCATCACAAATAATGAGCAGTTAATATGGTCAGTATTCACCACAGATAATGAAGTTAACATGGTCAGTATTCACCACAGATAATGAACAGTTAACATGGTCAGTATTCATCACAGAAAATGAGCAGTTAACATGGTCATTATTCACCACAGATAATGAGCAGTTAACATGGTCAGTATTCACCACAGGCAATGAGCAGTTAGCATGGTTAGTACTCACGACAGATAATAACCAGATAACACGGTCAGTATTCACCACAGATAATGTGCAGTTACCATGTTCAGTATTCACTACAGATAAAGAACAGTTGACATGGTCAGTATTCACCACAAACAATGAGCAGTTAACATGGTCAGTATTCATCACAGATAATGAGCAGTTAACATGGTCACTAATCACCACAGATAATGAGCAGTTAACATGGTCAGTATTCACCACAGATAATGAGCAGTTAACATGGTCAGTATTCACCACAGATAATGAGCAGTTAACATGGTCAGTATTCACCACAGATAATGAACAGTTAACATGGTCAGTATTCACCACAGATAATGAGCAGTTAACATGGTCAGTATTCATCACAGATAATGAGCAGTTAACATGGTCAGTATGCACCACGGATAATGCGCAGTTAAGATGGGCAGTATTCACCACAGACAATGAACAGTTATCATGTTCAGTATTCACTATCGATAATGAGCAGTTAACATGGCCAGTATTCACCACAGGTAATGTGAAGTTAACATGGTCAGTATTCATCACAGAAAATGAGCAGTTAACATGGTCAGTTTTCACCACAGATAATGAGCAGTTAACATGGTCAGTATTCACCACAGATAATGAGCAGTTAATATGGGCAATATTCACCACAGATAATGTGCAGTTAACATGGTCAGTTTTCACTACAGATAATGAGCAGTTAACATGTTCAGTATTCACCACAGATAATGAGCAGTTAAGATGGGCAGTATTCACCACAGACAATGAACAGTTATCATGTTCAGTATTCACTATAGATAACAAACAGTTAACATGGTCAGTAGTCACTGCAGATAATAAGCAGTTAATATGGTCAGTATTCACCACGTATAATGAGCGGTTAACGTGGGCTGTATTCACCACAGATAAGGAGCAGTTAATGTGGGCAGTATTCACCACAGATAATGCCAGTTAAAATTGTCAGTATGCCCCACAGACAATGAGCAGTTCACATGGTCAGTAATCACCTCAGATAATGAGTAGTTAACATGGTCAGTATTCACCACAGATAATGAGCAGTTAACCCGGTCAGTATTCACAACAGATAATGAGCAAATAACATGGTCAGTGTTCAACACATATAATGAGCAGTTAACAAGGTCAGTATTCACCACAGATAATGAGCAGTTAATATGGTCAGCATTCACCACAGATAATGAACAGTTAACATGGTCAGTATTCACCACATATAATGAGCAGTTAACATGGTCAGTATTCATCACAGATAATGAGAAGTTAACATGGTCAGTATTCACCACAGAAAATGTGCAGTTAACATGTTCAGTATTCACCACAGATAATGTGCAGTTAACACGGTCAGTATTCACTACAGATAATGAAGAGGTAACATGGTCTGTATTCATAACAGATCATGAGCAGTTAACAAGGTCAGTATTAACCACAGATAACAAACAGTTAACATAGTCAGTATTTACCACAGATAATGAGCAGTTAATGTGGGCAATATTCCCCACAGATAATGAACAGTTAACATGGTCAGTATTCACCACAAAAAATGAGCAGTTGACACGATCACTATTCACCACAGATAATGAGCAGTTAAACATGATCAGTATTCATCACAGATAAAGAGCAGTTAACATGGTCAGTATTCAGAACAGATAATGAGCAGTTAACATGGTCAGTATTCATCACAGATAATGAGAAGTTAACATGGTCAGTATTCACCACAAATAATGTGCAGTTAACATGGTCAGTATTCACCACATATAATGAAGTGGTAATATGGTCTGTATTCATCACAGATCATGAGCAGTTAACAAGGTCAGTATTCCCCACAGATAACAAGCAGTTAACGTGGCCAGTATTCCCCACAGATAATGAACAGTTATCATGGTCAGTATTCACCACAGATAATGAACAGTTAAATAGTCAGTATTCACCACAGATAATGAGCAGTTAACATGGTCAGTATTTACCAGAGATAAAAAGCAGTTAACGTGGCCAGTATTCACTACAGATAATGAGCAGTTAACATGTTCTGTATTCACCACAGATAATATGCAGTTAAGATGTGCAGTATTCACCACAGACAATGAACAGTTATCATGTTCAGTATTCATTGCAGATAATGAACAGTTAACATGGTCAGTATTCACTGCAGATAATAAGCAGTTAACATGGTCAGTTTTCACCACAGATAATGAGCAGTTAACAGGGTGAGTATTCACCAAAGAAAATGAGCAGTTACTGTGGGCAATATTCACCGCAGATAATGAGCAGTTAACATGGTCAGTATTCACCACGTATAATGAGCAGTTAACGTGAGCAGTATTCACCACAGATAATGGCAGTTAAAATTGTCAGTATTCCCCACAGATAATGAGCTGTTAACATGGTCAGTATTCACCACAGAAAATGAGAAGTTAACATGGTCAATATTCACCACAGATAATTAGCAGTTAATGTGGGCAATATTCACCACAGATAATGAGCAGTTAACATGGTCAGCATTCACCACAGATAATGAGCAGTAAACAAGGGCAGTATTCACCACAAATAATGAGCAGTTAACATGGTCAGAATTCACCACAGATAATGAGCCGTTAACACAGTCTTTATTCACCACAGATAATGAACAGTTAACATGGTCAGTATTCACCACAGATAATGAGCAGTTAACACGATCAGTATTCATCACAGATAATGAGCAGTTAACACGATCAGTATTCATCACAGATAATGTGCAGTTATCATGGTCAGTATTCACCACAGATAATGAAGAGGTAACATGGTCTGCATTCATCACAGATCATGAGCAGTTAACACGGTCAGTATTCACCACAGATAATGAACAGTTAACATGGTCAGTATTCCCCACAGATAATGAGAAGTAAACATGGTCAGTATTCACCACAGATAATGAGCAGTTAATAAGGGCAGTATACGCCACAAATATTGAGCAGTTAACATGGTCAGTATTCACCACAGATAATGAGCAGTTAACACAGTCAGTATTCACCACAGATAATGAACAGTTAACATGGTCAGTATTCACCACAGATAATGAGCAGTTAACACGATCAGTATTCATCACAGATAATGAGCAGTTAACACGATCAGTATTCATCACAGATAATGAGCAGTTAACATGGTCAGGATTCACCACATAAAATGAGCAGTTAATGTGGGCAGTATTCACCACAGATAATGAGCAGTTAACATGGTCAGTATTCACCACAGATAATGCGCAGTTAAGATGGGCAGTATTCACCACAGACAATGAACAGTTATCATGTTCAGTATTCACTATAGATAACAAACAGTTAACATGGTCAGTATTCACCACGGATAATGAGCAGTTAACACTGTAAGTATTGACCACAGGTAATGAAAAGATAACATGGTAAGTATTCACCACAGGTAATGCGAAGTTAACATGGTCAGTATTCTTCACAGAAAATTAGCAGTTAACATGGTCAGTTTTCACCACAGATAATGAGCAGTTAACATGGTCAGTAATCACCACAGATAATGAGCAGTTAGTAAGGGCAGTATTTACCACAAATAATGAGCAGTTAACATGGTCAGTATTCACCACAGATAATGAACAGTTAACATGGTCAGTATTCACCACAGATAATGAGCAGTTAACATGACCAGTATTCATCACAGATAATGAGCAGTTAACATGGTCAGTATTCACCACATAAAATGAGCAGTTAACATGGTCAGTATTCACCACAGATAATGAGCAGTTAAAATGGTCAGTATTCACCACAGATAATGCGCAGTTAAGATGGGCAGTATTCACCACAGACAATGAACAGTTATCATTTTCAGTATTCACTATCAATAATGAGCAGTTAACATGGTCAGTATTCACCACAGATAATGAGCAGTTAACATGGTCAGTAATCACCACAGATAATGAGCAGTTAATATGGGCAATATTCACCGCAGATAATGAGCAGTTAACATGGTCAGTATTCACCACAGATAATGAACAGTTAACATGGTCAGTATTCACCACAGATAATGAGAAGTTAACATGGTCAGTATTCATCACAGATAATGTGCAATTAACATGGTCAGTTTTCACTACAGATAATGAGCAGTTAACATGTTCAGTATTCACCACAGATAATGAGCAGTTAAGATGGGCAGTATTCACCATAGACAATGAACAGTTATCATGTTCAGTATTCACTATAGATAATGAACAGTTAACATGGTCAGTATTCACCGCAGATAATAAGCAGTTAACATGGTCAGTATTCACCACGTATAATGAGCAGTTAATGTAGGCAGTATTCACCACAGATAAGGGCAGTTAAAATTGTCAGTATTCCCAAAAGATAATGAGCAGTTCACATGGTCAGTATTCACCACAGATAATGAGCAGTTAACATGGTCAGTATTCATCACAGATAATGAGCAGTTAACATGGTCAGTGTTCACCACAGATAATGAGCAATTAACATAGTCAGTGTTCACCACAGATAATGAGCAGTTAATGTGGGCTATATTCACCACAGATAATGAGCAGTTAATGTGGGCTATATTCACCACAGATAATGAGCAGTTAACACGGTCAGTATTCACAACAGATAATGAGCAATTAACATAGTCAGTGTTCACCACAGATAATGAGCAGTTAATGTGGGCTATATTCACCACAGATAATGAGCAGTTAATGTGGGCTATATTCACCACAGATAATGAGCAGTTAACATGGTCAGTATTCACTACAGATAATGAGCAGTTAACATGGAAAGTACTCACCACAGATAATGAACAGTTAACATGGTCAGTATTCACCACAGATAATGAGAAGTTAACATGGTCAGTATTCATCACAGATAATGTGCAGTTAACATGGTCAGTTTTCACTACAGATAATGAGCAGTTATCATGGTCAGAATTCACCACAAATAATGAGCAGTTAATGTGGGCAATATTCTCCACAGATAATGAGCAGTTAACAAAGTCAGTATTCACCACAGATAATGAGCAGTGAACATGGTCAGCATTCACCACAGATAATGAACAGTTAACATGGTCAGTATTCACCACATATAATGAGCAGTTAACATGGTCAGTATTCAAAACAGATAATGAGAGGTTAACATGGTCAGTATTCACCACAGATAATGTGCAGTTAACATGGTCAGTATTCACCACAGATAATGAAGAGGTAACATGGTCTGTATTCATCACAGATCATGAGCAGTTAAGAAGGTCAGTATTCACCAAAGACAACAAACAGTCAATGTGGCCAGTACTCACTACAGATAATGAGCAGTTAACGTGTTCAGTATTCACCACAGATAATGAACAGTTAACATGGTCAGTATTCACCACAGATAATGAGCAGTTAACATGGTCAGTATTCACCACAGGTAATGAGCAGTTAGCATGGTCAGTACTCATGACAGAAAATGAGCAGTTAACATGGTCATTATTCACCACAGATAATGAGCAGTTAACATGGTCAGTATTCACCACAGGCAATGAGCAGTTAGCATGGTTAGTACTCACGACAGAAAATGAGTAGTTAACATGGTCAGTATTCATCACAGATAATGAACAGTTAATATGGTCAGTATTCACCACAGATAATGAACAGTTAACATGGTCAGTATTCACCACAGATAATAACCAGATAACACGGTCAGTATTCACCACAGATAATGAACAGTTAACATGGTCAGTATTCACCACAGATAATAAGCAGATAACACGGTCAGTATTCACCACAGATAATGTGCAGTTAGCATGGTCAGTATTCACCACAGATAATGAGCAGTTAACATGGTCAGTATTCACCACAGATAATGAACAGTTAACATGGTCAGTATTCACCACAGATAATGAGCAGTTAACATGGTCAGTATTCACCACAGATAATGAGCAGTTAACATGGTCAGTATTCACCAGAGATAATGAACAGTTAACATGGTCAGTATTCACCACAGATAATGAGCAGTTAACATGGTCAGTATTCACCACAGATAATGAACAGTTAACATGGTCAGTATTCACCACAGATAATGAGCAATTAACATGGGCAGTATTCACCACAGATAATGAGCAGTTAACATGGTCAGTATTCACCACAGATAATGAGCAGTTAACATGGTCAGTATTCACCACAGATAATGAGCAGTTAACATGGTCAGTATTCACCACAGATAATGAACAGTTAACATGGTCAGTATTGACCACAGATAATGAGCAGTTATGATGGTTAGTACTGACCACAGATAATGAACAGTTAACATGGTCAGTATTCACCACAGATAATGAGCAGTTATGATGGTTAGTATTGACCACAGATAATGAACAGTTAACATGGTCAGTATTCACCACAGATAATGAGCAGTTAACGTGGGCAGTATTCACCACAGATAATGAGCAGTTAACATGGTCAGTATTCACCACAGATAATGAGCAGTTAACATGGTCAGTATTCACCACAGATAATGAGCAGTTAACGTGGGCAGTATTCACCACAGATAATGAGCAGTTAACATGGTCAGTATTCACCACAGATAATGAGAAGTTAACATGGGCAGTATTTACCACAGATAATGAAGTTAACACGGTCAGTATTCATCACAGATAATGAGCAGTTAACATGGTCAGTATTCACCACAGATAATGAGCAGTTAACATGGTCAGTATTCACCACAGATAATGAACAGTTAACATGGTCAGTATTCACCACAGATAATGAACAGTTAACATGGTCAGTATTCACCACAGATAATGAACAGTTAACATGGTCAGTATTCACCACAGATAATGAGCAGTTAACATAGTCAGTATTCACCACAGATAATGAGCAGTTAACATAGTCAGTATTCACCACAGATAATGAGCAGTTAACATGGTCAGTATTCACCACAGATAATGAACAGTTAACATGGCCAGTATTCACCACAGATAATGAACAGTTAACATGGTCAGTATTCACCACAGATAATGAGCAGTTAACATGGTCAGTATTCACCACAGATAATGAGCAGTTAACATGGTCAGTATTCACCACAGATAATGAGCAGTTAACATGGTCAGTATTCATCACAGATAATGAGCAGTTAACATAGTCAGTATTTACCACAGATAATGAGAAGTTAACATGGTCAGTATTCACAACAGATAATGAGAAGTTAACATGGTCAGTATTCACAACAGATAATGAGCAGTTAACATGGTCAGTATTCATCACAGATAATGAGCAGTTAGCATGGTCAGTTTTCACTACAGATAATGAACGCCAGTATTCACCACAGATAATGAGCAGTTAACATGGTCAGTATTCACCTCAGATAATGAGTAGTTAACATGGTCAGTATTACCATAGATAATGAGTGGTTAACACAGTCAGTATTCACCACAGATAATGAACAGTTAACATGGTCAGTATTCACCACAGATAATGAACAGTTAACATGGTCAGTATTCATCACAGATAATGAGCAGTTAAAATGGTCAGTATTCACCATATATAATGAGCAGTTAACAAGGACAGTATGCATCACAGATAATGAGCAGTTAACATGGTCAGTATTCACCACAGATAATGAACAGTTAACATGGTCAGTATTCACCACAGATAATGAGCAGTTAACATGGTCAGTATTCACCACAGATAATGAACAGTTAACATGGTCAGTATTCACCACAGATAATGAGCAGTTAACATGGTCAGTATTCACCAGAGATAATGAGAAGTTAACATGGTCAGTATTCACCACAGCTAATGAAGTTAACATGGTCAGTATTCACCACAGATAATGAGCAGTTAACATGGTCAGTATTCACCACAGATAATGAACAGTTAACATGGTCAGTATTCACCACAGATAATGAGCAATTAACATAGTCAGTATTCACCACAGATAATGAGCAGTTATGATGGTTAGTATTGGCCACAGATAATGAGCAGTTAACGTGGGCAGTATTCAGTACAGATAATGAACAGTTAACATGGTCAGTATTCACCACAGATAATGAGCAGTTAACATGGTCAGTATTCACCACAGATAATGAGCAGTTAACATGGTCAGTATTCAGCACAGATAATGAACAGTTAACATGGTCAGTATTCATCACAGATAATGAGAAGTTAACATGGTCAGTATTCACCACAGATAATGAGCAGTTAACATGGTCAGTATTCACCACAGATAATGAATAGTTAACATTCACCACAGATAATGAGCAGTTTACATGGTCAGTATTCACCACAGATAATAAGCAGTTAATATGTTCAGTATTCACCAAAAATAATGAGCAATTAACATGGTCAGTATTCACCACAGATAATGACCAGTTTACATGGTCAGTATTCAGCACATATAATGAACAGTTAACATGGTCAGTATTCACCACAGATATTGAGCAGTTAACATGGTCAGTATTCACCACAGATAATGAGCAGTTAACATGGTCAGTATTCACCACAGATAATGAGCTGTTAACAGTTAACATGGTCAGTACTCATGACAGAAAATGAGCAGTTAACATGGTCAGTATTCACCACAGATAATGACCAGTTTACATGGTCAGTATTCAGCACATATAATGAACAGTTAACATGGTCAGTATTCACCACAGGTAATGAGCAGTTAGCATGGTCAGTACTCATGACAGAAAATGAGCAGTTAACATGGTCATTATTCACCACAGATAATGAACAGTTAACATGGTCAGTATTCACCACAGATAATGAACAGTTAACGTGGTCAGTATTCACCACAGATAATGAGCAGTTAACATGGTCAGTATTCACCACAGATAATGAACAGTTAACATGGTCAGTATTCACCACAGATAATGAGCAGTTAACATGGTCAGTATTCACCACAGATAATGAGCAGTTAACGTGGGCAGTATTCACCACAGATAATGAGCAGTTAATATGGTCAGTATTCACCACAGATAATGAGCAGTTAATATGGTCAGTATTCACCACAGATAATGAGCAGTTAACATGGTCAGTATTCACCACAGATAATGAGCAGTTAACATGTTCAGTATTCACTACAGATAATGAACAGTTGACATGGTCAGTATTCACCACAGATAATGAGCAGTTGACATGGTCAGTATTCACCACAGATAATGAGCAGTTGACATGGTCAGTATTCATCACAGATAATGAGCAGCTGACGTGGTCAGTATTCACCGCAGATAATGAACAGTCAACATGTTCCGTATTCATCACATAGCATGAGCAGTTAACATGATCAGTATTCTCCACAGATATTGAGCAGTTAACATGGTCAGTATTCACCACAGATAATGAGCAGTTAACATGGTCAGTATTCACCACAGATAATGAGCAGTTAACATGGTCAGTATTCACCACAGATAATGAACAGTTAACATGGTCAGTATTCACCACAGATAATGAAGTTAACATGGTCAGTATTCACCACAGATAATGGGCAGTTAACATGGTCAGTATTCACCACAGATAATGAGCAGTTAACATGGGCAGTATTCACCACAGATACAGATAATTTGCAGTAAACATGGTCAGTATTCACCACAGATAATAAACAGTTAACATGGTCAGTATTCACCACAGATAATGAGCAGTTAACAAGGTCAATATTCCCAACAGATAATGAAGTTAACATGGTCAGTATTCACCACAGATAATGAGCAGTTAACAGGCCCAGTATTCACCACAGATAATGAGCAGTTAACATGGTCAGTATTCACCACAGATAATGAGCAGTTAATATGGTCAGTATTCACCACAGATAATGAGCAGTTAACATGGTCAGTATTCACCACAGATAATGAACAGTTAACATGGTCAGTATTCACCACAGATAATGAGCAGTTAACATGGTCAGTATTCATCACAGATAATGAGCAGTTGACATGGTCAGTATTCACTACAGATAATGAACAGTCAACATGGTCATTATTTATCACAGAGCATGAGCAGTTAACATGGTCAGTATTCACCACAGATAATGAGCAGTTAACATGGTCAGTATTCACCACAGATAATGAGCAGTTAACGTGGGCAGTATTCACCACAGATAATGAGCAGTTAACATGGTCAGTATTCACCACAGATAATGAGAAGTTAACATGGGCAGTATTCACCACAGATAATGAGCAGTTAACATGGTCAGTATTCACCACAGATAATGAGCAGTTAACATGGTCAGTATTCACCACAGATAATGAACAGTTAACATGGTCAGTATTCACCACAGATAATGAGCAGTTAACATGGTCAGTATTCACCACAGATAATGAGCAGTTAACATGGTCAGTATTCACCACAGATAATGAGCAGTTAACATGGTCAGTATTCACCACAGATAATGAACAGTTAACATGGTCAGTATTCACCACAGATAATGAGCAGTTAACATGGTCAGTATTCACCACAGATAATGAGCAGTTAACATGGTCAGTATTCACCACAGATAATGAGCAGTTAACATAGTCAGTATTCACCACAGATAATGAGCAGTTAACATGGTCAGTATTCACCACAGATAATGAGCAGTTAACGTGGGCAGTATTCACCACAGATAATGAGCAGTTAACATGGTCAGTATTCACCACAGATAATGAGCAGTTAACATGGTCAGTATTCACCACAGATAATGAGCAGTTAACATGGTCAGTATTCATCACAGATAATGAGCAGTTAACATGGTCAGTATTCACCACAGATAATGAGCAGTTAACATGGTCAGTATACACCACAGATATGAACAGTTAACATGGTCAATATTCACCACAGATAATGAACAGTTAACATGGTCAGTATTCACCACAGATAATGAGCAGTTAACATGGTCAGTATTCACCACAGATAATGAGCAGTTAACATGGTCAGTATTCATCACAGATAATGAGCAGTTAACATAGTCAGTATTCACCACAGATAATGAGCAGTTAACATAGTCAGTATTCACCACAGATAATGAACTCTTAACATGGTCAGTATTCAGCACAGATAATGAGCAGTTAACATAGTCAGTATTCACCACAGATAATGAGAAGTTAACATGGTCAGTATTCACCACAGATAATGAGCAGTTAACATGGTCAGTATTCACCACAGATAATGAATAGTTAACATTCACCACAGATAATGTGCAGTTTACATGGTCAGTATTCACCACAGATAATAAGCAGTTAATATGGTCAGTATTCACCACATATAATGAACAGTTAACATGGTCAGTATTCACCACAGGTAATGAGCAGTTAGCATGGTCAGTACTCATGACAGAAAATGAGCAGTTAACATGGTCATTATTCACCACAGATAATGAGCAGTTAACATGGTCAGTATTCACCATATATAATGAGCAGTTAACATGGTCAGTATGCACCACAGATAATGAGTAGTTAACATGGTCAGTATTCACCGCAGATAATGAACAGTTAACATGGTCAGTATTCACCACAGATAATGAACAGTTAAATGGTCAGTATTCAACGCAGTTAGTATGGTCAGTATTCACCACAGATAAAAAGCAGTTAACGTGGCCAGTATTCACTACAGATAATGAGCAGTTAACATGGTCAGTATTCACCACAGATAATGAGCAGTTAACATGGTCAGTATTCACCACAGATAATGAGCAGTTAACATGGTCAGTATTCACCACAGATAATGAGAAGTTAACATGGGCAGTATTTACCACAGATAATGAGCAGTTAACATGGTCAGTATTCACCACAGATAATGAGCAGTTAACATGGTCAGTATTCACCACAGATAATGAGCAGTTAACATGGTCAGTTTTCACCACAGATAATGAACAGTTAACATGGTCAATATTCACCACAGATAATGAACAGTTAACATGGTCAGTATTCACCACAGATAATGAGCAGTTAACATAGTCAGTATTCACTACAGATAATGAGCAGTTATGATGGTTAGTATTCACCACAGAAAATGTGCAGTTAAAATGGTCAGTATTCAACACAGATAATGA
Organism: Protopterus annectens; assembly: GCF_019279795.1. Classification (NCBI taxonomy): domain Eukaryota; kingdom Metazoa; phylum Chordata; order Ceratodontiformes; family Protopteridae; genus Protopterus; species Protopterus annectens. Next base: position 830,213,706 of record NC_056750.1, on the reverse strand, counting down.
GCAGTTAACATGGCCAATATTTACCACAGATAATGAACAGTTAGCATGGTCAGTATTCACCACAGATAATGAGCAGTTAACATGGTCAGTATTCACCACAGATAATGTGCAGTTAATGTGGGCAATATTCATCACAGATAATGAGCAGTTAACATGGTCAGTATTCACCACAGATAATGAGAAGTTAACATGGTCAATATTCATCACAGATAATGAGCAGTTAACACGGTCAGCATTCAGCACAGATAATGAACAGTTAACATAGTCAGTATTTACCACAGATAATGAGAAGTTAACATGGTCAGTATTCACAACAGATAATGAGCAGTTAACATGGTCAGTATTCATCACAGATAATGGGCAGTTAACATGGTCAGTATCCATCACAGATAATGAGCAGTTAACATGGTCAGTATTCATCACAGATAATGAGCAGTTAGCATGGTCAGTTTTCACTACAGATAATGAGCAGTTATCATGGTCAGTATTCACCACAGATAATGAGCAGTTAACATGGTCAGCATTCACCACAGATAATGAGCAGTTAACATGGTCAGTATTCACCACAGATAATGAGCAGTTAACATGGTCAGTATTCACTACAGATAATGAGCAGTTAACATGGTCAGTATTCACCACAGATAATGAGCAGTTAACATGGTCAGTATTCACCACAGATAATGAGCAGTTAACATGGTCAGTATTCACCACAGATAATGAACAGTTAACATGGTCAGTATTCACCACAGATAATGAGCAGTTAACGTGGGCAGTATTCACCACAGATAATGAGCAGTTAACATGGTCAGTATTCACCACAGATAATGAACAGTTAACATGGTCAGTATTGACCACAGATAATGAGCAGTTAACACGGTCAGTATTCATCACAGATAATGAGCAGTTAACATGGTCAGTATTCACCACAGATAATGAGCAGTTAACATGGTCAGTATACACCACAGATATGAACAGTTAACATGGTCAATATTCACCACAGATAATGAACAGTTAACATGGTCAGTATTCACCACAGATAATGAGCAGTTAACATAGTCAGTATTCACCACAGATAATGAGCAGTTAACATAGTCAGTATTCACCACAGATAATGAGCAGTTAACATAGTCAGTATTCACCACAGATAATGAACTCTTAACATGGTCAGTATTCAGCACAGATAATGAACAGTTAACATGGTCAGTATTCATCACAGATAATGAGAAGTTAACATGGTCAGTATTCACCACAGATAATGAGCAGTTAACATGGTCAGTATTCACCACAGATAATGAGAAGTTAACATGGTCAGTATTCACCACAGATAATGAGCAGTTAACATGGTCAGTATTCACCACAGATAATGAGCAGTTAACATGGTCAGTATACACCACAGATAATGAGCAGTTAACATGGTCAGTATTCACCACAGATAATGAGCAGTTAACATGGTCAGTATTCACCACAGATAATGAACAGTTAACATGGTCAGTATTCACCACAGATAATGAGCAGTTAACATGGTCAGTATTGATCACAGATAATGAGCAGTTAACGCGGTCAGTATTCACCACAGATAATGAGCAGTTAACATGGTCAGTATTCATCACAAATAATGAGCAGTTAATATGGTCAGTATTCACCACAGATAATGAGCAGTTAACATGGTCAGTATTCACCACAGATAATGAACAGTTAACATGGTCAGTATTCACCACAGATAATAAGCAGATAACACGGTCAGTATTCACCACAGATAATGTGCAGTTACCATGTTCAGTATTCACTACAGATAAAGAACAGTTGACATGGTCAGTATTCACCACAGACAATGAGCAGTTAACATGATCAGTATTCATCACAGATAATGAGCAGTTGACATGGTCAGTATTCACCACAGATAATGAGCAGTTAACATGGTCAGTATTCACCACAGATAATGAGCAGTTAACATGGTCAGTATTCACCACAGATAATGAGAAGTTAACATGGTCAGTATTCACCTCAGATAATGAGCAGTTAACATGGTCAATATTCACCACAGATAATGAGCAGTTAACATGGTCAGTATTCATCACAGATAATGAGAAGTTCACATGGTTAGTATTTACTACAGATAATGTGCAGTTAACATGGTTAGTATTTACCACAGATAATGAAGGGGTAACATGGTCTGTATTCATCACAGATCATGAGCAGTTAACAAGGTCAGTATTCACCACAGATAACAAGCAGTTAACGTGGGCAGTATTCACCACAGATAATGAGCAGTTAACATGGTCAGTATTCACCACAGATAATGAGCAGTTAAAATGATCAGTATTCATCACAGATAATCAGCAGTTAACATGGTCAGTATTCACCACAGATAATGTGCAGTTAACATGGTCAGTATTCATCACATATAATGAAGAGGTAACATGGTCTGTATTCAACACAGATCATGAGCAGTTAACATGGCCAGTATTCAGCACAGATAATGAGCAGTTAACATGGGCAGTATTCACCATAGATAATGAACAGTTAATGTGGGCAGTATTCACCACAGATAATGGCAGTTAAATATGTCAGTATTCCCCACAGATAATGAGCAGTTAACATGGTCAGTATTAGCCTCTGATAATGAGCAATTAACATGGTCAGTATGCACCACAGATAATGAACAGTTAACACGGTCAGTATTCACCACAGATAATGAACAGTTAACATGGTCAATTTCACCACAGGTAATGAGAAGTTAACATGGTCAGTATGCATCACAGAAAATGAGCAGTTAACGTGGTCAGTTTTCACCACAGATAATGAACAGTTAACATGTCAATCTATAATCTATAATCTAAGTCAGTATTCGCCACAGATAATGAGCAGTTAATGTGGACAATATTCACCACAGATAATGGGCAGTTAACATGGTCAGTATTCACCACAGATAATGAGCAGTTAACATGGTCAGTATTCACCACAGATAATGAACAGTTAACATGGTCAGTATTCATCACATATAATGAGCAGTTAGCATGGGCAGTATTCACCATAGATAAAGTGCAGTTTACATGATCAGTATTCATCACAGATAATGAGAAGTACACATGGTCAGTATTCACCATAGATAAAGTGCAGTTTACATGGTCAGTATTCACCACAGATAATGAAGAGGTAACATGGTCTGTATTCATCACAGATCATGTGCAGTTAACATGGTCAGTATTCACCACAGATAACAAGCAGTTAACGTGGCCAGTATTCAAAACAGATAATGAAGAGTTGTCATGTTCAGTATTCACTACAGATAATGAACAGTTAACATGGCCAGTATTCACCGCAGATAATAAGCAGTTAACATGGTCAGTATTCACCACAGATAATGAACAGTTAATGTGGGCAGTATTCACCACAGATAATGGCAGTTAAAATTGTCAGTATTCCCCACAGATAATGAGCAGTTCACATGGTCGGTATCCACTTCAGATAATGAGCAATTAACGCGGTCAGTATTCACCACAGATAATGAGCAGTTAACATGGTCAGTGTTCACCACAGATAATGAGCAGTTAATGTGGGCAATATTCACCACAGATAATGAGCAGTTAACACTGTCAGTATTCACCACAGATAATGAGCAGTTAACATGGTCAGTATTCACCACAGATCATGAGCAGTTAACACGGAAAGTATTCACCACAGAAAATGAACAGTTAACATGGTCAGTTTTCACTACAGATAATGAGCAGTTAACATGGTCAGTATTCACCACAGATAATGAGCAGTTAATGTGAGCAATATTCACCACAGATAATGAGCAGTTAACATGGTCAGTATTCACCACAGATAATGAGCAGTTTACACGGTCAGTATTCACCACAGATAATGAACATTTAACATGGTCAGTATTTACCACAGATAATGAGTAGTTAACACGATCAGTATTCATCACAGATAATGAGCAGTTAACATGGTCAGTATTCACCACAGATAATGTGCAGTTCACATGGTCAGTATTCACCATGGTCTGTATTCATCACAGATCATGAGCAGTTAACATTTTCAGTATTCACCACAGATAACAAGCAGTTAACATGGCCAGTATTCACCACAGATAATGAGCAGTTAACATGTTCAGTATTCACCACAGATAATGTGCAGTTAAGATGGGCAGTATTCACCACAGACAATGAACAGTTATCATGTTCAGTATTCACTACAGATAATGAACAGTTAACATGGTCAGTATTCACCGCAGATAATAAGCAGTTAACATGGTCAGTATTCACCACGTATAATGAGCAGTTAACGTGGGCAGTATTCACCACAGAAATGCGATATTAACATGGTCATTATTCACCACGTATAATAAGCAGTTAACGTGGGCAGTATTCACCACAGATAATGAACAGTTAATGTGGGCAGTATTCACCACAGATAATGAACAGTTAATGTGGGCAGTATTTACCACAGATAATGGCAGTTAAAATTGTCAGTATTCCCCACAGATAATGAGCAGTTAACATGGTCAGTATTCACCACAGATAATGAGAAATTAACATGGTCAGTATTCACCACAGGTAATGAGAAGTTAACATGGTCAGTTTTCACCACAGATAATGAGCAGTTAACATGGTCAGTATTCACCACAGATAATGAGGAGTTAATGTGGGCAATATTCACCACAGATAATAAGCAGTTAACATGGTCAGTATTCACCACGTATAATGAGCAGTTAACATGGTCAGTATTCATCACAGATAATGAGCAGTTAACATGGTCAGTTTTCACCACAGATAATGAGCAGTTAACATGGTCAGTATTCACCACAGATAATGAGCAGTTAACCCTGGGAGCATTCAGCACAGATAATGAGTAGTTATGTTCAGCATTCACCACAGGTAATGAGCAGTTAACGTGGGCAGTATTCAGCACAGATAATGAACAGTTAACATGGGCAGTATTCACCACAGATAATGAGCAGTTAACATGATCAGTATTCATCACAGATAATCAGCAGTTAACATGGTCAGTATTCATCACAGATAATGAGAAGTTAACATGGTCAGTATTCACCACTGATAATGTGCAGTTAACATGGTCAGTATTCATCACATATAATGAAGAGGTAACATGGTCTGTATTCATCACAGATCATGAGAAATTAACACGGTCAGTATTCACCACAGATAATGAACAGTTAACATGGTCAGTTTCACCACAGGTAATGAAAAGTTAACATGGTCAGTATGCATCACAGAAAATGAGCAGTTAACATGGTCAGTTTTCACCACAGATAATGAACAGTTAACATGTCAATCTATAATCTATAATCTAAGTCAGTATTCGCCACAGATAATGAGCAGTTAATGTGGACAATATTCACCACAGATAATGGGCAGTTAACATGGTCAGTATTCACGACAGATAATGAGCAGTTAACATGGTCAGTATTCCCCACAGATAATGAACAGTTAACATGATCAATATTCATCACAGATAATGAGCAGTTAACATGGTCAGTATTCACCACATATAATGAGCAGTTAACATGGTCAGTATTCATCACAGATAATGAGAAGTTCACATGGTCAGTATTCACCATAGATAAAGTGCAGTTCACATGGTCAGTATTCACCACAGATAATGAAGAGGTAACATGGTCTGTATTCATCACAGATCATGAGCAGTTAACATGGTCAGTATTCACCGCAGATAATAAGCAGTTAACGTGGCCAGTATTCACCACAGATAATGAGCAGTTAACATGGTCAGTATTCACCACAGATAATGAGGAGTTAATGTGGGCAATATTCACCACAGATAATAAGCAGTTAACATGGTCAGTATTCACCACGTATAATGAGAAGTTAACATGGTCAGTATTCACCACAGATAATGAGCAGTTTACATGGTCAGTATTCATCACAGATAATGAGAAGTTAATATGGTCAGTATTTACCACAGATAATGAGCAGTTAACACGATCAGTATTCACCACAGATAATGAGCAGTTAACATGGTCAGTATTCATCACAGATAATGAGAAGTTAACATGGTCAGTATTCACCACAGATAATGTGCAGTTCACATGGTCAGTATTCACCATTGTCTGTATTCATCACAGATCATGAGCAGTTAACATGTTCAGTATTCACCACAGATAACAAGCAGTTAACATGGCCAGTATTCACCACAGATAATGAGCAGTTAACATGTTCAGTATTCACCACAGATAATGAACAGTTAACATGGTCAGTATTCACTACAGATAATGAACAGTTAACATGGTCAGTATTCACCGCAGATAATAAGCAGTTAACATGGTCAGTATTCACCACAGATAATGAACAGTTAATGTGGGCAGTATTCACCACAGATAATGAACAGTTAATGTGGGCAGTATTTACCACAGATAATGGCAGTTAAAATTGTCAGTATTCCCCACAGATAATGAGCAGTTAACATGGTCAGTATTCACCACAGATAAAGAGCAGTTAACACGGTCAGTATTCACCACAAATAATGAACAGTAAACATGGTCAGTATTCACCACAGATAATGAGAAGTTAACATGGTCAGTATTCATCACAGATAATGAGCAGTTAACATGGTCAGGTTTCACCACAGATAATGAGCAGTTAACATGGTCAGTATTCACCACAGATAATGAGGAGTTAATGTGGGCAATATTCACCACAGATAATGAGCAGTTAACATGGTCAGTATTCACCACAGATAATGAGCAGTTAACACGGTCAGTATTCACCACAGATAAGGAACAGTTAACTTGGTCAGTATTCACCACAGATAATGAGAATTTAACATGGTCAGTATTCACCACAGATAATGTGCAGTTATCATGGTCACTATTCACCACAGATAATAAAGAGGTAACATGGTCTGTATTCATCATAGATCATGAGCAGTTAACAAGGTCAGTTTTCACCACAGATAACAAGCAGTTAACATGGCCAGTATTCACCACAGATAATGAGTAGTTAACATGTTCAGTATTCACCACAGATAATGTGCAGTTAAGATGGGCAGTATTCACCACAGACAATGAACAGTTAACATGTTCAGTATTCACTACAGGTAATGAACAGTTAACATGGTCAGTATTCACCACAGATAATGAGCAGTTAACATGGTCAGTGTTCACCACAGATAATGAGCAGTTAATGTGGGCAATATTCACCACAGATAACGAGCAGTTAACACTGTCAGTATTCACAACAGATAATGAGCAGTTAACATGGTCAGTATTCACCACAGATCATGAGCAGTTAACACGGAAAGTATTCACCACAGATAATGAACAGTTAACATGGTCAGTTTTCACTACAGATAATGAACAGTTAACACGGTCAGTATTCACCACAGATAATGAGCAGTTAATGTGGGCAATATTCACCACAGATAATGAGCAGTTAACATGGTCAGTATTCACCACATATAATGAGCAGTTAACACGGTCAGTATTCATCACAGATAATGAGCAGTTAACACGGTCAGTATTCACCACAGATAATGAACAGTTAACATGGTCAGTATTCATCAAAGATAATGAGCAGTTAACATGATCAGTATTCATCACAGATAATGAGCAGTTAACATGGTCAGTATTCACCACATATAATGAGCAGTTAACATGGTCAGTATTCATCACAGATAATGAGAAGTTCACATGGTCAGTATTCACCATAGATAATGTGCAGTTCACATGGGCAGTATTCACCACAGATAATGAAGAGGTAACATGGTCTGTATTCATCACAGATCATGAGCAGTTAACATGGTCAGTTTTCACTACAGATAATGAACAGTTAACATGGTCAGTATTCACCACAGATAATGAGCAGTTAATGTGGGCAATATTCACCACAGATAATGAGCAGTTAACATGGTCAGTATTCACCACATATAATGAGCAGTTAACACGGTCAGTATTCATCACAGATAATGAGCAGTTAACATGGTCAGTATTCACCACAGATAATGAACAGTTAACATGGTCAGTATTCATCAAAGATAATGAGCAGTTAACATGATCAGTATTCATCACAGATAATGAGCAGTTAACATGGTCAGTATTCACCACATATAATGAGCAGTTAACATGGTCAGTATTCATCACAGATAATGAGAAGTTCACATGGTCAGTATTCACCATAGATAATGTGCAGTTCACATGGGCAGTATTCACCACAGATAATGAAGAGGTAACATGGTCTGTATTCATCACAGATCATAAGCAGTTAACATGGTCAGTATTCACCACAGATAACAAGCAGTTAACGTGGCCAGTATTCACCACAGATAATGAACAGTTGTCATGTTCAATATTCACTACAGATAATGAACAGTTAACATGGTCAGTATTCACCACAGATAATAAACAGTTAATGTGGGCAGTATTCACCACAGATAATGGCAGTTAAAATTGTCAGTATTCCCCAATGATAATGAGCAGTTCACATGGTCGGTATTCATCTCAGATAATGAGCAGTTAACATGATCAGTATTCACCACAGATAATGAGCAGTTAACATGGTCAGTATTCACCACAGATAATGAGCAGTTAACATGGTCAGTGTTCACCACAGATAATGAGCAGTTAATGTGGGCAATATTCACCACAGATAACGAGCAGTTAACACTGTCAGTATTCACAACAGATAATGAGCAGTTAACATGGTCAGTATTCACCACAGATCATGAGCAGTTAACACGGAAAGTATTCACCACAGATAATGAATAGTTAACATGGTCAGTTTTCACTACAGATAATGAGCAGTTAACATGGTCAGTATTCACCACAGATAATGAGCAGTTAATGTGGGCAATATTCACCACAGATAATGAGCATTTAACATGGTCAGTATTCACCACATATAATGAGCAGTTAACACGGTCAGTATTCATCACAGATAATGAGCAGTTAACATGGTCAGTATTCACCACAGATAATGAGCAGTTAACATGGTCTGTATTCACCACAGATCATGAGCAGTTAACATGTTCAGTATTCACCACAGATAATGTGCAGTTAAGATGGGCGGTATTCATCACAGACAATGAACAGTTATCATGTTCAGTATTCACTACAGATAATGAACAGTTAACATGGTCAGTATTCACCGCATATAATAAGCAGTTAACATGGTCAGTATTCACCACGTATAATGAGCAGTTAACGTGGGCAGTATTCACTGCAGATAATGAGATATTAACATGGTCATTATTCACCACGTATAATGAGCAGTTAACGTGGGCAGTATTCACCACAGATAATGAACAGTTAATGTGGGCAGTATTCACCACAGATAATGGCAGTTAAAATTGTCAGTATTCCCCACAGATAATGAGCAGTTAACATGGTCAGTATTCACCACAGATAATGAGTAGTTAACATGGTCAGTATTCACCACATATAATGAGCAGTTAACACGGTCAGTATTCATCACAGATAATGAGCAGTTAACATGGTCATTATTCACCACAGATAATGAGCAGTTAACATGGTCTATATTCATCACAGATCATGAGCAGTTAACATGTTCAGTATTCACCACAAATAATGTGCAGTTAAGATGGGCGGTATTCACCACAGACAATGAACAGTTATCATGTTCAGTATTCACTACAGATAATGAACAGTTAGCATGGTCAGTATTCACCGCAGATAATAAGCAGTTAACATGGTCAGTATTCACCACGTATAATGAGCAGTTAACGTGGGCAGTATTCACCACAGATAATGAGATATTAACATGGTCATTATTCACCACAGATAATGGCAGTTAAAATTGTCAGTATTCCCCACAGATAATGAGCAGTTAACATGGTCAGTATTCACTACAGATAATGAGCAGTTAACATGGTCAGTATTCAACACAGATAATGAGAAGTTAACACGGTCAGTATTCACCACAGATAATGAACAGTTAACATGGTCAGTATTCACCACAGATAATGAGCAGTTAACACGATCAGTATTCATCACAGATAATGAGCAGTTAACATAGTCAGTATTCACCACATATAATGAGCAGTTAACATGGTCAGTATTCATCACAGATAATGAGAAGTTCACATGGTCAGTATTAACCATAGATAATGTGCAGTTCACATGGTCAGTATTCACCACAGATAATGAAGAGGTAACATGGTCTGTATTCATCACAGATCATGAGAAGTTAACATAGTCAGTATTCACCACAGATAACAAGCAGTTAACGTGGCCAGTATTCACCACAGATAATGAACAGTTGTCATGTTCAGTATTCACTACAGATAATGAACAGTTAACATGGTCAGTATTCACCGCAGATAATGAGCAGTTCACATGATCTGTATTCACCACAGATAATGAGCAGTTAACATGGTCAGTATTCACCACAGATAATGAGCAGTTAACATGGTCAGTATTCACCACAGATAATGAGCAGTTAACATGGTCAGTATTCACCACAGATAATGAGAAGTTAACATGGTCAGTATTCACCTCAGATAATGAGCAGTTAACATGGTCAGTATTCACCACAGATAATGAGCAGTTAAGATGGTCAGTATTCATCACAGATAATGAGAAGTTCACATGGTTAGTATTTACTACAGATAATGTGCAGTTAACATGGTTAGTATTTACCACAGATAATGAAGAGGTAACATGGTCTGTATTCATCACAGATCATGAGCAGTTAACATGGCCAGTATTCACCACAGATAATGAGCAGTTAACATGGGCAGTATTCACCATAGATAATGAACAGTTAATGTGGGCAGTATTCACCACAGATAATGGCAGTTAAAACTGTCAGTATTCACCACAGATAATGAGCAGTTAACATGGTCAGTATTAACCTCTGATAATGAGCAATTAACATGGTCAGTATGCACCACAGATAATGAGCAGTTAACACGGTCAGTATTCACCACAGATAATGAACAGTTACCATGGTCAATTTCACCACAGGTAATGAGAAGTTAACATGGTCAGTATGCATCACAGAAAATGAGCAGTTAACATGGTCAGTTTTCACCACAGATAATGAACAGTTAACATGTCAATCTATAATCTATAATCTAAGTCAGTATTCGCCACAGATAATGAGCAGTTAATGTGGACAATATTCACCACAGATAATGGGCAGTTAACATGGTCAGTATTCATGACAGATAATGAGCAGTTAACATGGTCAGTATTCACCACAGATAATGAGCAGTTAACACGGTCAGTATTCACCACAGATAATGAACAGTTAACATGGTCAGTATTCATCACATATAATGAGCAGTTAGCATGGGCAGTATTCACCATAGATAAAGTGCAGTTTACATGATCAGTATTCATCACAGATAATGAGAAGTTCACATGGTCAGTATTCACCATAGATAAAGTGCAGTTTACATGGTCAGTATTCACCACAGATAATGAAGAGGTAACATGGTCTGTATTCATCACAGATCATGTGCAGTTAACATGGTCAGTATTCACCACAGATAACAAGCAGTTAACGTGGCCAGTATTCAAAACAGATAACGAAGAGTTGTCATGTTCAGTATTCACTACAGATAATGAACAGTTAACATGGTCAGTATTCACCGCAGATAATAAGCAGTTAACATGGTCAGTATTCACCACAGATAATGAACAGTTAATGTGGGCAGGATTCACCACAGATAATGGCAGTTAAAATTGTCAGTATTCCCCACAGATAATGAGCAGTTAACACTGTCAGTATTCACCACAGATAATGAGCAGTTAACATGGTCAGTATTCACCACAGATCATGAGCAGTTAACACGGAAAGTATTCACCACAGATAATGAACAGTTAACATGGTCAGTTTTCACTACAGATAATGAGCAGTTAACATGGTCAGTATTCACCACAGATAATGAGCAGTTAATGTGAGCAATATTCACCACAGATAATGAGCAGTTAACATGGTCAGTATTCACCACAGATAATGAGCAGTTTACACGGTCAGTATTCACCACAGATAATGAACATTTAACATGGTCAGTATTTACCACAGATAATGAGTAGTTAACACGATCAGTATTCATCACAGATAATGAGCAGTTAACATGGTCAGTATTCACCACAGATAATGTGCAGTTCACATGGTCAGTATTCACCATGGTCTGTATTCATCACAGATCATGAGCAGTTAACATTTTCAGTATTCACCACAGATAACAAGCAGTTAACATGGCCAGTATTCACCACAGATAATGAGCAGTTAACATGTTCAGTATTCACCACAGATAATGTGCAGTTAAGATGGGCGGTATTCAACACAGACAATGAACAGTTATCATGTTCAGTATTCACTACAGATAATGAACAGTTAACATGGTCAGTATTCACCGCAGATAATAAGCAGTTAACATGGTCAGTATTCACCACGTATAATGAGCAGTTAACGTGGGCAGTATTCACCACAGATAATGCGATATTAACATGGTCATTATTCACCAAGTATAATAAGCAGTTAACGTGGGCAGTATTCACCACAGATAATGAACAGTTAATGTGGGCAGTATTCACCACAGATAATGAACAGTTAATGTGGGCAGTATTTACCACAGATAATGGCAGTTAAAATTGTCAGTATTCCCCACAGATAATGAGCAGTTAACATGGTCAGTATTCACCACAGGTAATGAAAAGTTAACATGGTCAGTATTCACCACAGGTAATGAGAAGTTAACATGGTCAGTTTTCACCACAGATAATGAGCAGTTAACATGGTCAGTATTCACCACAGATAATGAGGAGTTAATGTGGGCAATATTCACCACAGATAATAAGCAGTTAACATGGTCAGTATTCACCACATATAATGAGCAGTTAACATGGTCAGTATTCATCACAGATAATGAGCAGTTAACATGGTCAGTTTTCACCACAGATAATGAGCAGTTAACATGGTCAGTATTCACCACAGATAATGAGGAGTTAATGTGGGCAATATTCACCACAGATAATGAGCAGTTAACATGGTCAGTATTCACCACGTATAATGAGCAGTTAACATGGGCAGTATTCACCACAGATAATGAACAGTTAACATGGGCAGTATTCACCACAGATAATGAGCAGTTAACATGATCAGTATTCATCACAGATAATCAGCAGTTAACATGGTCAGTATTCATCACAGATAATGAGAAGTTAACATGGTCAGTATTCACCACAGATAATGTGCAGTTAACATGGTCAGTATTCATCACATATAATGAAGAGGTAACATGGTCTGTATTCATCACAGATCATGAGAAATTAACACGGTCAGTATTCACCACAGATAATGAACAGTTAACATGGTCAGTTTCACCACAGGTAATGAGAAGTTAACATGGTCAGTATGCATCACAGAAAATGAGCAGTTAACATGGTCAGTTTTCACCACAGATAATGAACAGTTAACATGTCAATCTATAATCTAAGTCAGTATTCGCCACAGATAATGAGCAGTTAATGTGGACAATATTCACCACAGATAATGGGCAGTTATCATGGTCAGTATTCACGACAGATAATGAGCAGTTAACATGGTCAGTATTCACCACAGATAATGAGCAGTTAACACGGTCAGTATTCACCACAGATAATGAACAGTTAACATGATCAGTATTCATCACAGATAATGAGCAGTTAACATGGTCAGTATTCACCACATATAATGAGCAGTTAACATGGTCAGTATTCATCACAGATAATGAGAAGTTCACATGGTCAGTATTCACCATAGATAAAGTGCAGTTCACATGGTCAGTATTCACCACAGATAAGGAAGAGGTAACATGGTCTGTATTCATCACAGATCATGAGCAGTTAACATGGTCAGTATTCACCGCAGATAATAAGCAGTTAACGTGGCCAGTATTCACCACAGATAATGAACAGTTAATGTGGGCAGTATTCACCACAGATAATGGCAGTTAAAATTGTCAGTATTCCCCACAGATAATGAGCAGTTCACATGGTCGGTATTCACCTCAGATAATGAGCAGTTAACATGGTCAGTATTCACCACAGATAATGAGCAGTTAACACGGTCAGTATTCACCACAGATAATGAGCAGTTAACACTGTCAGTATTCACCACAGATAATGAGCAGTTAACATGGTCAGTATTCACCACAGATCATGAGCAGTTAACACGGAAAGTATTCACCAGAGATAATGAACAGTTAACATGGTCAGTTTTCACTACAGATAATGAGCAGTTAACATGGTCAGTATTCACCACAGATAATGAGCAGTTAATGTGAGCAATATTCACCACAGATAATGAGCAGTTAACATGGTCAGTATTCACCACAGATAATGAGCAGTTAATGTGAGCAATATTCACCACAGATAATGAGCAGTTAACATGGTCAGTATTCACCACAGATAATGAGCAGTTTACATGGTCAGTATTCACCACAGATAATGAACAGTTAACATGGTCAGTATTCACCACATATAATGAGCAGTTACCATGGTCAGTATTCACCACAGATAATGAGCAGTTTATATGGTCAGTATTCATCACAGATAATGAGAAGTTAATATGGTCAGTATTTACCACAGATAATGAGCAGTTAACACGATCAGTATTCACCACAGATAATGAGCAGTTAACATGGTCAGTATTCATCACAGATAATGAGAAGTTAACATGGTCAGTATTCACCACAGATAGTGTGCAGTTCACATGGTCAGTATTCACCATGGTCTGTATTCATCACAGATCATGAGCAGTTAACATGTTCAGTATTCACCACAGATAACAAGCAGTTAACATGGCCAGTATTCACCACAGATAATGAGCAGTTAACATGTTCAGTATTCACCACAGATAATGAACAGTTAACATGGTCAGTATTCACTACAGATAATGAACAGTTAACATGGTCAGTATTCACTGCAGATAATAAGCAGTTAACATGGTCAGTATTCACCACGTATAATGAGCAGTTAATGTGGGCAGTATTCACCACAGATAATGAGATATTAACATGGTCATTATTCACCTCGTATAATGAGCAGTTAACGTGGGCAGTATTCACCACAGATAATGAACAGTTAATGTGGGCAGTATTCACCACAGATAATGAACAGTTAATGTGGGCAGTATTTACCACAGATAATGGCAGTTAAAATTGTCAGTATTCCCCACAGATAATGAACAGTTAACATGGTCAGTATTCACCACAGATAATGAGAAGTTAACATGGTCAGCATTCATCACAGATAATGAGCAGTTAACATGGTCAGTTTTCACCACAGATAATGAGCAGTTAACATGGTCAGTATTCACCACAGATAATGAGGAGTTAATGTGGGCAATATTCACCACAGATAATGAGCAGTTAACATGGTCAGTATTCACCACAGATAATGAGCAGTTAACACGGTCAGTATTCACCACAGATAAGGAACAGTTAACTTGGTCAGTATTCACCACAGATAATGAGCATTTAACATGGTCAGTATTCACCACAGATAATGTGCAGTTATCATGGTCACTATTCACCACAGATAATGAAGAGGTAACATGGTCTGTATTCATCATAGATCATGAGCAGTTAACAAGGTCAGTTTTCACCACAGATAACAAGCAGTTAACATGGCCAGTATTCACCACAGATAATGAGTAGTTAACATGTTCAGTATTCACCACAGATAATGTGCAGTTAAGATGGGCAGTATTCACCACAGACAATGAACAGTTAACATGTTCAGTATTCACTACAGGTAATGAACAGTTAACATGGTCAGTATTCACCACAGATAATGAGCAGTTAATGTGGGCAATATTCACCACAAATAATTAGCAGTTAACATGTTCAGTATTCACCACAGATAATGAGCAGTTAACATGGTCAGTATTCACCACAGATAATGTGTAGTTAACATGGTCATTATTCACCACAGATAATGAGCAGTTAACATGGTCAGTATTCATCACAGATAATGAAGAGGTAACATGATCTGTATTCATCACAGATCATGAGCAGTTAACATAGTTAGTATTCACCACAGATAATGTGCTGTTAATATGGGCAGTATTCACTACTGATAATGAACAGTTAACATGGTCAGTATTCACCACAGATAATAAGCAGTTAACATGATCAGCATTCACTACAGATAATGAACAGTTAACATGTTCAGCATTCACGACAGAAAACGAGCAGTTAACATGGGCAGTATTCACGACAGATAATGAACAGTTAACATGGGCAAAAAAAAGACAGACTTTATTCAGCTGCTTATATTTTTCTAATTTGTGTTTCTTCCTATCACTCTGTTACTTCATCTTGCTTTGCTTTTACTGCTACTTGCTGCCTGTTCTCTAAAGAGTTAAACTACATATTTTCTGTTGCATTTATTACTACTTGTTTATAGCCTGTTTAAATTGTTTAGTGTTATTTTTAAGTATTATTCTAAGCTCTTAGTTTTGTTTTCAGAACTTGGCCTTTAGGCCTACTCCTTAGCTCTCCCTGGCCTTTCTCCCTCAGATTCTGACAAATATGGATGGATAATTTCCTGCAATTTCTCCCGCCAGTCTGATTGATATAGGCATCCTGAGACAGTGTAGACACTGCCTTATGTACACAGACAACCATCTATTACTACCACCTTGGAACAAAATTTGTGAGAGATGCAATTACATTAGGAACCCAGAGTCCAAGCTCTCTCACCCTTAAGTCAGTATATCCAGCAATGAAAAGGTTGTCAACACAATCACTACACCTCAAACACCAACCACACCTACGCAACACACACTTACATATGCAGAGGTCCTCCACATAAACATACCCAAACAAAGGAGATCTCCTAGGCAAAAATGCACACGATCGCCACAGCCCACCACACCACATACCATGTATAGTCCACACACCTGTGTCTCACAGCCACTAAGGCTTTACCTTAAACCCAACATATAAGTCATAGGAGACTCCATTGTGAGGCATACAGATATACCTCTCACCAGGCTGGATAAGGAGAATGTCACGGTTAGTTGCCTGTCAGATGCCAGAATCCACCATATCACATATGCACTCAAGTCTTTCAACAATAGATACTGTTATGACTCTGTCATAGTCCATGCTGGCGTGAATGACTTGAGACATATCTCTTTGGAGTATAAGAAGACTATTGAAAGAGAGACATGATTGAGCTTGCTGATTATGTGTCCCAGGCAGGTATGCCCCTAGCCTTAATCAGTATTCTGTCATCACCCAGAATGATACCTCAATTCAAACAGAAAGTGATTGACTTTAACAATTGGCTTAGTTTCTGGTGTCATTCCAGGTGGATCCAGTACCTGACAGCCTAGGAAGATATGATCGACAGACCACGATGCTTTGCCAGAGATGGCCTGCATCTGTTTCACCTGGGCTTCAGGCTTCTGGCAAAGGCTCCTGCCTCCTCTATAGTGCCTTTTTTAGGAAAAGTGATGAGGTTAAAACTACCAATATAATAATTTCAACAAAGCACATATTAAAGGTCATGCTGTTAAATGCTAGGAGTCTAAACATAAAACTGCACTCATTGCAAGCATTCCTAACCCTGGAAAATGCTGACATCTGTGCAGTCACAGAAACCTGGTTCAAAGCTGTGGAGATCACCCCAGCCTTACCTGGTTACTCATCCTATCATACATTAAGACCCCAAACTGAAGGCAGTAAAGCCAAACGAGGTGGGGTTTCAATATATATTAAAGACATACATACCTCCAGGCTGGTGAAACAGTATGATGCACAGGAGACACTCCAGGTGCAATTAACCATTGACAAGACCCCTATTCAAATTATAGCTAGCCAAGAGCCCCCAAATCTGACTCAAGATGTCCAATCTGCCTATTTGGTCCTGTTTGAATCTAGTAAGATTCAACCCACCCTGATCCTGGGTGACTTTAACTTCTCAGACATAGATTGGAAGAACTACTCATGCCAATGCAAATTCCTTGGAATAGCTAGTCAATACCCCCATGAGAGGTGATAATATCTTGGACTTGCTATTAACCAAAATGAGTAACCTCTGCAGCATCCCTATTGTATCATCCTCTCTGGTAAGAGCTGACCACAAAGCGGTCACTTTCAAAGTCATCATCTCCCCCATATTCTCTAGCTAGGATCAGACATAAAAACTTCTCCAAAGCTGATTACAGCCACCTGAGGGATAGTATAAACAACTTCACAGCCCCCTTTCCCTCTATAGCAACTGGCACCAATATCCAAAACTACATCAAAGCACTACATGAGCATTTATATAGATGTATGGAATCAGGAATACCCCACCGGACTAAATCATCCTCTGTAAAGAAGAATAAACCTGTCTGATGGACATCTGCAATAAATAAACTCTATAAAAAAGTAAAGAAATTGTTGTCCAAGACCAAGAAGGAGCAGATGCCCAACTGGACGCAATGTCTCCTTAGCCTGAGCAAGCAAATAAGAAAACTATTGAAATCCTCCAAAGCAAACTTCGAATCCAAATTGGCCAAATCTGCTAGAGACAATCATAAGGCATCCTTCACATATGGCTGCAACCTCAAAGGAAGCACCCAAATCTGTTCAGAACTGGCGGTCCAGGACACAAGATATACAAATGCTGTAGATCTAGCATACCTGCTCTCTGACAGATTCAGTGAAAACTCCCCCCCCCATCAGTAAATCAGGACATCCCCAGTACTTGCCCCCATCCCCTATATCTAGGGAACAGGTCATCACTGCTCTCTCAAAGGCAAAAAATACAGCCTCCATGGGACCCGATAACATCCCAAGCTGGATCCTATGTGAACTCAGGCAGGAACTTGCAGCACCATTAGGAACCCTATTCAACCAAAGCCTGAGTACTGGCTTTATCCCAGCTGAGTGGAGGACAGCCACTGTCATCCCTTTACAGAAAGGTGGAGCATCCACTGATCCAGGAAATTATAGACCCATCAGCCTAACTAGCCTGATCTGCAAGGCCATGGAATGGATTAGCATGGACCTCATTAACAAGGACATTGGCAACCTCCAAACACTTGATCTCACATAGTTTGACTCTGTCAAGGGGAGGTCATGTCTGCTACATTTGGTCAACTTCTTTGAGACAGTCAGCAAAGCCATAGATGAGGGGAAGATGGTGCACACCACCTACCTTGGCCTGGCCAAAGCCTTTGACACTATTCCCCACTCAAACATGGATAAACTCTCTCAGCTAGACATCAATCCATATGTTACCAGATGGGTAGCAAACTGGCTCACTGATAGAACCCATGTAGTCAAAATAGGGGAAGCCACCTCAAGCAGTAGACCTGTAACAAGCAGCGTACCCAAGGGTTCAGTCTTGGGGCCCCTGTTATTTGGGATATACTTTACTGAGGTGCAGGCCAAAACCAGTGGGCTATGGCTGACCAACTTGCAGATGACTGCAAGCTGGGCGCTGTTATGAATTCCCCTAGTGATGTGGACATCCTCCAAGAGGGTCTCACTCAGACAACTGACTGGTGCTAGAAACATGGCCTCAAGCTAAATACCAAAAAATGCATCAACATCCCCTTTGGGGAGAGTGTTGTTCCCACAAATTATCACATTAACAACAATGTCCTAAGCATGCAATCAGTCATGAGGGATTTTGTCACCCAGGTTGATAGCAATCTGACTTTTGACCACCATGTTGCTTCCATTGTATGGATAGCCTTCTACATGGCCCATCTCACAAGTAAGGATATCTCATCCAAGGACAAGTCTGGCAGTTAGTGCATAGGGTAAACTATGAGTCATTAATGAAGTTCTTCGTGTAGGCCAGCATTTCTTTACTCAGCCTCTGTTTGCCTATTCTGTGACTCTGAGCAGCTCGCAACCCTGAAACTGTTCTGAAGCAATTAGGAATGTGGGCTAGGCTCCTCATTAGCCCCCTGGACCACAGGCTTAGTAAGTACTCATGAACTTCTGAACCTATCCATCTATGCCACAGATGTGGCCTTAGTTTATTGCCTATGGATCACATCAGTCTTCAACTAGAAATGTTTTTTTTCACCTTTTTTCAGGTTTTGTATTATTTTCATCCATAATTCCTGGCAGCTATTAAACAGACACTTTGTTCAATGTACATTAATTAATTAATTAATTAATTAATTAATTAATTAATTAATAATTAAATTGAATTAACATTACTATACAGCTTATTTATTTATCATTTTGGATTAAAGAGATAAATTGTTGTGTTCATAAGTGTGTGCAATTTGTGACTTTTTTTTAACATTCTGTTACAATACTCTGAGGTCATAGAGATTTGGAAAAGTATATTTTCAGATACAGTCTGTATATTTTAATGTCTGATACTGACTACTCAAAACAGTGTTTAACTGCAAGTAAATGAGTCAAAAGAAGATAAACTGTAAGTAAAAGCAAAGGTAACCTAGAGAAACAGAAGTATGCACATACATATGCACTCAGTGTTTGTTATTTTCGCCTAAAAGAATAAATATTCCTTGCTTGTACAGTAATGTAAGAAACTGATATCAGTGATTAAAATGCATTATTTCTCTCAAAATAGTGAATTCAGGTTACACAAGCAAACTCAGCAAGCAGGAATGATGCTGTACTCTAGTGCCGTTAAACAGACCGTACTTAGATGTTCGAATTATCGAGAGAAAGAGGGAGAGATAAAAGATCTAGAGATGCCCTTATACAAAGAAAATGGAGTAGTTGGTCAGTTCCTGTTTTTTTCTGTGATTATTTTTTACCTAAAAGCCTTTAGTTCCTCATATCTTGTTTCCTACACCCTCTAATTGTTACACTACATTTTTTCACTTTTTATAACACTTCCTGCTAACACTAGAATATTGGAATATGTTAGCATATATTTCTATTTTGTTACAGAAAATTTATTATAACCAACGTGTTGCCAATTGTAACAACCTGCTGTCTGGTAGGAAGTTACAATTTTGCTGGCCAGTTGTTATCTATAGTTCATTGTTTTCATTTTTATTCTGATAACTGATTTTTGTAAGTGCTGGTCACAATCCATCAGCGCTGCAAGCAGTTTCTAAAAATACTCTAACTGCAGGACCCAGCTGGCTGTAGTTTTGTTGATTAATCTTAATTATTAAGAAAACACTGGGAAAACTCACAATCAGATATAACTGCTAACCTCTACTTAGTGAATGACGAGTTCTATTCCCCAAAGAAATATATAATGACATGCCTGATAAGTGCGGTGCTTTTCATGGAGGCTGGGCACTTGTTCTTAATCAACAATTCCTTCTGGCTGCTTAGTTTTGGAGTCCTTCTGCCAGTGCTGACTAAAACGTTGCAGTTAATATAAAGCAGTAAAAGAAAACATGTGGGTTCTTTAGAAGAGAACCCTTGATACTTCAAAGACCTACGAAAAGTGCTGATAATAATCCACTCTACATTTTTCAAATCTATGAAAGGTGATTAATCCACTCATACCTTGCTGTCCTCGACCCGTCTAGTATAGAATAAATAATTCACAGAATCATGAATTCAAAGAAATGTGAAATGATATACAGGTCTTTTGAATGGTTTACTGCAAGAAATCTGTAGTGCTTTCAGGTTACAGATTAAATCTTGGGGGTGTGATGAGGACTCTTGGAACTGTATGGCAACTTCTAGAGGTGAACAAGACACAAAATTCTGACAAAAGTTTGTGTTGATATGTACCTGAACAGAACTATCTGAATTACATATCCCAAGCAGGGAAACAGTTAACACTTGCTTAAAGTATTACATTAGAAGCTTTTAATTATAACAAGCACGCTGCAAAGTAGATACAATTATGGTCTTTGCTAACTCACTTCTACTCTTTTATTTCTATTCATGCATTTAAAATTGACCCATATTGTACCCTTGTGTGAAGAAAAACATTGGTTCATTAAAATTTAATTTATATGCCATGATGTATAGGACATATGTCATGGCTACTCACATGACTATGGCAGGTGCAAGGCCTATCCAGTGTAAAGATAAATGTACAGGTTGAAATGGCATTACCTTACAGCAATGAATTAATCAATGGAAGTGCTTACAGTGGCTCACAGTTTTTGATTTCTGTAATGAATAGATTTGCATCAAAATGAACAGTATATTGCTTCTACCAAGAGAAAGCTTTAGGTGTGCTATGGTTATACTCCAAAGCTAAGGCAATGGCCAAGAGGTAGCCAAAGGGGCTATTTTTTCTGCTTTGACACATAACTCCCCTTTGGTGCACATGCCCAGTAAGCATTCTACACAGACAATGTGTGAAGGACAGAGCTCAGGACTGTTAATTGCTTCTAAAAGTGATATATCTATGGACAACCCCACCTCCTGAAGAGTACACAGTGTATATTTTTTCTGTATCCACCAGGAAAATTGGTATACTATGTGTTCTAGATATACACAGTGACACCTGCAAAAAGCTATCATCTTATGTACACAAAAGTAATTGAGCAATCAAGAAAAGTAGAAATTGTGCATGTTAAGAGATGTATTCCTTGAGACACATATAAAATACTTCAAACATAAAACCACGAGTCTACAAAAAAAAATACAAACCTAACTCTTTAAGAAATGTTTTCATTAATACCCTTATAAACATTGAACATAAGACCACAAAGTTAATACAGTACTTCAAGGAAGAATGTAAATACAGCGTAATAAAGGATGTCTTTACTGAAACCCTTATAAATCATTCAATTGTAAACCATCAGGTTATTGTAGTAATCCTAGTAAAAAAACAACTCAGTAACAATAATGGACGTCTTTATTAATACCCTTGCAAAACACATCAACAAAAGACCACAAAATTACAGCAGACATGGGCAAGAAACTTCACTCCTTGTACTCCTCTCCCACCAGCACTGGCTCAAACAAGAGATGCAAAATGAACTCTGGTCATCTGAGTCATAGGCAGGGTCCCATCCATTTATGCCAACATATCTGTCTAACTGCTAAACAGTGTGTAATATCTGATATCAAAATATTTAGGCTGCAATGTGCATACATTGATCTATGTTATATTAACAGTACAATATTACCATAGCAACATTACTCTAATACATTTTCCATTAAAAGATCAAGACACCATAAGTGATGGCTCTTTTGTATTTGCCATCCACTGCACTATGCAAAAATGAGAATGATTCAGCCAAACTCATTAACTTTGGAACAGCGATGTGAACAATGTGAAAATACCCATAAACTCTTACCAGGATTCAACGTGGCAAACAAAGCAGAAATAACAGCAGTGCAAATGGTAAAGCCAGCAGGAACATCCTCATCTTTCAGAGAATGTACTACCACAAAATGGTGCCTGTCCTGAAAAGGAGTTTGTTTTCTGAATGTGTAATTCAGGATGAGCACTGATAGGATTTTTTACATGGTTACATTTCTAGTCTTTTTTTTTTTTTTTTTTAGTAAAACATCCACAGTTTTAAGATATAGTGGCTTTGTGCAGCATTCGATAATCTGTGTTTGAAAATTTATTTTCTATTCACATATTTCCTACTGTCCAAAAAAACATGGTAAACAGTTACTAAAGTCAAATGCAACAAACTTGGTGAAATAGTACAAAATATTCCAAGGAAGCACACATATCAGAGAGAATGATCTCAATAAGGTGGGGGTAAAGAGCACCTGCAGTTAAATTATGCTTAGTATCACTGCGGTAGCGTCGTCGCCTTACAGTTAGACGTTGCTCGTTCGATTCTCAGTTAGAGCGTCTTTTGTGTAGCGACATGCGTGAATGGGCGTTCCTTCGTTGAAGGTCGTGCGTTAGGCCCGGCAAGCCAGCACGTAAAACTCTACTGCCAATCATTAGCGGACCGGAGTTCCGCTGTGGCGACCCCTAACCGGGAAAAGCCGAAAGACACACATCACTGCTTGAAACTCTTCCAGTGACATTAACTGTCTGTGTCAGAAGTGATTTGCCAAATGTAGCACATACTCAGTTTTACAATAGCGGCTTTAGGTGAAGAAGAATGCCTGGGAAAGTGGCTGAAATCTGATAATTAATTAATTAATTAATTAATTAATGCTATATAGGTGACTAGACGAGTGAGAGCAGGCATAGAAAATGGAAACTTAATAAGAAGTGAGATACTTGGACTTAGGCTATCAGAGAAATGTATCGTGACAGTAACTGACACAAAATAACGTACGCAGTAGTTTTGCAGAGAAGAGATGGGCAGATATTCAGAAATGTCTCAACTAAGCTGCTTCAATAGGATATCCCTTTGTGGAAGTTGAATTTAAAAAAAAATGTACCAGTGTGGTTGAAGCTCCATTAACCAAAAAAGTGCTATACCAGTAAAAATGATAAAGCTGTATTATGAGGTTTAGAACAGACCATTGGGGGGACAAGGGTAGCTCAGGGGGTTGAGCGTTGCCGCTATATATTTCTTGATTGGGATGTAGTCACTCCTTTCCCCGATGTGTAGTCCCGTTAGTGTGAGGTAGCTATTTTTTTGTTTTGTTTTGTTTTTGTTTTGCCCCCCCCCCCCCCCCCCCAAGTTATGAAAGGGAAAGCAATAGGGAAATAAATTATTCTAGCAGTCTTAGGGGGGCTATATTCGGCGTTATTAGTGATGCTGATGTGCAAATAGTTTGTAGTTTTAAGACAGTTAAATACAGAGCACGGTGTTTAATGTTTAGCTGATAATGAGCTTGCTTTCATGTACAGATCTTCGTTGTTGGCTGGCTATTTCCATTGCTTCGTAACTGGGCTGAAAAGCCCTACTCTTTAAATTAATTTGTTGTCTGCCATAGGATTAACACAATACTAAAGATCTGTCACTATGTAGCCCCCACCCCCACCCCCCATTTTAGGTTCCTTTAAATTTCCTGCATTAAGAGACTGAGAGAAAGAATCACTATTATAGTCCGCTTTATAAGATGATAAAAAAAAATGAGAATGTTTTGATAGTGGCCATTGACTTTGGTGGTGGTCTGTCAGTAGTATTTGTGGGCTTGGGGTGATATTAATGCTGCAAGAATGGTAACCTGTCATTGGTTATTGGGGCTGGTTTGTATTGATAGTAACAGCGAGTTTGGATTGACTTTGAATGTGCAAAATCAAGGGGCACTGAATAGAATATCTTGGTTTGTTTGTTTCATGTTGAAATTCTGATTTTTGAGCTTGAGTGTTAAGTTGCTTTTATTCTGTTGGTGGTAGGGGGCTGTTTGTATTTTAAATTAGTGTGGCAGAAGGCGTATGGTAGCCGGTCCATTCTGAATTGGGTGTTTAAGTGCGAGAGCGAGGGAATCAGTGATTGTTCCAAACTGACCCCATTTTATTGGTGGTAGAAAGCAAACCTGCTGCTGCCACCCAAGCTGAAGTAAAATGATTGAAATTGTTAAAATCAGTTCCTTTATTAACAAAATAAAACATAATCCTGCTGCTGCTGTCTGGCTAAGTGCTGTCCGTTGTTGAACCTTTATCAAATCCTAAAGAAAAAAGCAGCTTCCTTTCATTTAAAAAGAACTTCCTGCAGCTCATTCATTCAATCAACCAATAAAGTTTTGGTGTATGGACACACCTCTCATTCAGAGTGCATCTTCTATTTACTTAGTGTTAGCTAAAAGCTTGGAGTTTTTAAAGTGAAATAACACAGGATTAATGCATATGCATTATTTCTTAAAAGCCCTTCCTTTCAGGATGGGTTTGAGCGGCACAATTTCATTCAGTCCAGATTTCTGGTCCACTCTAAGGTTCATAATCTATTTTGTTTCCTCAGTTTCGGTATAGTTGGCCAGATACCCTCCTTGTGAAACTGAGGAAACAAAACAGATTATGAACCTTAGAGCAGACCAGAAACCTGGACTGAATGAAATTGTACTGCTCAAACCCATCTTGAAAGGAAGGGCTGTAAAGAAATAATGCATATGCATTAATCCTGTGTTATTTCACTTTAAAATCTCCAAGCTTTTAGCTAACACTAAGTAAATAGAACATGCAGTCTGAATGAGAGGTGTGTCCATACACCAAAACTTTATTGGTTGATTGAATGAATGAGCTGCGGGAAGCTCTTTTTAAATGAAAGGAAGCTGCTTTTTTCTTTAGGATTTGATAAAGGTTCAACAACGGAAAGCGTGTATCCAGACAGCAGCAGCAGGATTACATTTTATTTTGTTAATAAAGGAACTGATTTTAACAATTTCAATCATTTTACTTCAGCTTGGGTGGCAGCAGCAGGTTTGCTTTCTACATTTATTTGGTTTCCACGCTTACTGCCTTTGGGGTCTATATTAGAATATCGAAGTTTCAAAACTTTGAATGTTCTAATATCGACCCGTATTAAGCGAATGCTGAAAATATCGAAGCTACAGAAAATCAAATTTTTTCCTAGGGAAAGAATTTGGCTGTCCGTTTCTGTTGCTTCTGTATTTTTAGTGCTGTGGTGGAAAGTTACGGGTCGGGTTCAGGTAAGTGTGCGACTGAGCGCGGGTTAGGTTAGTTAGGGTTAGGGCACGGGTGATGTGAGTGTGCGATAGTGATGGACCTTAGGGTTAGGGTTTGGGTTAAGGTAAGTGAATAGTTAGTGGTGTATGTATAGTTTAGTGTAGGGTTAGGTGTAAGATTTTAGGTGTATGTGTGTGGATTGCTGTTTGTTTGGTGTGCTTGTGTTGTGTATGTGTTTTGGAACAGCAAATTTTTTTTCCTAGGAAAAAATTTGCTGTTCTGTATGTTAGATGTTTTCAACTTTCGTTGAATAAGGTTCGATATTAGAACATTCAAAGTTTTGAAACTTCGGTGTTCTAATATAAACCCTGCCTTTGGTGGTGAGCTCAATGAATCTTTTTGTCTCTATTTTATTGGTGGTGGTGTTGGTCTTAAAACTCTTCATTTGGCTCATAATGGTACAGCTGCAACCATGGCTTAAAGTGCAGTGGAGAGGGACCCTTTCACGAGTTTAGGATAGCGGTGGGTAACATTCATTGTGGTGCAGGCGCAGTAGTGGCAAAAGAAACCAACTCATGTTTAGTTCATATTTAGCTTCCCTGTGGTATTGTCAGTTTCTTGGTCTTCCCCTTACCTATTATCATAGCAGTGCACCATGTATTTGCTAACGAGTTATAAAGGCATGCACAACACTGAGAAAAAGCCCAGACCCTGAAATTGTACGTATCAGAATTAAAACGCTAATAATGAGGAACGATGCTTTACCTGTGTTCTTCGCTTGCATGTAAGATAATATGGCAAACATAATTTATGAGTTACACAGCAGGCTCCTTACCAGTCAATATTCAAGCACTCCTATACTCATGTATGGGTGACATAGAAAACGAGTGGTACAGAAATACTCATGTACGGGTGAAATAGAAAACGAGCGGTACAGAAATGCTCATGTATGGGTGACATAGAAAACGAGTGGTACAGAAATACTCATGTAGGGGTGACATAGAAAACAAGTGGTAAAGAAAGAGATGCGGCTTCAAAATAAGATGGAGCTCACGAGAAAAGTTGCAGTTCGGTTACTCGTGGTTGTAGTTTGATGCGTCGCAGGATCCGGGACTCATATAGCTGTATGGGGAGAAGGCTATGTGGTGGTGGTGGGGGTAGGCTCCCATGGTTGTTTTTTTAATTTCCTCATGGTTGGAATGTTTTGTTGTATGAGTTAGTTAATTGCCGAGGGAGGCTACTAGTGCTGTCTTAGAGGTAATTCCTCGGGTTATTGGGTTCCCTGCAGTGGCTGATGATTTTTGCAGGCTTTGGATAAAAGGGAGAAATGGCTGCTGCTGGGCATGTTTGGTAGAAGTGGGTGCTGTAAAGCTCGCATGAGAGCTGTACAATTGGAAGGACTTGATGTTAAATTTAATATGTAGGTGGCGGTAGTGTGTGAGATTTAAGAGGTCAGTGAAGATGGAGCTCATGGGTACACAGTAGTAGTAATTCTTAAGCAATCGAGACACAGCAATAATTAAGAAGGATTAGGCTCAACAATGGGGACACTTTTTATGGATCACTCTTTTAGACTTGAATTTTGATGGAGTACCAGTTTGCATTGGCATGAATTTTCTGAAGGGGCTCGGGTGTTTGTTATGGTTTTCCGCTTCAGTCTTTAAGTGTTGTTGACCTTCCTAGCTGAAGTGGTTAGTAAGCCATTAGTATGGGTCACTCATCTTCCTATTTGTTCCACAATTCCGATGCTAGTGTACCTTACTTTGGGAATGGAAGGCTGAGAGCTAGGCACTGGGCAGTAAAGTGCAATTTTGAGTTTCGGAATTCAAATCTTTCAGAAGGGGTATGTTAAAGCAAATCCTGTTGTGCTGGCAGTTTATAAGCCATAAGAGTAGTGCTTGGTACGTTTGGTGGAAAGGGAGGTTCTATTGAGGATGTGGTTTTAGGTGGGGCCATTGTCAGTTGGGTGAAGCACTTTTCCTTTCATAGTATTTGCTTCACTGGACCTCAGTCTAGCAGGGTGACTGATGTGTCAGTTGGGTGAAGCACTTTTCCTTTCATAGTATTTGCTTCACTGGACCCCTGTCTAGCAGGGCGATGACATGATTCCCAGGGTGAATTTCCTATTTCCCATCCAATCATCAAGTTCCTTTGAAGAGGGCCAAAGAGATGCTCTGCTTGGCATGTATGGGCAGTCTATTGAGGAGTCTCTGGGTCAGAAACCTATCCCTCCACCATGTTTTGTTCATTGTGATAACAAGGTAGTCTGTGGGTCAGGAACCTATCCCTCCAGCATGTTTTGTTCATTGTGATGGCAAGGTTTAGATCCCTGGAGCGTTTGGCTCTGAGGGATTGGGATTTCTTTTAAGTGTAGCATGTCCAACAACTTTGGTGGTCTTGAATTGCAAAGTTACCCAGGTTGTGGATAGGATTAGGTCCCTTCAGGTGTGGGATTTACTTTAATATATTCCACTGGTAGTTAAATTTATCTTGGGTATTTGAAAGGGTCATAGGAAGCATTGCTTCAGTTATGGCTGCTTTGTCATAGATTGGAGTGTTGGTAGTACATTCCTTCCTGGGTTGGCAGGATAGGTTGTCCTTGAAGATGTCTTGGAATGTGTTATGTATTTCGGATGTTTTACATGTCTTTTTCTTTCTTGCAGATGGGGTCTTGGAATGCTCTGGCTGTAATTTGGAATAGGTGGGTATAAGGTGGAGCCTTTTCATTCCTATTAGATGGTCTAATTTTGTCCTTTTTCTTTGCAGATGGTGGTGTACCGATTCCAGTGGTGAGATACAGTGAATTTGCAGATGATCATGCTTTGGTGTCGATTAAGTGGTGGAGTCATTGAGTGAGTAATCAGAAATGGATAGGTGCAAAGGCAAGCACAGTGATCTGGAAGAAGAGGAGACTCGTGACTGTCCAGGATGATGAAGTGCAACCAACTTTTTGTTTATTCTTGAATAAGTGTTAATGTTTTATGACCTCATTTGATTTGTGATAAAGGATAAGGTACAACCCATGGTAGAATTAAGAGTTCTATTATTTAAGCATTATGGGATGCAGTGGTGCAGTGGTTTGTGTCATTTCACTGCTAGAGGTTCTCCAGTTTGATTCTTGATGGGGACCAGTTGTGTGGGCTTTGTGTGCCTTCCTTGCATTTGTGTACATTTTGCTGGGTACTCCTGAGTTTTCCTTCCATGCTGCTAAGTTGCTAGTTACTTAATATTGGATATATTTGTACAGGAAGACATATAGATCACATATGTTAGATTATCGTCATAGTGAGAATGGTTTTGCTGCATGTTTAAATTTGGATGCATGCTTAAAATGGAAGTCCTGATCATTTGGGTAGGCACATTGACATCACAGATGGAGTGCTGAGTGAGTAACAGTCAATGCCCTGATGGGAATGGACTTGAAAGGTAATGGTTTTGTTTTGTGGATGTTTTGAGTGCTGAAGAAGCTATAGGGTAGGAGGTAATTTTATTCAATGGTCATTAAGGCACATTACAGTTGGGGCAGTGGTGATTTCTTGCAGATGTAGGATGTGTTTATTTTTGCCAATTTGAGTGGGTTACTTTGGTAGGGTTAATAGTTGGTAGTTTATCAATTTTGTTGCTTGTGGCTTAAATCTTTTGATAAGCCCTTGTGGCAGACGGATAGGCTGGGTTGTGGGGATTTGTATTTTGATTATACGTTTATAGGTGTGGGGTTTGGGGGTGTATTTGTGGCATTTGTTATGGCTGTGGTTAGTCAATACGGAAACGTGAGGGCCAGCAAGGGCAAGGATGGTTCTTGTGTGTGTGTGTGTGTGTGTGTGTGTGTGGTGTGTCTGTGTGTGTATATGTTTGTGTGTATGTGTGTGTGTGTGTGCGTGTGTGTGTGTGTGTGTGTGTGTTGTGTGTGTGTGTGTGTGTGTGTGTGTGTGTGTGTGTGTGTGTGTGTGTGTGTGTGTGCGTGTGTGCATGTGTGTGTGTGTATGTGTGTGTATGTGTGTGCGTGTGTGTGCGTGTGTGTGCGTG
Source organism: Protopterus annectens (assembly GCF_019279795.1). NCBI lineage: Eukaryota > Metazoa > Chordata > Ceratodontiformes > Protopteridae > Protopterus > Protopterus annectens. The sequence goes on along the minus strand of NC_056750.1, from coordinate 830,183,288 downwards.
TGTGTGTATGCGCGTGTGTGTATGATATGGAAAAAAGGTTTGGCAATATACCTCCATTAACTAGTTACATTATAATCTCTGTGAATCCTACTGATTGCTCATGAGGTTGCAATAGGAGTGGGGTATGACTTGCCAGTCTCAGATGTTAGCTGGAATGGGTGAATGGGTGAGTAGAGTTCCAGTCTAAATCAGAAAAAGTGTTGAACGAAGGAATTGAAAACCAATGAAGAGCATACATTTGGAGGGAGAGGTGTTAAGACAAAAAAAGTCTTTCTTTTGAACAATGAATGTTAACTTGGCAGGGAGGAAGGTGAACCAGATATTACTTAACTTGAATGTTGCAGTAAAACAACTAGGATTGATTGATTGTTAAATGGCCAAGTACATGGAAATAATGTGAAAGAGGCTCAGGAAACAGATGCAATAGTCAGATGGGATTGCTTAAAAAGTCAAATTTCCCCTAGATAACTGCTAGGGAACTGCCCTAAACTCCCTGCTTCTTGTTGCGCAACATTGCTGCGTACTGCTGCCTGGAGAGCAACCCAGCTGTGCGTTTTGAGGTGCCGGTGCAGGTTTCTACCCCTAAACCTCTCATAGATTAGCCGTTTTACTATTTCTGCATCTAGCCCACCCTCAACCACTTATTACAGAATACATCCTGTATAATGGAAGATCAGTTTCCCAACATTTCTCCAGCCAACCTGACTGACATGGGCATCCTGAGGCAATATATAAATTGTCTCATGTATACAGACAACCTATTAATCCTAAAACATGCAAATACAATATGTGAGAGATGTATCTATACTATGAATCAGGAATAAATGCTATCTCTCTTTTATAACAACAAACCAAATACAAACAGGTTGTCAGCACCCACATTCCACCTCCTACACATACCAAGCACACAACACATAAACCCACATAGGAGGAGGTACTTACTAGAAATATACCAAAAGAGCAAAGACCTCCCAAGCACAACCCTTCTGCACACAATATGGTCCCAACAGCACCCACTACAGATAATAACACATACATCAGTGTCTTACCCAATAAGCCCTTAAGGCAAAACATATCTAAAACAAATGTCTTGGTCATAGGCAACATAGATGTCCCTCTCACTAGGCTGAACAAGTAGAAGGACACAGTCAGCTGCCTGTCTGATGCCAGGATCCACCAAATCATGCACGTACACAAGTCTCTCAGCAACAAGTATTGTTATGACTCTGTTATAGTTCATGCCGGAGTGAATGGCTTGAGACGTACCTCACTGGACTATGTGAAGAAAGTTATGACGGAGCTTTCAGATTATATGTCCCAGGCAGATATGTCCCTAGCCCTAAGCAACATTTTCCCTCACCCAGGATGATGCCACAATACAAATAAAAAATGATTGACTTCAACAATTGGCTTAACTTCTGGTGTCAATCCAGATGAATCCAGTATCTGACAACCTTGGATGATATGGTCAACAGTCCATGCTGCTTTGCCAGAGATGGTCTTCACCTGTCACCTCTAGGCTTTAAGTTTTCTGGCAAAAGTACTTTCCTCCCCCATAGTGCCTTTTTTAGACAATGTCATAAGAACAAAATTCCTGACGTAAAAATATTCTCCAGAAACAAACTCAGGGTTATGCTGCTTAATGCTAGGTGTCTAAATCAGAAACTGCACTCACTTGAAGCACTTCACACTGGAAGATGCTGATGTCTGCACAGTCACAGAGACATGGTTCAAGGCCTCATAGAGTACCCCAGCCACACAGGTCTACACATGTTCAGACCACACGAATGTGAAAACCCAAGGGAGGAGGGGTATCCATCTTCATTAAAGACATATACACTCTAGGCTCTTCATTAAAGACATATACACTCTAGACTGGTTAACCAGTATGAATCTGTAGAGTTGCTCCAATTTCAACTAACAATAGGAAAGACCCCCCCACATCATTGTTAGCTATAGATCCCCCACCATGAACCATGAAAACCACATAGCCTACCTGGACCCATTTGAGTCACATTCAGTGCTCAGTGCAGCCAAATACCCTGGTCATGGGTGACTTTAGCTAGCCTTCCATCAACTGGGTAACATATATGAGCAAAAACAAGCTTGCTCAAAATTCCTGGACTCTGTTATCACAAATGCTCTGCAGCAGATAGTTAGCACCCTCACAAGGGGCTTTAATATCCTTGAGGTAGTTCTCACCAACATGGGGGATTGCTGCCCCACCCTATGTGTGGGGCCCTCCCTGGTAATGTCTGGTCATAAATCAGTCTATTTCAAAGTAACAATTGTACCTGACCCACCTTCAGGAGCAAAAAGTTACAACATTTCTTGAAAGCAAACTATACCCCACTGAGTGATGGCATCAACAGTTTTAGACCCCCTGCCAACACTGACAGCAATGACCCCCTATACTGAGGTGTACACAAATGTCCTGCATAAACACCTGTATAAATGTATAGTCTCATCTGTACTGGGATGGATCACATCTAAATCCTAAAGAAAAAATAAGCCACCTTAGTCGACATCCAGATTAAATAGGTTATACAATAGGAGAAAGAAACTGCTGTCAAATAAGAGGGAACAGTTCCAGCAAAGGAAGAACTCCCTCCAGAGTATAAACTATCAGATAAGACACCTTGTAAAGTCTTCTAACGTTAATTATGAAACTAAATTTGCATCCCTAGCTAAGGTAAATCACAAAGCATTCTTTACCTATGTCCAAAATCTAAAACAGAATGCCCAGTTTTGTGCCATACTAGCTGTGAACAGTACACTTATGCTGAACCTGAGGACATCACCAACCTGTTAGAGGACAGGTTTAGCAAAAACTTCACTTCCCCCATCCCCACCAATCATACTCCATAACATATCTGTCACCAGTTCTCTGCCTATTATCTCCAGAGATCATGTTATATCACACTATTCAATTCCAAAAACTCAGTGTCTATGGGTCCGGACATCTCAGGCTGCTTATTAAATGGTCTAAAACAGGAGTTAGCTGAACAGCTGAGCACACTCTTCAGTCTCAGTCTAAGTACTGTTTTTCTCCCAGCTGAGTGAAAAACAGCATTCATAATTCCCTTGTACAAAGGGGGTCCCTCAACCAAACCTGGGAACTATAGACCCATAAGCCTAAACAGCCTTATTTGCAAGGCCATGAAGAGAATCATCATGGATCTTATCAACAAGGATATAGGTGACCTTCAAACTCTTGACTGGACCCACTTTGACTTCATTAAGGGCATATCTTGCCTGCTAAAGCTGGTGGACCTCTTCAAGAATGTCACCAAGGCCTTGAATAAAGGGAAAACAGTTCACACTGCCTATCTTGACCTAGCCAAGGCCTTTGACACAATCCCTCACTCAGGCATCATTGAGAAACTCACTCAGCTGTGGATTACCCCTTATGCCACTAGATGCGTTACTGACTGCCTCGCAAACAGAACACATACGGTCAAAATTGGAAATGCCAACTCTACTAGCAGACCTGTAACCAGTGGTATTCCATAGGGATCTGTCCTAGGCCCCCTACTGTTTGGTATATATTCTTCAGAAGTCCAGGCAAAAATAGATGCTCTATAGCTCACTAAGTTTGCTGATGACTGCAAACTTGGTGCAATCATCAAATTCCCCAAAGATGTCAACATACTACAAAATGGGCTTACACAGACAAATGACTGGTGTCAAAGGCACAGACTTAAACTAAATGAAAAAAAATGCATTATCATCCCTTTCAGCAAAGGAGAAACTCCAGCTAATTACAGCATTAATAATATCCTCCTAAGTTCGAACCCAGTGGTGAGAGATTTAGGAACACAAGTTAATAGCAGCCTTAATTTTGATCATCAGGTGTGCACAATAGTAACGAAGGCCTTCTACATTGCACACCCCATAAGCAAGGGTATAGCATCTAAAGTTAAGGAGGTTATAACTTCCCTGTACAGAGCTCTCATCAGACAAATAATAGAGTACAAAGCTCTCTTCTGTATGTACCCCAGCAGACATCTGCAGCAACTGGAGAGAGCTCAGAGGTTTCTCTCCAAGAAAATTCAGGGCCTACAAACACATGACCTACACAGACAGACTGAAGGCCCTATCACTTTATTCAGTATTGTATAGACTGCTTAGAGGTGATTTGTGTTTGGTCTAGAGAGCAGTCTCAGACCCTGCCCTAATGAAGCTGCTGCACATCCACAAATCCAGTGGGACAAGATTCACTCACTCTAGAGATCTTAACCTAGCCTGCAATATTAACAGGACATGCTGGAGAAACACATGTGTCTCCCAGAGGTTTCCACTCCTCTGGGACAAACTTCCATTTCATGCAAAACAGGGCTCCTCTATGACCCTATTTAAGAGTAATCTGGACAATTGGATGGGAAATTGTAAATTTACACCGGGGTTTCACCTATGTCCCTCATAGACGAGGGAAGCTGGCACTGATCTTGGATTTGCATGCAAACATAGACTGTATATCTTGGTCTATAATGGAACAAGGGTATAACATGGCTAGACTTATAGAGGCTTTAGAGCCAATAGCCCAGTACCCTCCTATGATCCTATGGCAAAACAGGCAGTGGATGAAAATAGGGAAGGACAAAAAGAGAGGTGTGAGTGCCTATGTCCCCTAGGAAAGGGGCAATCTGTAAGACACTCAATGCACAGGACAAATCCATGCCATCCCCTTGCTCCTAGGGGCAATACATTAGGTAAAATCAGGTTATATTTGCTAGGCTTGTAAGGACTGTTAAGCTGTTAGCTTAGTAATCTCCTATGAACGTATATGCCTATGAACCTATGGGACTGATGCAATGTGATGGTGTTGAGGAGGTGAGGACAAGAAACATAAGGCATTCATGGTGACTAGGAACAAAGAAAAAAGGAAGGAAGTGTACAATTACACATGGGAGCTAGAATTATTAGGATTATAACAGCTACCTGTGCCAGGAGAATGAAAACATGTATAGTTAAAGATTGAAGAGTTGAAATGAAACAGAATGAGACAAAAAAATTAAACAAATGGATAAACAGTCATCAGACTCTTTATCACAAAACTGAAAGACCAAAGAAGCAAATCTGGGTTAGGACAGAGAGGAATATTGACAGTGAGAAGGTTGCTACCAGACAGGAGATGAGGGAGGGACTGGGGATGTTTTATATGAATGTTTATGTAGCAGTGGAAGCAGGCGGCAATGAATTTTGGGAGCAGGATGGGTCTGCAGTAATAGGGGAAGATACAAACCATATTCATAAGGGCATACATGTAGAAGAGCCTGTAGTGGCTTTAATACACATAAAGAGCAGAATTTTTTTTTGGGGGGCTACAGTATTACTGATTCCCAGTGGAGACACATTAAACTGTGGAAATTTGCTCAGTGCAAGAGCAAAGAGGGGTACTTTGTCAGGTTCAGTGTAAGATGCCCTAGTCATTCTGCTGGCTAAGGTGAAAGCAATCCTGGAAAGACAGCAAATACCTACTCAGTATACTGCAGATATGAACATTTTCACCAAGCTACTGACAGCTACAAAGGGAGCTCTCAAAATATATACATAAAGATCAGGTAGGTTTTGTAAAATGCAGGTAATGAACAGACCCCCTGGAGGCTTTTGATGTATTTCATAGAGTAGGCAGAGAGGGACAGCAAGGCCCAGGTAGGAGTGAACTGGAATTTCAGGTCTATATTAGATCAGTAAATGTTTAAACAAGCGAACGCTGATTGATCGACCTTATTTTAACGAAAGTTAGAAATACCAAAGCAACAGAAATTCAAATGTTTTTCCTAGGGAAAGAATTCAGTTGTCCGTTTCTGTTGCTTTGGTATTTTCAGTGCTGTGGTGGAAAGTTACGGGTCGGATTCAGGTAAGTGTGCGATTGTGTGGATATGAGTGTTAGGGTGGGTTAGGTGAGTTAGGGTTAGGGCTCAGGTTAGGTATGTGTGCGACTGTGTGGACATGAGGGTTATGGTGGATTTAGGTGAGTTAGAGTTAGGGAGCAGGTGAGGTGAGTGTGCGATAGTGACGGACCTTAGGGTTAGGGTTTGGGTTAAGGTAAGTGGATAGTTAGTGGTGTGTGCATAGTTTAATGCAGGGTTAGGTGTCAGATTTTAGGTGTATGTGTGTGGATTTCTGTTTCTTTGGTGTGCTTGTGTTTGTATGTGTTTTGGATTAGCGATTTTTTCTCTAGGAAAAAAAATCGCTGATCTGACAGTTCGAGATTGTAAGCTTTTGCTTACATAAGGTCGATTAATCAGCGTTCACTTTTTTAAGCGTTCGCTGATCTAATATAGACCCATAATTTCATATTCTATGTCCTGATGCTGGGTATAAAAGAAGAGTAATAACTTAGTGCCAGGAATACTACGCATGTTCAAAGGTTTGGGGGACTACTGCATTCATAATTCACCCCTAAAAAGCAGCAGGGTATAGATGTTTATAGATGTTAACACTGCCCCTGGTAATATATCACTCAAGTCTATTTGAGACATATAAGGACAACATCGTAAGCTGAATGGATTTTGGAAATCCAAACTTATCTTAATTTATTTAGAGGAGGCAAGCAGGCTGAATAAGATACCCACACCTCCAGGTTGGTGGCACAGCATGAAGCATCAGAGACTATCTATGTGCAACTAACAGTGGGTAAAACTGCCTTCCAATTTATAGCCTGCTACAGACCACCCTCCCAAACCCAGGAACCCCACTCAGCCTTCCTGAGAACACTGGAAAATATGAAGGTCTCTCCAAACACCATTATATTGGGCAACTTCAACTACCCAAACATAGACTGGGAGCATTACTCTAGCTCCAACACCCTAGCTCAAAGGTTCCTAGAATTTATAAACTCAAATGCTATGGAACAACGTGTTACCACTCCCACAAGAGGGGAAAACATACTGGACCTGATCATCACCAACATGGGGTCTCTATGCTCCAGACCAGAAGTGTATCCCTCACTGGTAAGATCAGACCATAAACTAATCTCACTGGATATTCACATCCCGACCCCACCCCCTGCCCAGAAAACCACAGTGAAAAACTTCTCTAAAGCAAATTTCAAACTCCTCAAAACCGAGGTGGAATCCTTCAAAGCCTGTGGAAAATACGGCCCAGACCGCAGAATCCTTTATAAACACATTCTATGAACACCTTCAGGAATGCATGGATCATGCAATCCCAAATAAAACCAAGACCCAATCCTCCAAAGGCAGATGTCCTGTCTGGTGGACCCCAGCCATAAACAAACTATACAATAGAAGGAGGAAGCTACTACATGATAGAGCAAAATCCCAAAAAGGGAAGGCATCTCTGATCAGTGTTAGCAAAAAACTACGGGCACTCATAAAATCGTCTAAGGCCAGCTTCAAGAGAAAAATTGCACAGGACACTAAGGATAATCACAAGGCTTTCTTTAGTTATGTTAGGAACCTGGATGGGAATTCACAGATATGCTCAGAATTAGTCTAAAATGACAAAAAATACACCGAACCCACAGACATTGCCAACATCCTAGCTGACAGGTTCAGCGCAAACTTCTCCCCCCCCCTCCCCACCAAAAGGGCAAATATCTATCCCAGCAGAGTGCTGCCCCCCTGACATCTCAGATGCTCAGGTAAGAGCCGCCCTCTCCAAATCAAAAAACACAGCATCAATGGGACCAGACAGTGTCCCGGGCTGCGTCCTACATGAACTCCAAGAAGAGCTAAACCCAAACATAAAACTACTGTTCAATCTCAGCCTTACCACAAGATATGTACCCAAAGAGTGGCGTACAGCAACAGTGGTCCCTCTCCACAATGGTGGTGCCTCAACGGATCCTGGAAACTATCGCCCCATAAGCCTGACTAGCTTGGTCTGCAAAGCTATGGAAAGGATCATCATGGACCTCATAAAAAAAGATATTGGGGACCTACAGACACTGGATCCTACCCAGTTCAGCTTTGTTAAGGGCAGATCCTGCCTCTTAAACCTGGTCGATTTCTTTGAAACAGTCACCAAGGCCATTGAAGAGGGGAAGGTGGTCCACACAGCCTACCTGGACCTCGCAAAAGCCTTCGATGCAATACCCCACTCAGGCATTATAGATAAGCTCACCAGCTTAAATATAAACCCCTATGTCACTAGATGGGTTGCAAACTGGCTCAAGGACAGAACCCACATGGTTAGAATTGCTGGAGCCATGTCAGACACCAAACCAGTTACAAGTGGCATCCCACAAGGCTCAGTCCTGGGACGTTTCCTGTTCGGTATATATTTCTCGGAGGTACAGGCCAACACGGAAGGACTGTGGCTGACCAAGTTCACAGATGACTGCAAACTGGGCGCTATAATTGACTCTCCAGCCGACACAAGCATTCTCCAAAAGGGCCTCATAGAAACAGGCAACTGGTGCCAGAGCCATGGCCTCAAACTAAATGCCAAAAAGTGTATAGTCATCCCCTTTGGCAAAAACAAAGTGCCCACAAATTACCACATAGGTGGTAATCCATTAAGTACAGAAGAAGTAATTAGGGACCTAGGGACCCAAGTTGATAGCAGTCTCTCATTTGACAACCACGTGGCCAAAGTGGTTAGAAAAACATTTTATATAGCCCACCTAATCATGAAGGGATTCACATCTAGATCAGGGGAGGTCATCGTGCCTCTTTACTCATCCCTCAACAGGCCCATAATTGAGTACAATGCCCCTTTTGGGATGTACCTTACCAGACACCTGCAGCAACTGGAAAGACCCCAGAAGTACCTCACCAAGAGGATCAAAGGGCTCAAACAGATGCCATATGCTGCCCGGTTAAAGAAACTCCAGCTCTACTCAGTGGTATACCGCCTGCTCAGAGGCGATCTGTGCCTGACGTATAAAGCCATGTCCAACCCGGAATTAATGGACATGCTGCACCTCAGAAAATCAAAATCCCATCGAGCTACCTGCTCGAGAGACTTGAACCTCAGCACTGAAATAAATAGGACATGCTGGAGGGACAGATTCATAACCTAGAGGCTCCCTTCACTCTGGAATAAAATCCCAGTCCAGGTTAGGCAGAGTCCCTCATTGACTCTCTTCAAGAGGAATCTTGATGAGTGGATGGGGGATCGTAGGTTTACCCCGGGTATCACTTCTATGTCACTGTTAGACAGAGGCACAGTATACTAACCTCGAAAAAGGGCACAGCAAAATTAATTTAAAATAGGTGGCGAAAGCCATACACACTCTGGCTAGGCTTATAAATGCCCTAGGGCAGATAGCCTAGTATGAACCTATGAACCTATAAGCGTTTTTTTTTTTTTTTATGTGAGAAGAAACTGGAAGCTAAGGTAGCTGAGATATATGACATTTTAGACACTATGCAATTGCACTCAACTTTGCTCAAGGACTAAGTGAGAACAAATAACAAAGCTGGGAAAAATATAAGTGATAAAGGAAATGAAATAGGATGTTGGATGTTTTGAAAAAGATTCTAAAAATGAAATAAGGAAACAGCTGGGAGGAACCTTAAATGTGCATTTGAATAGGAGACAGAAAATGTTTTTGGCAGTGAAAAACAAGGGAAGACAGGCTTTAGAAGAATTTCTTATGGACTATAACAACTGAGATTTGAAATAATTGAGAAATGTGATAGGAGGCTAGTCAGGGAGTATTTTCAGTGTTTAGGAATTTAAGTCAAGGTATGGCCTTAGGAGGAAGACTGGTTAATGTATAGGATGATGACATATCATATAACACATAAAATACACCTAGATAATAAATCAGTGAACATTGAAAAGGTGGATAAGCATGGCAGTATGGAATCTACAGCAGTCAGACTGGGATAATATACAGAAACTCAGAAAACAAGGAAGTGGCAGAAGCTATGAGGTGATTATGTGATAGCTTGTATAAGAATGTAAGATATGATGCAGTCAAGACATGCTATAAGTAAGATTCAGAATGATAATAAGATTGAGAACTAGACCTAGAGGGTAAGTAAAAAATTCAGCATAGTAGACATTTGCTTCACAGCTGCTACACAAACACCAAAATGATGAATTCTTGAAATGCATTGCACCTGAGGGAATCAGAAGCAGACGACCATTAAATGTTGTGGTTCTGTGCCAACGTGCTTGTTTTAGAACAGGGTGACAGGTCGACGGTGGGAACTTCATGATGTGGAGAGAGAAAATAATAGTGTCCCTGCCTTTATGGACAAGAAGATTGGTAGATGGATGGAAGGGTGGAACTGCAAATCACTGCTGCATGGATCAAGAAAGGGGTGGGAAGAAAATGAGTTGGTGGGAGCGTGCCAAGCTACCCTTATGAAATGACTAAAAGTAACCTTATGAAATGACTAAAAGCTTTAGTTACAGATACTGATGAGGAGACATGAAAAGAAGTTTGGAAGGAAATGGGGACAAAAGGCAAAGCATGTTCAAGTAATGGTAGTCTTGGAAAGGCCAGATGAAGGGATAAGATGGAAGAGGAGGTTAAGTTTGTGGTTTAGTTTATAACAAACAGAAAGGTATAGATGAAAATAGAAAACAAAACAAAAGATTGATGAGGAGGTTGATTTAAGGGCAATTATTGGACTAAGGTAATAGTCTATGTCATTTTATATATCTATGTTATTTAACCTCCATCAGAGTAAACAAGACGGGGAATTCAATAAAACCTATACATTTTTTTTGTGTATTTATCGTGCCATGGCACGTACATGAGCATGAAATATTTTAGATTCAGTAAGTGCCACTTAGCAACGTGCAAGTATGGACAAATAGGGAAAGTTCCGTGTAATGCAAATTACCTCATAAGCAGGTGACTTTTATGCAAATGACCCAGGTGGAGTGATCCAGCAAGCATAAAGGCATCCTTGTAGAGCCTGTGTCCTTGTCCATAGTGTACATGGACATTTTACATGGATAGGAGTGTCTACAGAGAAAAGGAGATATAAAAGTCCACAAATATGGACATAACTCCTCTTAAATGGTTAGATCACATACAGTGGTGTGTGAAAATGCATTGTTGATGTCTGAAAATGCAAGGGAAGAATATGTAAAAATATATTTTTTAATGATTTTGCCATGTTTGCTCTGTGCACTGCAGTGCAAAAACATGCCTAATTGAAAAATAAAAAAAGTAAAGGACCAAAAAGTATGTTATAATACTTGTCAGAAATGTATTATAGGACATTGTGTTGGGTCTGTAAAATGGTGCATTGGTGCTGTTCCCTAGGTCATATGGTTACAAACCTTGTAGTTACCAGGCTGTCAGCACAGATATGTATGCAAATGAGGTGAATTTGCAGAATCGATAGAAAAAGAAACCATGTCCTCAGATCCCTTCTGTGTATGTGGATCCACTGGATGTGGATGCCAACAGGGGGTGTGTCCCATTACTTTTAGGAATTGTTTAAGACGCAGTGCACATATTTGCATGGTGCACCACATAGGTGAATGTGTTCACATGAAGCTTAACGTGTACACATAGCACACTTTTCATGGGACAGTGATGATTCTTTGGGAGTGAATAAGCTATGCTGAACGATGTGGCACTCAGAGGCAAACCGCACACCAAAATAGGGCCATTAAATGATGTTAATTGCAATTTAGGCAGGTAAAATGCATAATAAGTAGCCAATCACACATGGTGGACCTACAGCAGACCTGTATAAAGTATGCATACACCCAAGAATCTGTTTTTCCCTCAGTACTCTGAAGCACTGGAGCAGTGACTTGGAAATTTTAACTGATGAGATAATGCTAGGTGCTGCTGCAGCTATACAACAGCTGCATGTAATAGAGGCTGAATTCAATGCTGCTGGTGCTGCTGACAATAGGCCTAGGCTGAGAAGGAGAAGTGGGCTCAGGCCCAGAGTAACCTTCCAGGAGCTACATGAGCTGGTGATTGTAGAGTGCTACACGGTGGACAAGGACATATTACAAGAGCTCACTGATTTCTGCCACCCTCAACTCAAAGCCAAAGCCAACAGAGGGGTACCCATCTCAATGAAAACAAAGGTATTTGTAACCCTTAGAATGCTAGCTACAGGTACTTTTCATAGGCCAACTGGAGACATGACAGAGTCTCACAGGCATCTCCATCCAGGATACTCCACTAGTTCCTGGATGCTATGCTAGAATATGCCAGTGAGCACATAGCTTTCTCCCTCTCATCTGAGATGAGGGCCAGCAATATGCAATAGCTCTCCCATGTAGCACACTACCCTGAGGCACTGGGTTCCATAAATTGCACCCATATACACATCAAGGCTCCACCTAGCAGGTTAGAATCTATGTTAACCACAAGGGGTACCACTCTATCAACTGCCAGGTCACTTGCAATGCCCAAGGGATTATCCTGAATGTGTGTGCTGGCAGCCCTGGCAGTTATCATGACTTCCATATCTGGCAAACATCACAGCTGTACCAGATGTTTGCTCAGGGAACATCCCACATGGCCATTTACTGGGGGATGCTGGCTATCCCCTGGAACTGTAGATAATGGCACCATTCATAAATGCACACACCCACAGAAGAACACCATAATGAGGAACATGCACAAATTAGGAACATAATTGAGCATGTGTTTAGGCTGCTGAAGTCATGGTTCTGGTGCATAGATATATCTGGGGGAGCCCTGCAGTATTCTCCAGCCACATGTTCACATATATATTCACAGTACGTGCTATGCTACACAACATGATCTTGTGGAAACAGCTGCAGCAGGAGCAGTGAAGGGAAGGCATACACAGCCCCCACTAGTGTCTAGGTCACCACAGTCACAGGAGGACTCGGTGGATAAACCCCTTGCTGATATCCTAGTAGGCAGATGTAGGCATGTTCAGTATGCCCTGGCATTGGCTATGAGGCAACGCATACCACATTCACTGACAACCTAGGGCCCTAGGGACTGACACCTTACTCCTACTCACATACAGAAATTAAAAATGATGGCAGGCAACCCATACATCTTGTACCTTCTCAAGTATTGGCTGTGAACTGCTTGCATCAGACAGAGTCAGCCCTGATCTATGGGTGTGTAAGCTACTGTTTTTGCAAGGTAAGTCTGTATCCTCCACAGTACTTGTAAGGAATATAATGACATGGCATTGTATGTATGGCTCTGGTACAGTATGTAAGTAAATACAATGGGCTACTTGCACAGAAATTCCATCCACAGGGGTCTACAGATACCCATTCCACTACCTTGTTTCCAGGATTATTCACTAGGCCCCATGCATGGAATACTCATGCAGAGCTTTTGCAACAGAGTATTGGTACATCTGTCAAGGGAGGTGTTAGACAGTGGAGTGACATGACAGTCAGACTACTGTGTATACCAGCAGAACTAGTGGTGGTACTCCACCACCCTGAACACAGCAGTGTTCCCTTGAAACTGCTGTAACACAAACTCAGCAATGGTATAGCAGCATGCCAGGCAGTCTCAGGACAGTCACTAAAAAATTGATCAGACATTCAAGCTCCATGCAAGAATAGTGTTATTCTTGCACAGAGTATTCCATGGCCTTCGAGGACAGCAACGCACCCTGCATATTCATGAGGGTATGCCGCTGTCTACACTAGATGGCCATGAAACAAGAACGAGTGCAGGGGGCATGTCTGAGCAGTGCTCACAAAGTATACATGCCCCCTGCACTCTAGAATTGCTGTACAGCAATTCCACAGCAGCTAACAGACCTGCAGTACATATAAGCACAGCCCCCCACAACATAGCACTTAACTGTCCAGATTTTCACAGAGTATCCAGATTATTCCCTAATATGTTTGGCCTTTCACTCATAAAATGTCCTCTAACACAAACTGATACATACTAGCAGCTTTCTCAGTTTATAAGAGTAATGTTACATGTTTATTTTTTTTCAGTCTTCAAAAAGTTTACGCATAGCTGAGTGGGTTTGTGCAATATGCAGCTATACTCAGCCTAGCTTACACATCCCAATGAGCTAAATAGAAATATATAGCCAAAGTGACCTAAAATGAAATAGTGTAGTGGCTCGAACTTTTGCTTTGCATGCAGACATGCACAGTTCAAGCCCCAATGCAGTCTATTCATTTTTACTTGTGAAAACAGCACTAAAAGCATATTTTGTTATCATTAGGTAGTGAATAATATATATTTGTTAACCAGTGTAGTTTAGCAGGTCCAAATGTGAGGTGTCAGTGTAGTACAGATGTGAAACCCCCATATAAATGCAAGTGTCCCATACAGTATAGCTACAAACGAATGTAATGTAATGAAAACATGTAGGGGGATGTTATGGAAGGTAAACATACATATCATAATATGTCATTTATGAGGAATCAACCCCACAATGCTGATAGTCTGTAAAAGGAAATCTGAACAATGCTAACTTGTGCTCAGCTATGCTTAGGCGGTATAAGCACTGCTTAAATGTAAATTCTAAGCAAGAATTAGCGTAGCTAAACAGATTTGTGCACTGGTAAGCAGTGCTTAGCATCTACCCCTTTAAGCAATGCTTATCTTTGCTAAGCAGGTTTGCCTGGTGCTTAGCTTAGCTCAGCATATTCAAAACTGTCCAAAGGGCAGGAAATCAGCCCTATTTAAACCTTGTAGGTGGGAATACAGCTCATAACCAATAGTAGCTCCCCACTGTAGGCACTATGGCTGGTGATGGTGAAGGTGTGCACTTTTGGGCCAGCCCTGGGGTATTCAGGCGTCGAGGATCATGGTTGGACTCCTTGTAAAAAACCACAACATGAGACTGCTGTAGGACCAGTACAAGGGCTCCCAATACAAAGTGGAAGGCTGGTACTGTCTCACTCATGATCTCACCGGTGCCACTGGCATCCCTCAGACTGGTGAGCAGGTCCGGCAGTTGGTCCAAGATGCCTGGGCGGGGAATGCTCCAGGCGTGTGTAAGTATCAGTAACAATAAGTGTTTTTCCAAAGTCCAGCCTGTGTATGTTATGGATAGGTATGCATAAATGTTTTTTTCTTATTGCCTGTACAGTTGCAGATGTGAAGGCTGTGAAGGTGGAGGCCCACACCAGCAGGCTGCTAAGGCTGCTTCACGAGGCTGGTGAGTAACAATCTAGCTTGTAGTATTCAGGGCAAATAAATAAAAATAAGTAGAATGTCACCTTGCAATATTTAAAAATGAGTATGGTTTGTACTAAATAAACAAGCCAGTAGGAGAGTAATAGTAACATACAGGTTATTTATCAATAAGAGTGTAAGTACTTGTCAAAAAAGTCAAAAACCCAGACTGGTTGTGTTTACTTTGTATTGTGTGAATCGAATTGTGTATAGTTTATGCATAATAACTATAGCTCTAAAAGCATTAAGCAATCAAGGTTTGTCTGACAAAGATTGTGGAGTTATAAAACAGGAGATTAACTATATGAAAAGTTGCATGCACCAAGATCTGATATCTGAATAGTAATGTTGTGTTAACCAGTGTTTTCTACAATGTGCCACACAAGACATATGTGCTATGCATGAATGTCAGAATTACAACTTCAGAATGTGCAACCAAGAAAGTATTAGACAGAAAACAGTCAAACAAGAGACAGCAGTTTCTCAATAGCTCATTCTGATGAAACACAAACTTATTGTATTTTTTGCACAAACAGGCACAGTTAGAATCTCGGAAGTGGTAGTAAGTTGTATGCATAATTTCACCCAGGATTTTGTGAATATGTGTAGAAACAGTCAGGTAGTATTAACATAAATTTCCTCCACAGGTCTGCCAGGTAAGAAAAGGTATAAAGTAGCTATAAAAAGGCTGTAGTTATACTGTGTCCAACACCCACTGTCCAGCCCTAAGGCTGCAAATGACAGCAAGATAAGTACATAAACTGAGTAGTCTCCCCCAAGAAATGTTCCTCAAGTGTCATGATGTCACAGCTAGTGGTCACTGCTCCCAACAACCAGGGTGACCGATAGAAATCAAGGCAGAATATGGCAGTAGCACACACATACACACAGTATGAATGCACATATGTAACACTGAATATGTGAATATGGGTAGAAACAGTCAGGTAGTGTTAACAGAAATTTCCTCCACAGGTGTGCCAGGTAAATTAGCTATAAGGCTGTAAT